>NC_091634.1:36047121-36355721 GCF_027580195.1 Bos mutus | reverse complement strand
CCGTCCCCAGTGGGCAGGCACTGGGCATCCATGTACGCAGATTGGGGACTGCCCAAGGGGAAACCCTGGGGGTGGAGGAGGAACAGCTTCCTGGAGTAGGGTCACAGCCCAGGTTGCCGCAGGCAGCAGTGACTCCCCACACCTCTCCAGGTGAAGGGATCCAGGCCTTCCTGATGTGGAGGCTGGGCTTGGGAGCCACTCAGGCTCTCCCTGCTCCCAGGGTATGGGTCAAGGGCTGTGCTGTCTAGGGCACCCTGGACTGCTCTGCTGTGAGAGGCTAATCTGTACCTGCCACCGGGCGCACCTGTACATGTGGCCTCTAGTCTTTCTGGGACCCGGTGTGCAGCTGCGGTTCCGAGCCTCTGTGCAGTGGGGCGGGGCGGGGGTGGGGGAGGTGAGTGGGCTGCAGGAGCTGGGGACCATCCTGACTGATGTGTTGCTGGGGGTGGGAGGAGCAGAAGCCGGGGTGACCGAGGACCTTGGAAGCCAATCGGAACCAAGATTTGTCTCCTGAAAGCCAATCCAAGAGCAGGGGCTCCGGGTGAGCGAGTGGCTGCTCACAAACCCCGAAGGGAGGAGGGGCCAGTCCAGGCCGGGCAGCTCCTCATATAAATGGCCCGTGAGCTGGGGCCCCACCATAGAGCCGCTGGTCTCCCACCTGCGCAGACGTCCAGTCTCCCTCTGGACTCGGGTGACTCAGGCCTTTGTTTGCCCTTCCTGGTCGAGGCGTGTGGCCTCCCTCGGCAAGATGCCGGAGTGCTGGGATGGGGTGAGTGAGGACTCAGGGGACCGCGAGGTCCGCAGGGAGGCGGGGGCATGCTCTGCCTCTGTCCGGCGGTGCTTCTGCCTTCAATTGGCGCACCCTGGGGGTCACAAGGCAAGATCAGCGGGTCCCAGGCTTCCTGGTGACCCTGGTCCGCTGCGTGGTTGGGAGGAAATGTTGGTGGGTCCGCGGGGGAGGACGGGGGAAGACTGAAATCTCTGCGGAAATCGAAAAGGGCGGTGACTTGTCTGTCAGCCCGTGTGGATGGGTGTGCGGGATGTGTATCCCACTGACAGTGTGCCCTCTGCCTGGCACGTCCCAGCTCTGCCTGGCGCCTGTGACCCCTTCAACCCTGCAGAAGCTGTTCTCTGAGGCGTCTGGGGTCCGTACCTGCAGGTGTCTGACCTCCTGACCCTGCGGGGGTTGTCATGGTTGTTTGGGGGGGACTGCATGCAGAAGCAAAGAAGTCTGGGTTGTGTGTGGTTTTAACTGGGCCGTCAGGCTGGGGTCCCTGCAGGTGAGGAGCTGAGAAGGGGTCTCTGTGCTTTGTTTTCTGGGCATAGGAGGGCAATGCTGGGGCGATGAGCCAGCAGTGTAAGGACCTGGAGGGGCGGGGTGGGGAGGGGGCGGGGGGAGGGTGGGGAAACAGGACACCTCCTCCCTGGGGCAGCAGGTGCCCTGAATCCGTACAGTTCTAACTCTAAGAAGGAGAGGCAGGGGCAGACCCACCCCTGTACTCCCCGGCCTGCCCTGCCGGGTCCAATAGCCATGGGGCCACCCCTGACACCCGCACCCAAGCAGCGACGTCAGTGCCTCCGCGCCGCTGCAGACTCGGTCCTCTGAATTATTGATGCGGTTGACGGGAAGAATCCAACCAGCCCCACACGTGCTCGTCTTGAAGCCCGAGTCGGAGGGCTCCCCCGCCACTCCCCGCCCCAGCCCTCAAGGTCACGGATGAGGGGAGCGGGACAGGCAGAGAGAGGACATCAGAGCCCCCTCCCGGACTGCCGCAGTGCCTGGCGCTGGCGCCCACCTGGAGGCGGGACGAGCTCTGACGTCACCGGGAGCCAATGAAAGCCCTCGGCCCTGGGGGTTGGGGGGCTCCGAGTGCGTCCGCCTGCGGCCCTCGGGACGCCCCTCTTGGGGACATCTGGCCTCTATCAGGATGAACTGGATCTGAAGTTCTGGTTCAGAGCGGGTGCAGGGAGGTCGGCGGAGGGTTCCGCCAAGGTCACTGGGCAACCGGGCCGGCGCCCACGACGGCGCGCTCAGCTCCCCCCTTCCCGTCCCCTGGGAGCTGAGCCTTAGTGGGGCAAGCGCCACGCCGAGTCTCGCTGCCCCGGGGTGATGGGGGTGGGTGAGGGCGGGGATGGGGACCCAGGCGATCACACCGAGACTGGGAGGGGGCAGGCACCCCCTCACACACACACTTAGGGGAGGTGGAGAGCTGGGAAGACCCCTTCTTGGCCCTCATTTGTGCTCTGCAGGGCTAGAGCTGACCCCACTGCCGCAGGCAGCGCATTGCAGCTCTAGTGCCATGGGGGCCCTCTCCTGCCCCAGCCCCCACCCTCTATAGCACCGAGCGTCCCTTCCTGCCCCCATTCCTTGCCCTTCACAGAACTGAGCTCCTCCTGCCCACCCGCCCTACCCCGTAGCATTCATAGCACTGTGCACCTCTCCTGCCCCCATCACGCCCTCCATAGCAGCCTGGGTCTTTCCTGCCCCAGCCCCTATCCTCCATTGCACCGGCCTCCTTCCTGCCCTGTTCCCTGCCCTTCATAGAACTGAGCTCCTCCCAGCCCCCTCCATAGCACCGTGCACCCTCCTGCCCCCTACCCCGCCCTCCAGAGCCAAGAGAGCATGGCCGGAGGTTGGGGGGGGGGATGCGGCAGGGCCCCCCAGCAGGGATAGGCAGCTATGGGGAGGGGTCTGCTCAGAAGTCTCTGGGGTGGAGCTGGATCTCTTCCTCAGAAATAGCAGCCTGAGAGAGGCACCCCCAAGGCCCACCCTGCCTGCCCTCTCTGAGCTTGACCTTGGGCAAGTCAGTGCTCCTTGGCCAGCCTCAGTTTCCTCCTCTGTGAGTAAACAGAAAGTATATGAAAAGTGTCTGGTCAGTGGTCATTGAGCAGGAAGTGCTAGTGAGGAAGGACAGGGCTGGGCCCTGCAGAGGCTGCTGTGGACCCCAGAAGTGTGGCTCCCGGGGTGTGGCCTTGGGCCCCAGGGTTGGCACCACCAGTCCTTCCCCTTTGGAGACGGGACCAGGCAGTGGTCCTCTGAGCCTAGACCCAAGAAGGCCGGTCACCTAAGGCTCCCCTTTCTTGTCGGAGGCAGAAACTTTGGTTCTCTCTGAATATGAGTGTCCTGGCATCCTCCATGTAAAAGGTGGGGAAAAGTACTCCTTCAACCTGGCACACAGTAGGTGCTCAGTCACATGGTGATTCTCCTTGACCTCAGCCTGACCTCCAACTCCCCAGAAGGGACCACCCACCTCTTGCAGTCCCCAAGACTGTCCCTGGGAGGGCAGGGCAGTTTATTCAGCGTTGACAGACCTTCTGGGAGTCTGCCCGTGAGTGGCCAAGAGGGACCAATTCCCAGAAAGACCAGCCAGCATGGCTCAGGGGATGCGCCCACCCACGGCAGCCCCCTTTCTGGGGCCAGGTATCAGCTCATCTAGGTCTCTCTGAACCCCCATGAGATGGCTCAGAAAGAGGTGGTTGAAGCACAGAGAAGTGTGTGTCCCACTCAGAGTCACACAGTAAGGGGCAGAGCGGTTCCTGAACCTGCAGCACTCAGCTCCTGCTTCCTGAAGGACTGATGACCTCGAGCAGCAAACCCAAGGGGGTGGACCCAGGAGGAGCCCAGAGCCGCCACTGCAGAAGGCCTTTGGGGGAGGGGATGGTGTCGAGCCTGGCCCTGCCCGAGGGAGGCCTTGGGGATCTGAGAGAGGCAGGAGCGAGAGCCTGGGGGTGGAAACAGGGACAGCTGTGGGGATGGGCAGCTGGACTGGCTGGCATGGGGTCTTCACCGTGGATTCTAGGTGGGCTGCAGCCCTTTTGCAGGGTTCTGAGTCCAGGGGGATCATGATGAGGGCAGGACTCGGTGGGGATGGCAGAGCTGACCCAGAGGGCTGCAGTGAGATGAGGAAAAATGGGCCTCACTGGACCCTGGAGGGCTGAGTGCAGCCGGGCTGGGCCGCCCCGCTGGCTGGTTTGCGAAGGAGACAAGAATGTTCACGTGCAGCCCAGTTTATGTTGCCCCTGTGCTGAACACCCGTGAGGAAGGATGTGCCCTCTGGTCTGTCCTCTCCGGGGGCAGCTGAGGGTGATGAGAAGGGGATGCCCACCCTATGGGGGGAGGGGTGAAGGTCCCACCATAGGCCCAGCAGCCCCCAGGCTGCTCCCCAGCCTCGTTTCCCAGAAGAGCCAGGAGTTGCCCAGAGGGTCCAGCGCGGTCTCTCCTCTCCAGGAACATGACATTGAGACGCCTTATGGCCTTCTGCACGTGGTGATCCGGGGCTCTCCCAAGGGCAACCGCCCAGCTATCCTTACCTACCATGACGTGGGGCTCAACCGTAAGTGTGCCCTCCTCTGCCTCAGGTCTGCCGGAATAGTGAGGCCCCCTCCCTCCCCACAGGGCTGTGTGGATCCCCACTCACGCTTAGCTCTATGCCTCCAGCCATGTGGGTCTCAGTTTCCCCGCTGAACCATGAGGCTGATCATCACCTCTGTCTCAACCTCCCTCCCAGCATCCACGGGCCTCATGGGCCTCCCCATCCCCCCATCCCTTCCCCAACTTCCCCAGTTCCTTGGCTCAGCCAGAGCTGAGAGCTGTGTCTTTGCAGACAAGCTGTGCTTCAATACCTTCTTCAATTTTGAGGACATGCAGGAGATCACCAAGCACTTCGTGGTGTGCCACGTGGACGCCCCTGGTCAGCAGGTGGGGGCGTCACAGTTTCCTCAGGGGTAGGTACCAAGAGAACCCTGCTCCCAGCTTTCTCTAGGCCCCCCTACCTCCAGCTGCCTCGGACCTGACTTCCTGCTTCACCTGCAGGTACCAGTTCCCTTCCATGGAGCAGCTGGCTGCCATGCTCCCCAGTGTGGTACAGCACTTTGGGTGAGTCCCTGCCCAGTCCCCCACCCCCACCCCGGAGGTGCCCACCACTGCCACAGAGCCAGCAGCTTCCAGCTGAGGGCTCAGGGCTGTGGCTGGGTCTGCTCTGGATGGCCATCACGGGAAAAGAAACCCCTAGAGTGACCAGCATGCTCTCTGTCAGGTTCAAGTACGTGATTGGCATCGGAGTGGGAGCCGGAGCCTATGTGCTGGCCAAGTTTGCAGTAAGTCTACCCACCACCCGGCCGCCAGGCCCAGCTAATCCCAGGACTGGTCCCCCCAGGGGGTAACCCTGCAGGAACTTTCTGTGTTCTTTCTTCCTCTCCTCCTCCCTCTACTTCCTCTTCACTTAGAAAAGTCCTTTTTTCTTTCCTCCAAGGAAATTAAGAAAAAAAAGTTAATTTTTTCATACATTTCCTTAAAACACTATAGTCTGTAAGTTGCTCAAACCATTATCCAAAACCAACAAGCTATACAACTAATTAGCCGCTAAGTAAGGATTATCTTAATTCCTCATTCACTAATTAGAGTAATACTTAAACATGAATCATTTTTTAATGAAAAGTTACTCTTATGTTAAGTTTTGAGGTTTAAAAGTCAGATTTCAGAAACATCATGTCAGGCAGGAGGAGCCCACAAGCTTTCCATCTCTAAAAAGAAAACCTTAATTTTTAGGAATCAAAGTATTTCTTTCTTCAAAACAAAGAATAAAACAAAAAAACTGACCAAGAATTTTCAACTCCAGTTTCGACTGCAGTACTTAACCACCTTGTTGACTGTCAGTCATTCCCTGCCACCCCAGACAACCTTGACATGACCACAGTATGTATATATTACCATTTTCTCCTAAACACGGGCAGTCAGTCGAACAGAAAACTCCAGTCTCTTTTACAATATCTAAACGCAGAACAGGCTTTGGAAAGCTCAGTTTCTTCACATCACTAGGGCTTTTTCTATGAAAGCAAAGAAACAATATTTTATTGAATATGCTTAGTCCTCAGTGTTGGAATAGTAACCTCTTCAAGTGAAAGTCGCTCAGTCATGTCCGACTCTTTGCGACCCCATGGGCTATATAGTCCATGGAATTCTCCAGACCAGAATACTGGAGTGGGTAGCCTTTCCCTTCTCCAGGGCATCTTCTCGACCCAGGAATCGAATTGGAGTCTCCTGCATTGCAGGCTGATTCTTTACCAACTGAGCTATGAGGGAACCTCTTCAAAGATATATTTAAAAGCTGAAAAACTGTGATATAGGCATAGATTCCAAATAAAAGGATTGTGAAAAGTTCCAGGTGGAGAGGAGGATGAGCAGGGCTGGAAGGGGCGCAAGTTCTCAGCTGAAGGCACTTGGTCATCGATTGCACCTTGGAAGCCCTTACAGAACACGTCCTCCTCTTCAGACCCTTACCACCCTCCACCGCCCACGAGACAGGCAGGGCTGGAATTTTACAGTTGGCTTTCTAGGTGGAAAGACTGGGGCTCCCTGGACCCCGTCCCGCCCCTCAAGCCCTGTCTCCCTGTCACGGCAGCTCATCTTCCCCGACCTGGTGGAGGGGCTGGTGCTGATGAACATCGACCCCAACGGCAAAGGCTGGATCGACTGGGCGGCCACCAAGGTGAGCGCGGTCCACCTGGAGGGGGGCGGAGCAGGGGGGGCGGGGCGGAGCCGGGGCCAGGGCAGAGCCGGGGGTCTTGAGAGGCGTCTCTTAAACTGGCCTCTGCCCGGCCCGCAGCTCTCCGGCCTGACCAGCACTTTACCCGACACGGTGCTATCCCACCTCTTCAGCCAGGTAAGGGTGTGCGGGACGACCTCATGCAGGAGTGGGGTGGCCGGGCTAGAAACCTCCCGAAGAGCCTGGTTGCCGGGGGTGGGGCGGGGAGCGGTAGTGGATGTAGCATCTGAGCTGAGCTGCCGCACCCCTGCCCTGCGGTGAGCCAGGAGACTGCGGCACCGAGGACTGGGAGGGGTTCCCTCGCCTCTGAAGGTCATGGGCTCCCCAACGACAGTCTTGCTGTCTCCCTCTCCCCACCATCACTGGGGGTGGGGCAAGGGCTGCTCTGCGATGCCCACTCTGACGTCCCTGTCTGTGGCTCCCCTCCATGGATGCCGCTCACCGCCCCCTTCCCCTCCTCCCGTCCCCCGGGACCCAGGAGGAGCTGGTGAGCAACACAGAGTTGGTGCAGAGCTACCGGCAGCAGATCTCGAACGTGGTGAACCAGGCCAACCTGCAGCTCTTCTGGAACATGTACAACAGGTGTGGGCGGCTGGGGGGGGCCAGATGGCAGCACCAAGACTGAAGGGCTCACATAGCTGGGGGATCCCCTGATTCAGCCGTCCGAGGGAGAAGCAGGTCGCTGGCCGGCTGGCAGAAGAGCAGACTGTGGAACCTCCGATAGGGGTGACCTCTTGCCCAGGGTCACACCCTTGGAGGGGCAGAGGGCGAGCAGGGCTTGTCCGCTCCTCCTCCACCCCTGGCATTGCTGGCAGGAGCAGTGGGGGATGTGGGCGCCACCCCTGCCCCCACCACCCTGAGCCTCAGTGCTGACAGCCCAAAGTGGAGAGGAGCGGGGATGAAGTGCTCGATGGATCCCCTTGGGGTTAGTCCTGCAGGGGAGTATCCTGCAGCTCCCACTGGCATGTCCTTCCTTCTCTTTTTTCCTACAAATATTTCTTGAGCCCCTGTTGTGTGTGTGGTGCTGGAGAAACACTGGGGAGGGAGAGGAGCCCCAGCCTGCCTCCCTCTAAGGCCCAGGACTCCCAGCACAATGGTGGTCACGGCCCGTGATGACAGCCAAATGTGAGGGCCCACCTGGCATGAGCTGGGGAGTCTGGGATCTCCCCATTTCACCAATGGCATCCGTGAGGATCTGTCTCACAGTCAAGACACCAGAGCATGAGCCCCAAGTCTGGGACTAGCCCGGCACCTGGAGGGATGTTGGGCCGTAATTGCCATGTGGAGGGATTGGGTACGGCTGAAATATAGCAGGTCAGGCTCAGGGACACGCTCCAACACCCCGCCCCGGGATCCCGTCCTGGGCTGCCCGCCTCTGCCTCCCCTTGCAGCCGCAGAGACCTAGACATTAGCCGGCCTGGGACAGTGCCCAACGCCAAGACACTCCGGTGAGTGGCCCTCCCCCTCCAGCCTACCTGGCCCTTGCACACACTGCCCCCCACCTTGCTCCGGTGCCCAGGCCAGACGGCCCTCTTCCTCTGTGCCTGCAGCTGCCCCGTGATGCTGGTGGTCGGGGATAACGCACCTGCCGAGGATGGTGTGGTGAGTGAGGATCGTGTCCTTGTGCAGGTGGGAGGCAAGGGTAAAGGGGTCACTTGCTCCTAGTCCGCAAGGCCAATCCTTGACCCAGCCCCGGGAAGCCTCGGGGTGGACACTGGCTGCTGGGCTCCTCATCCCACTTCCCCCCATCTTGCCATGCACTTCTGCCTGGAGTGACCCCATCCTTCAGGTGGGGGAAGCCTGGAGACAGGAGGGCCCTGGGGCCAGGACCAGGCCACTGATTCCCTCTGCCCACCCCACAGCAGTGCAGCCCCTCTGCAGTCTCGACCCATTTTAGGCCCAGAGACTAAGATCTCTCTTTTCTCTAAAATCTGATTCATTGGTTATGAAATAATCTGTGAGCACAGGAGCACATACCCCCGTTACATTTGGGACCGTGTGTCACCTCTCCTGTTGGAACTCTGACAGCCTGGGGGTTGCGTGTCCCCCTTAGCACAGAACGCCAGGGCTCAGGAATGCCCAGGGAAGCCCCCCTGCCCAGTGCGCACCCAGACTACTGCGCGCTCCCTGTGCCCAAGGGCCGGGGGAGCGGGGGTGGGGCTGTGCCTGCTGTCTTAACCCAGGCAGGGCCACAGCTTCCGAGGCTTCAGGTCTCCTGCTGACCTTTGGCTCTCCCCCACCTTGACCCCGGACTCCTGAGGTCCCTAGTGCTTTCCAGCTTCTCCTGCAGAGGTGGCCCTGGCTCCCTGTGAGGACTGGGCCCAGCCCCCACCCCACCAGCAGTGGTGAGTGGAACAGAGGGTCTCAGGCCCTCAGGAAGCCGCTTCCAGATCCCCAGGGCCTTGACCTCTCCGAAGGTGCCCAGGGAGGTGCTGGCTGGCCTGCGTCTGCCCCCTGCAGTCCCTCCCTGTCTCCCAGCCCTGGGGAGAGAAGCTGCCTTAGCACCTGGGGCAGGGGGCGCCCCTGACACCCTCAGGTGCCTCACATGCTGAAGTTGCTCCTTGTCCCCAGGTCGAGTGCAACTCCAAACTGGATCCAACCACCACGACCTTCCTGAAGGTGAGGCCTCCCCCTCCCCACCACGGACCCCCCCAAAGGGAGGGGTCCCAGCCAAGGCGGGAGCAGGATGATGTGTCTGATCAGAGGACCTGCCCAGGTTTGCAAGGGACAGGCAAGGTGTGGTGGGAGGTGGCCCCTGTTCAGTTCACCCCCTCTTTTCCCTGCAGATGGCAGATTCCGGGGGTCTCCCCCAGGTCACACAGGTGAGACTCTTGGCCCTCCTTCCATCCCCTACCTGGCCCAGGGTGGGCGGGACCTCCCCCCTCCCCCAATCCCAGGCCGCCAATCAGACCCTGTGCCTGTCCCTTGCCCTGCAGCCCGGGAAGCTGACTGAAGCCTTCAAATACTTCCTGCAAGGCATGGGCTACAGTAAGTGTACTACCCCCCCACACCCCCACTGACTAGGGAGCAGGCAGCAGGTGGGGGCTCTGAGCATGAGTCCTTTTCCAGGACCAGATGCTGTGCCTGCAGACTTCTAGGGCATCTTCGCCTAGGCTGTAAAGTCGGTGATCCCAGGCTGACCCCTGCCCTCCCGTGCCCTTGGAGAGGGAGGCTTTGGGGCACTGTTTTCATGGCAGGGCTGGGCCTGTTGGGTGGCGGGGTTCTTCTCCCAGCCCTGGGGGACCCAGGCCTGGAGCTGAATCCTGCCAGGGAAGCCTGCCTGGGGGGTGAATCATCCACACCATGCCCCCAGCTGGGCCTCCAGCACCCGAGAAGGGCTGGGAAGGTGCTGGATGGTGAGAGGGGCAGCAGAGAAGCGGGCTTGGAGTCTGGGAACTGGGGAAGGCACGGGAGGCCGTCTGGGTGTGAGGAGAGCTGAAAGCAGCCAAGCCTGGGGGCAGCAGACCTGAAGACCCCGAGGTCATAGGGGCTGTGGGGTGGGTGGAACCAGCTCCCTACCACCTCCAGCTTCCCCTCGTGCAGGGGTGAGACCCTGCTCGTGAGCCTCTCCCGCATGCACACACAGCCCTTCAGTGACACAGGCGTATCCCTGAGTTCCTCCCATCTCCCCCTTATGCCTGGCTCTCCTCCTAGAAGCAGACTTCCTCTCCCTGAATTTGTTTTCTTCCCCCTCGACTTCAGTCTCTGGAGCTTGTGTCTCCTTGGGAGGACAGGCCTATAGGGAAAGACAGGGGGAGTCCAGCCAGGAATCGAACTCCCGGCCTCCAGGGGACCGGGCCCCCCTGCAGCCTGTCTGGGGACAAGCGGGGCAACGAGAGGCCAAGCCCCACAGTGAGACCCGGCGGGGACACAGAGCCCCGGAGGTGCCTGGAGAACACGGCTGGGACGGGTGGGTAAGTGGTGCTTGTCAGGGCCAGGACCTGTTCTCTGGGCCCTGGCAGGAATACCACCAGGCAGCTCAAGACCTGGGAAGATTTGAGAGATCATACAGGCCTCTATCCAGGGCTTCCCAGGCAGCTCAGTGGGGAAAAAATCCGCTGCCAATGCAGGAGACCTGGGTCCGATCCCTGGGTCGGGAAGATCCCCTGGAGGAGGATATGGCAACTCGCTCCAGTATTCTTGCCTGGAGAATGCCATGGACGGGGAGCCTGGCAGGCTATGGTCCACAGGATCACAAAGAATCGGACACGACTGAGCACGCATGCATGGGCCTCTATCCACGAGGATACTGAGCCCACTGGAGTGGTGAGGGTGCGGGGACAGGTTATAGTCCTCAAAGGCCTTGTCGGCAGAGCCCCCAGGACTGCAGCCCGAGCTGGAGAAGCAGAGGTGGATGAGTGCCCCACCCTGCTCTCTGGGCTCCTCGGGGCAGACTGACATCAGTGGCTCCTTCTGGGGGTGCAGGAGGGCGCCCCTGAGGCTCCGGCCCTGCCCCCAGCCTCTCTGTACCCTCCTCTCCTCTCCGGCCCATCTCAACGCCCGGGCCTCGCCCAACCTCCTCTTCACCCGTGTTCTGTGTCTCCCCTACCCCGCCCCCTGGCTCTGTCTTCTCTCTTAGTTGCATACTTGAAGGACCGAAGGCTGAGTGGAGGAGCAGGTAGCCCCGCAGCCCCTCCCCTGATGCATGGATCCCCCCGCCCGCCTCCGGCGCCCTGGGCCCCCTGCTCCTCCCTCTATGCAGTGCTGCAGCCAAGCCGCATCTTGCTGTGGAAACTTCTTGTGCCGCTTTTCCGTGGGCTCTATCCCGGTTAGGGCTCCGGAGTGGCCGGGCTTCAGACCAGTCATGCTTCTAGGTTCCCTGGGGCCCCGTGGCTTCCAGAGCCCTGGCAGTTGGGGCCAGAACCTCTCAGAGGTGTCAGGGGCAAGCCACGCCTGAGCTGGACAGGTGGCCGGTGGAGGTCAGAAAGGAAGCATTTGCTCCCTGCGAGTTTATCTCACTTGTGTGACTCTCTGAATAATGGACTGAGGGCCGTCTGAGGCTACCACACCTTGCCCTTCTTTACAGAACTGATCTCCCCCCTCCCGGCCCCACTGTCTTCTTGAGGGAAGCAGAATTAGAAAGAATGCCCCATCCTTCCCCGGGCTTAAGGACTCCTGGTTGGTCGTCAGCTGCTGCCCCGTTGGGGCCACAGCTCTGGCCCGCTCTTGTGAGGAGGGTCCTGCTGGCCCCTGTGGCCCCCAGCCCTTGGGCGCACTCCCTGTCACTGGCGTTGCATGACCGTAGAGCCCTGGCTGCGGATGGGCCTCCGTGCCTTCGTCGGAAGAATGGGTCTTGCTGGCCGCTTTGCTTGCGTAAATCCTTCTCCCTTCTCCCACGTGCCCGTGCCCGCCCTGCTGGCCGGTCCTCACCCCCGGTACCCTCTCTGTCCGCAGTGCCCTCGGCCAGCATGACTCGTCTTGCCCGCTCTCGCACAGCGTCCCTCACCAGCGCCAACTCGGTGGACGGCAGCCGCCCGCAGGCCTGCACCCACTCGGAGAGCAGCGAGGGGCTGGGCCAGGTCAACCACACCATGGAGGTGTCCTGTTGAAGCCCCGGTCCCACGAAGACGCCCACTCGCCCCCTCACCCGCATCGATGTCCCACGGCCACCCTCTCACGGCTCATTTCCCCTTTAGTTTATTTTTGTGAGGGCGAAGGGGAGGAAATGGGGTTACTTCTCTTTTGTTTAAAAAGAAGAGGGGATCCGTCTAGATGCTGCAGCAGAACAGTCTCCAGATGGTTTGAGGGGCTCACTCCTCCCCACCTCATTCCCCTCTCGAACCTCGTTAACTTGGCTGACTCAGTCCCTCTCTTCTGACTCCCCAAGGCCCAGGCACAGTAAAGGCACTGTTCCAGGGAGGGAAGGGAATTAGCTCAGGAAAGACTCAGAGTCCTCCTCTGACCAGGATCCAGGATAACATCCTGGGTCAAAGCATGGGTTGACCCCTGGGCCAGGCAGGTTTGAAGATGGGGAGGAGGTTTTGAGGTGTTGGGTTCTGGGCCAGCAGGAACACGGGGTCCAGCTCGAGCGCTGGAGTGAGAACCAGGAGCCAGCCCCTTTCCCCCAGCAGCCCCAACACCGAGCACGTCTGTGTCTGGTCTTAGCACCTATGACAATCGTCTGAACAGCAGCCACAAGGGGGCGCTACTACAGGCAGCAGTTTTGCGGGTGCTCTCCTGGCAAGCCTGGTGTTGTAGGGCCAGGCAGGGGCTGAACGGGGCTGCTTTGCCTGAGGAAGACAGAACACGGAGGACCTGGAGGGCAGGAACCCCACAGACTGTCCCTTCCAGCCCCACCCTCGGCCACCTCCTGGCCCTGGCCCATTGCTGAGCCAAGGCCCTGAGGCAGAACGTCACCTGGTCCTCTGCCTCCATAGGGAGCTGACGGGCTGAGGTTAAAGGCTGGGACAGCCTTTGAGTGTTGGGTGCACTTCTGAGAACTTCGTGGTGACTGCTTTTGGAAGCCTGCAGACAGTGGCGGCTCAGAGTTCCTATAGAGTTCCCTCAGAGACCCCCCTTTTTGCCCCTAGGTTCCATGGAAGACAACTCAGTCAGCAGCAGCGTGGCCAAGGTCATTAGAAATGTTTCTAGACAGAGTTCTCGTCAAGCTATGCCAGCGTTTCATGTAGGCATCACTGAGCAAGCTCATGTGGAGAACTGGTCCGAGGTGTCCCACATCACCATCCTAGCCAGGTGGAGGAGGCCTAAGCTGGGGCTTGCTGGGTCCAGGGGTGGGAGGTAATGTTTCCTGAAGTGAACAAGGGCCAGGCAGAAGAGCAAAGCTCCCCACACACCCCAGCCCCTTCCTGTCACCTGAAGCCCAGCACTGTGCCATATACTCCCTATCCACCCACCTTACCAGGTAGAATCTCCGGGCCCAGAAACCAGAAGCCATTCGTCTCTGAGCCTATATCAATTGCCATAAGCCCCCAAATGAGCAAAGAGAAGAGGGCAATGAAAAATGCAGGACTGTGGAGGGGGGTGGGTGCATGTGGGGCTGAGGGGACTCCTGCACCCACATTTCCTCTGCACACGTCTCCCCTTCTATACTCTTAAGCCATGACTCTAGACTGCTCTAGAGCCCAGTGGAGTGTTAGTCTGCCCCCAGTTCTGTTCACTCACGTGCTTCCTCTGAATATCGAATGTGACTGTTTGAAAAGCTGGTAGAATTAATCCCTTATTGTAGATAGCGCTGTGAAACTTGGATTTCTTTTCTGTGTTCTTTCAGATGAGATATCTATAAATATCTATACATTATATATATATATATGTATATTGGGTACCCCCACGTGTGGCTTTCCACCGGAGGTTGTGTCTTCTTTGGTCAAAGTGAACTTTTAATGGAATTTATTATTTTCCTCTCTGTACAAAGTGAAGAGCCTACTCTTGTGTATTCTGGTGGCTGATGTCGTGAGACTTTGAGATGACAAAATGTAAAACAAAACCCCTTGTCAACGTAGAAAGAGTGAACTGTGCTGAAAAACTAATAAAGTAATAAGAAAAATTTGAGTATGGTGATGCTATGCCCATCGTGGGAAGCTTTGAAAGTATAAGCTGGTGAGGCTGGTGCTTCCTGGGTTTTAGGTGGGGTTGAACGTTTAGAGTGAAGACAGGCATTTCCATCCATCTCTGTATTTCCAGATCTTGTCTCATTCCACAAGGCAGATATTAATTATCCTAGTTTCACAGCTGAGAAAACTGAATTTGCCCTAATAAGAGACCAAAGTGGGAGCTGACCTTGGCAGTAATTGACTTCAAAACCCAGATCTGTAATCTCTGTATTCGCTG
Organism: Bos mutus; assembly: GCF_027580195.1. Taxonomy (NCBI): domain Eukaryota; kingdom Metazoa; phylum Chordata; class Mammalia; order Artiodactyla; family Bovidae; genus Bos; species Bos mutus. Next base: position 36,341,388 of record NC_091634.1, on the reverse strand, counting down.
CCTTTAATTTCTTAAATTTAACGACATGCTATTTCCCCGTGTTTAACCACCATTTCCAATTCATTCACTATCCTGCTGTTTGTCAGCTACTAAAGAACCAAGTAAATAAAAGCAAACCCCTCCTACTCTGCAGAAACAAGACAGGGTCTGTTCTAGTTTGGGGAGCCCCGCCCACTCCCCACGAAACTGCGCAAACCGCTCTATTCGCGCTCCCAGCCGACCTCTCGCGAGGCCTTCCCTTCGCATCCAGAAACCAAATTTTGCACTTCAACCCGGCTTCTACCTCTGCTGTCAGAGACCTACTCGGGAAAGCATTGTGCCTGGCTCAGACCACGCTCAAGGCGGCAAAAGGACACGCCTTCATGCACCCAACCGCACGTTTTCTAAACCCAGCTGCGGACACTTGGCCTCAAAGATGTTTTCAGCCGGAATGGTATCAGTTCAGTTCAGTCGCCCAGTCGTGTCTGTCTCTTTGCGACCCCATGGACTGCAGCACGTCAAGCCTCCCTGTCCATAGCCAACTCCCGGAGCCTACTCAAACCCATGTCCATTGAGTCGGTGATGCTATCCAACCATCTCATCCTCTGTCGTCCCCTTCTCCTCCCGCCTTCAATCTTTCCCAGCATCAGGGTCTTTTCCAATGAGTCAGTTCTTCGCATCAGGTGGCCAAAGTATTGGAGTTTCAGCTTCAACATCAGTCCTTCCAATGAATATTCAGGAATGATTTCCTTTAGGATGGACTGGTTGGATCTCCTTGCAGTCCAAGGGACTCTCAAGAGTCTTCTCCAGCACCACAGTTCAAGAGCTCCTGCTGCTGCTGCTGCTGCTGCTGCTGCTGCTGCTGTGTCGCTTCAGTCGTGTCCGATTCTGTGCTGAGTGCAAATGCCTGCTTGTCTTCCGAGCGAAGGCGAAATGAAAGTCACGTTGTCCGGGGCGGGGACATAGGCCCCGCCCTCGAAAGCCCGGCCCCCCGGACGCCGGAAGCGCCGGTGCGGGTCTACAGACGCCTGAGGCTCCGCGCCCTCGGACCATGGCGACCCAGGCAAAGCGCCGGCGGGTAAGTTACGGCGGGCGGCGCGGGTGCACCCCTCTCCACCGCGCCACGCCACTCTCTCGCGCGCCGCTCCGCGGCCTGCCGCGGGTCATTCGCCGCTCTTCGCGTCCCCTCCCCAACCCCGGGCCTTCCTCCGCGCGCGCGCCCCCTTCTCCGCCCCCAGCGAGCTCTCCCGGGCGGGGCCGCGCCACTGCGCTTGCCTGTCTTAGGTGGCCGGGCCTGCGGGCAGCGACGACGACCCGGCCCCGGTGGCCAGCTTCCTGAGCTGGTGCCAGCGGGTGGGACTGGAGCTGAGTCCCAAGGTGAGAGGGGGACTGGGGGAGGTGGGTGCAGCGGGGAAGCGGGCGCGGGCCAGCTCTGAGGGGCCATTCTCTCTGCTCAGGTGGCGGTGAGCCGGCAGGGCACGGTGGCCGGCTACGGCATGGTGGCCCGGGAGAGCGTGCAGCCCGGGGAACTGCTGTTCGCGGTGCCGCGGGCCGCGCTCCTGTCGCAGCACACCTGCTCCATCAGCGGTGTGCTGGAACGAGGTGGGCACGCCGACAGGGGTGGAGAGACGCCGAATTGGGCCCGCGGGGTCCCTAATCTCCGTGTCTCCCCCAGAGCGAGGCGCGCTGCAGAGCCAGTCGGGCTGGGTGCCGCTGCTGCTGGCGCTACTCCACGAGATGCAGGCCCCGGCCTCGCCCTGGAGCCCCTACTTTGCGCTCTGGCCCGAGCTGGGCCGCTTGCAGCACCCCATGTTCTGGTGAGAGCCGTAGAAGGGGCTGGGGAACGCCAACACCGTACGTAGCCTGGCTCGAACCGCTTGCCCTTGGGACACGGGTGCCAAGCGCTAGTCTCGGTAGATTGGGTGAAGAACCCGGGTGGGGGTGTCACTGCAGGCCAGAGGAGGAGCGCCGGCGATTGCTGCAGGGCACAGGCGTACCCGAGGCCGTGGAGAAGGATTTGGTCAACATCCGCAGCGAGTATTATTCCATTGTGCTGCCCTTCATGGACGCCCACCCCGATCTTTTCAGCCCCAGGGTCCGATCTCTGGAACTCTACCGCCAGCTCGTGGCTCTTGTGATGGCCTACAGGTCAGTGAGTAGAGCCTTGCACAGGACTCTCTTCTTTAGAACTCTGTTGAGTGACCAGAAGGGAAAGAACAGTGAGCCCCACCCCAACACTGGGCTTTAGCCAAGTTCTCTCTGTGGCAGCTTTCAGGAACCACTGGAGGAAGAGGAGGATGAAAAGGAGCCAAACTCCCCTTTGATGGTGCCTGCTGCAGACATACTAAACCATTTAGCCAATCACAATGCCAATCTAGAATACTCTCCAGTGAGTGGATGCCTCCCAGTTCTTGTTTCTGTGCCTTGATGCTTGGGCATTTGAATCGAACCAATGTCTTCTTCATGCTGGCCTGGCAGTTGAGCCAAATGGGCTCAGTTCTCCTCATACTAGAAATCAGTAGGTGAAATTAGTTCCTCTGCTATGTACTTTGCTTGCATATTACAGTGAAGTTCTTTGAACACAAATTAAAGCCCTCAAAGAAAGTTGGGGTTATCCTCTGCTAAACCTGTGCCATTGTTTTGGTGCTTTAGGTCTGTTCTGTGCAGTGCCAGTGAGCTGAGATTGTGTCAGGGCCCTGTGGACAACAATCTGCAACAGCCATAGCGTCAGTACTTTTCAGAAGAGGGGATGTTCCTAAGAAAGGGTTTAAGATGATACCAGGACTGTGTTTATATCTGTTCTATTTGCTAAGTGGAAAGTTGCAAGAAAAGATGTAAGTTTATGGAGTTAAAAATTAGGAAATGGCTGTTATTTTTAAAACCTTGTCTCTATTTGCTGTTCCTACTTTGATCTGGGTTGAGTTTTTTGTTGGCTTTTTTTGCAGAGCTGTGCATATCTTAGTTACCCAACCAGGGATTGAGTCCTAATCTCTAAACCACCAGTGAATTTCCTTTGATCTGGGTTTTTTTTGGCTGCACTGTGAGGCACATGGGATCTTAGTTCCCCAAGCAGGGATGGAACCCACACCTCGCTGCAGTGGAAGCTTGGAGTCTTAACCACCAAGACCACCCGGAGGTCCTCCTTAATTCATTTTTTAAAGCTAGCAGCTTTTTGAAGTGCTTGAGATGACTGAGCAGAAGTTTCACCTACTAAAGCGTTGGGCTGTTTAGACTTTTGTAAGCCTCAAATGTTTTATTCTACAGCACAGGATCTTAACTAAAAGTAGAATGTTGGTAGGTATAGCATCAGCCTCATTGCTGAACTATAACTGTTGGTGGGAACTATACTTTCCTGGGAAGTGAAGTCATCTTCTTAGGGGTGGCCTGGAAAGGGCTTGACCCCAGCTTCTGAACCCTTCCACCCCAGACTTGTCTTCGGATGGTGGCCATTCAGCCCATTCCTAAAGGCCATGAGATCTTCAACACTTACGGGCAAATGGCTAACTGGCAACTGATTCACATGTATGGTTTTGCTGAACCGTATCCCGACAACACGAATGACACAGCTGACATTCAGATGGTAACTGTTCGTGAAGCCGCGTTACAGGGTGAGTGGTTAACTCAGACACCAGTGTGTGTCTATCCTGCCCCCTTTTTGTGGACTAAGGAGAAATGAGGTTTTGGGTTTACCAAGACTTTCACACCAGTACTTCTATCTATAGGGACAAAAGTTGAAGCTGAAAGGCTCCTACTCTATGAACGCTGGGATTTCTTATGCAAATTGGAGATGGTAGGGGAAGAGGGAGCCTTTGTGATTGGGCGTGAAGAGGTACTGACTGAAGAGGAACTGGCCACTACACTCAAGGTACATGCTCAAAATGAGTATTTAGAGCTAGATGAGAAGAAAGGTGGCCTGGACAGAGTACAATTAAATGCTGCCAGGATAGGCCAGCTTCTCTGAATCAGTTTCAGAAACATGCAAGTATTACATCCTACTTTAAAGGGCCCCATGGTTGCTTCTAGGTACTGTGCATGCCTGCTGAGGAGTTCAGAGAGTTTAAAGACCAGAATGGATGGGAAGATGATAAAAGTGAAGAAGACAGCCTGACAATCACAGATATCCCCAAACTCAAAGCATCATGGAGACAGCTTCTTCGGGACAGTGTATTGTTGACCCTGCAAACCTATGCCACAGACTTAAAAACTGAGCAAGATTTACTCAGCAATAAGGAGGCCTATGCGGCACTTAGCTGGAGGGAACAGCAAGCCTTACAGGTGCGTTATGGTCAGAAGATGATTCTACACCGGCTGTTGGAGCTGACACGTTAGCAGGCTCCCTTCTGCCTGAAGGAGTATCCCGAAGAGGAACTTCATGCTAAGCTAGTATGCACTGATACTTGGAAAGAAGTAAAATTTGGATCTTTTGCTTTGTGTTTTGTACTAATACCAAAAGGAAAAGTAGCGAAATTAACAAAATAGGATGTACGCCAAGGTAAGAGTGACATGCTGAAGGATTGGGAGCAGTAGACTTGTGAATTGCTGCTGTTACTAACACTGATAAACTTTATAGCTGTTTTGTTATCGAGTTTGAACCAAAGCAGAAATGTGATAGTGATACATTTTGTTGTAGTCTCGACTGAGAGGCGTCACTTTCACTTTTCACTTTCATGCATTGGAGAAGGAAACAGCAACCCACTCCAGTGTTCTTGCCTGGAGAATCCCAGGGATGGGGGAGCCTGGTGGGCTGCAGTCTATGGGGTTGCACAGAGTCGGACACGCTGAAGCGACTTAGCAGCAGCATTTAATAACATGGAGTTTGAAAGTAGACCTGGTAGGTCTTGAGCAACCACTTTCCCTTTTTTAAAAAACTGTTCCTGTTGGAGGATTTAGTAAGCTATGTTACTGGAACTCTGAGCAGTTATTTTAATTCCTTAGCAGCCTAAGATACCAGTGACATACAAGCCCCCATGTAAGATTTCTATTTATCTTGTATATATTTCAAGTGGGATAAATATAAAATATGTACCTACTCCTATTCCTTTTCTTTTAAAAATTATATCAAAACGCCATGAGGGTCTATTTTTTTTAAACTGGCATTTTGAATTTAACCACAGAAACCTGGTGCAGTTAACTTTGAGAAAGGAAAAGGAAAACACTACACAGAAATCACTTCCTTGTTTAAAGATGCTACATTGGTAGTGGAAAAACCTAGCATTCAGCAGAAGTTGGTGTTGCCCAATGGGAAGGCTGGGTGGTCCACGTTCCTTCTCACCACCAGCACTGGCTGCTACTGAGAAAGGCACAGTGGACTCGTGTGTCATAACTTTAATGTGTGACTACAGTACACATACACATAGAAGAAGTAGGGAGGCTAAAGCCAGGAACTAGAAAGGCTACAAAATACAACACATGGACCAATATACTTGCAAAACATTCAAAATCCTTACAAAAGGGGCTGTATTGGTCTTTTTGACTTTGTTGTTGAACTCAGCCTGTATGGCCATTCATTGGGATAATGGGGAAGGGCAATTCCTACTATTTGGCTCCTTTCTGCACAATTTACAAGTTACTATAATGAGAGATGGGGGAGCTTTAGGCCTGGTTTGGCTTCCCTTTATAAAAAGTGTCTCACAGGGCCCAAGAGGGTGTGTTCTCCAGCAGCAAAGAGAAAATGATGCTCTCCCAGCAGCAAGCTGTAGATGTGGGGAAGAGGTAAAATAAAAAACCCATGGGATCTCAAATGTGAACTCTGCACATGTTCCTAGCATACCAGATTCTACACATCCACATTTTTAAAAAACAACTTGGTGATTTTCAAGGTCCCTGTCCATACTTTTAAAAAAAAGTTACACAATATTTAAACTGGCTTTCTTGCTATTCTTTGGGACACCTGGAATGTCAGAAGACATGGCGCTATGCCCGTCCCCACCCCACCCCACCCCCAGACAAGTGCATGGCATCAGCAGCTCCTTCCATTATAAATTGGGCAGGTACCAGTTTACCTACTTGCCTTGAACACATTTTGCACAAACCCAAGAAGTTTCAGACAAAGGTTTTCTCTTTCATATATTTACACAAGTTCAAAATGATATTCACAGCATCTTCTAAATTTTGGCCAAGAGTCAAAAAAATGCATTTAAACTTTGGAACGTGTCCACATAGACAGGTAGCTGACCCAAACAGTAATTGGGGCAGATACCCAAGAACCAAAGGGCCGGGCAAGTCAGGAAGAGCTGAAAGGATCTTCAGCCAGTTTATGAACTTGGTACAGTGGGACCTCCAGGCAGACACATTTACAACAGAGATGTGGTTCCATCTAACTGGCACCTGTCCCTTCCATTACTTGCTGAGCCTGCTTTTGTCCCATGCAGCACTGTGCGACGGACTGGAATAACCTGAAGAATGAAGACAAGTACAAGCTGGTGAGAAAAATTCAGGCCTGACCAAACCTTGTGTCTTACTAATTTTGGCTACTACTCCCTTCTTAATCACCCACCCAAGCTGAAGCCATCAAATGATTATTTCTCCTGTCTTAAGACTGAAACAATGAAAACAATTACTTTTGACTCACTTTTCAATTTCTGGGGCACAGTGTACAAATTCATGGTTCCAGAATTTAAATGCTGGATTTTTAATCAGCTCAATGAAGGTAATAAGAAGACCCCAAGGATGTGGCCTATTTACAATCAACCGTTCCAAAAGAACCCTGGAGGATGGAAGAAAAAGTTCATCAATGCACAGGAAAACACCAGATCATGACCACTTCTCTATTAGCTTTAGAAAAGGAAGGTGGATATACAGAAGTTAGCATAAATAGATCCTAGAATTACATAAAGTAGGTTTGAACCCCACCTCTTCCCATTACTGAGCCTAGAAAACTAAGGTAATAGATAATAGATTACATGGCACAGAGAAGGTAATCACTTAAAGAATAAATACTCAAATAGGAAGTAAGGATTTTAATGCTACTAGTACACATGTAAACTGGGGGGGATGATTCTTCTGAATGGCAGTCAGTATTGGCTTAAATATTCACATTCTTTGACCTAACCAACTGTACTTCTAAATTTATCCTAAAGACGTAAATAAAGCACAGCAACAAAGACATGAGTACAAGGATGTTCACTGATGCTTTATATGTAATCACAAAAAGGACTTACCATCTAAACATCTAATAATACTAATTAATTTTTAGTATATACAACTAAGGAATATTAATACCTAGAAGCTAATAATATGTGAAGGGGCAAGTTTAAGAAGTCTGGTCCAGTTCTTTAAGTTTGCCTGTATATCTCTCACTAGGATGTTCCCATTTCCTAATTTGCAAATGCTGTATATAGTCCAAGCAATCTGTAATAGATTCCTAACTATTGTTAGTAAAACACAAGTATGATCCTGTTATTTCTCCTGCTTAAAACCTTACTACCTACAGGTAATGAAGACAAGTTTAAGCTCTTTAACCTGGCCTTTGAAAGGCCTGATGCTTCAGGACTCAGGTTAAATATGCTGACAACACCACTTGGGAAAAATCCCTAATCTATAAAAGTACTGGCACCTTGTGTTGACACCTACTTTTTGGTTTTAACAATGATTAGTAATTCTGTTTGTGTGTGGGGGGTTTTTTTGGTGCCCATCAGACTATTTCAGGAGGGCAGGAACCAAGTCCTTTTGTTCACAACTATTTAACACATGGGCTTCCAAGGTGGTTCAATAGTAAAGAATCTGCCTGCCTGTGCAGATGCAAGAGATGTGGGCTCCATTCTTGGGCTGGGAAGATCTCTTGGAGAAGGAAAGGCTATCCACTCCAGTATTCTTGTCTGGAGAAGCCCAGTACTTGTCCAGTGTTCTTGTCTGGACAAAGCAGCCTGGTGGGCTACAGTCCATAGGGTCTCAAAGAATCAGACACGCCTGAACACACATGCATTTAACACAGATACTCGGTGAACACGGAATCCATAGGAAAAACACTCAGAATTCATAATAAAAGGGAAGAGGTTCCATTTAGAAACTCCGAAAAACAGACTTCTGTCTTACCTTGTGATCTGTTCTTGAATAGCTTCAGTGTTGGCCTCTGCAAAAAGGTACAGCATGGTGCAGCTGAAGTAGTGAGTGTGGCTATTTGGGTACCGCAGCTGATTTGCAATTGCATTCAAGAAGAGATACCGACCTAGAAATTAAGACAGTTTAGCGAGAATTTGTTCTTCAAAGGCTGAATCATTCTGACTGGCTAGGGTTTGGATTTCTGATAAAGGCTGTCATGTTATCCTTTGTTTCAACCAGTGGGACTTGGACCCCCAAAGAGTTTTCATTTCTGTGGGTTTTTACTTCACTATTTTCCACATTAAAAAATTTTTTAGTTGAAAACTATTTTTGAGAACTATTGCATAGTAATATAACATGTAAATATAAAATTTAAGTATTTCCCCCCAAAAAAACTTTATTATTATATAGAGTAGTCAGTGTTTTACATTCTGTTGGATTCTCATTTCTGCCCTTTTGTTCAGACTGTTTCCAGTATGGTATTTCATTCATGTAGCCTCTGGAAACCTTCACTGTACACTAGTAATAAAATGAGTGGAAAAACGCAAATGTTTCATCATGAAAATAGTTTTGACCTCACAGTCCCTCTATAAGGGGTTTACTTTGGGGATAACCCACCAAGGGTTCCCAGTCTCTACTCTGAAGCTAGCCTCATCTTAACTGGATTTGGTTGTCTGTGTCTGCTTGGTATTACTCACAGTGAGCTTCAACACTGCCTTGGAGACTACCCTCTTTTTTTGCTGTTGGGTTCTGGATGCAGTGGTATTTACCTGTGTTAAATCTTGATTTTTAAGCTGTCTCAGACCCGCCCCCCGCCCCCCGCCACAAATATGCAAGTAGTATATACTTAAAATTGGAGAAGGCAGTGGCACCCCACTCCAGTACTCTTGCCTGGAAAACTCCATGGACAGAGAAGCCTGGTAGGCTGCAGTCCATGAGGTCACTAAGAGTTGGACACGACTGAGTGACTTCACTTTGACTTTTCACTTTCGTGCATTAGAGAAGGAAATGGCAACCCACTCCAGTGTTCTTGCCTGGAGAATCCCAGGGACGGGGGAGCCTGGTGGGCTGCCGTCTATGGGGTCGCAGAGTCGGACACGACTGACGCGACTTAGCAGTAGCAGCAACATATACTTAAAATTAGCCTCTCAAGGATCCATAGCGGAAAAAGCCAAGACAAGCAGGACAAGTAGGTTGGTCACCACCTACTTGGGTCTCTATTACAATGAATACAGACCAAAAGATGTAGTTTAAGCACGTGAGATAACCTACACCAGAAATTATAATGTGAACATTTTGCAAAGCAGGTAGGGGGAGTCCTATTCATTAATCTTTCTTTACACATGGAATATGTAACATTCTGCCTGGCAAAGAGGCACCAATAATGCTGGAACAAAAAGCAGGCTAGCAAAACAAGTGAGCCTATCTTTAGAGAGGCTAGTAAAAAAAATGTTTATTTTTACACTAAAAAAAAACAAAACAATACACTCGTATATACTGAAATATTAACTGATGTGGTAAGGATTCTGGATGGTTTTTTACCCCCTTTACGCTTTTCTGTGTTTTCTGCATTGAGCAGATACTACTGAATTAAATAATCAGCCAGACCTATAATCATATTGACAGAACATTCTCTGTTGTGGCTTAAAGTATTTTTAGGACCAGACTATGACCAAATACACAGAAAACTTGACTCTGAGAACTGGCTGGCTTCACTCACCTTCAGTGTCCAAATCCACAGCCAGGTTCTGAAAGATGTCCATGTGAGCTGAGTGCGTGATGGTGCTCATTGAAGGTGTGCTGCCCTTGTTGTGGATGTGTGCAATGGCCTGAGTCCCTACATAGAGCACCAGTGCATTAATGAGCTGGAGGTTGTAGCGATTACCAGGCTCATTGGATACCTAAGTGAACAAAACAGAAAGCTCCTGACTTACTCGCACCGATAGTGATTTAAGCATTGATTTAGGCACCGATAGTTCTAAGAATCCTTTTTATGACTTTCAGAGAAAAGCTGAACTGCTCCCAATATTCTCTGTGACTTAAATTTTAGAAATCTGCTTTGATTTTGTATGGTTATGTAACAAATACACAGATGCTCAAAGATAGTGTGTCAATAAAAGAGGTATGATTTCCCTTGGGACACTAAAGCTTTAACAGTTACCAGCACAAAAATAAAGTTTATAAAGTCAAAATATGCATTATCTCACTTATTTAAAAAAAAAAAATTGAAGAGGGAAAAAGATGTGGTTTCTTGGTATGGGAAGACCGGAAAAATAATATAGCCTCAATCATTTTCTATACAGCAAACTGAATCAGAATCCAATTTAGAAGTCTTATTAGAGTATGGGAGCGATTATCAGCAATCTATTCTTACAGAAAACCAGTCCATTCCCTGGCTGCCTCTTCCAAGATTATGCTATAGATGTATAGGATGAATATATGTACTTATGCTAAAATGTATAATATAATCTCATCTAACCATTAAAAATGACAATGTGCTTTAAAACCTTTAAAGCAGGTTGAAATGAGACCATGCACAGGACTAACTATGCATATAAAGTATTTTCTATAAAGACACAACCAAGAGTTTCAGTCAAACCAATTAACCTGTAGGTTGCTGCGCAGATCAGACAGGAAAGTGACAGGTGATCGAGTTTTAAGATAGGAATCCAAATCCTTTTTGAATTGAGGTGGCATCACTCCAGTAAAATTGGTGAGAATCCGGGGAGCGATGTTAATTTCACTCAACATATCCACCTGCCACAAACAAATACAAGAATCACAATCAGAAGCATTTGTAGGGCCTTAATAGCAAACTGTCTCTATGTTAGAAAGTTGTTTATATAAAATTTTGTCTTGAAGAGTACTCAATCGTTTAAAAACATTTTACTGAAATACAGCAATTTATAATGTGTTAATTTCTGCTGCACAGCAAAATGTTATTAGAAGAAACAGATTACTCAAAGGTACCTATATACAAAATGATAGTAATTTCTCATTCTATACTATTTTATCCTTCTTAAAATAAGGCACAATAGGTATCTTGTAGAAGTCTAGTTTAAAATACAGAATGAGACTCTTTGCTCACCAAGAGCCCTACTCTTTGAAAAGATATCCCAGCAAAGTAAGACATCATATTCTCTACTTTAATAAAACTTACAGTAGCCATGTAAGGGGTGGTATGATCTTAAAACAGTCCCTTCTTTTATTTTGACAGTTTAAACAAAATGCAAATACACACCTATGAAATATGGCATTACTAGTGTCTATTCTGCAATGCTCTGCCACTAGTGGGGCCACCCAACAAATGACTGGCCCAATACCCAGGTTGAGGTTCTATAAATACAGCTAAATTTAATAAAAAAACTGAAAACAGCAACTAGACAAATACTGTGAACCAATATCCAGAAGCAGTCAGTCTCATACTTTATCAGGTTTAATAACATAACTGCTTCCCCCCAAAGAGCAACGTTATCCAACAGGTAACTTGTAGGTATGTGTGTTCTGGGGGCAGCATATACCTCTCTTAGCAGAGAAAGGACTAAAATACTAACAAACAACTTTCTTTTCCTTAAAACTATTTAGAACTTTACCTTCAGATTAGGAGTGAATGGGTCTGGGAGCCTCATGTTTCTTGGGAAGGCACTCAGGATCAGATTTCTTAGCTGGATACAATTAGGTGGGATCACGTCACAAAATCCATAATGGTAATCACAAAGGAACTCAGGAAAATCATGCAAAAGAACCAGCAGCACCCTTAAAGTGCCCTATTTTTCAAAAACAAGAAAAACATTGGTTGTTTCCACATTAAGAAAACAAGAGTAACATTTTTACTATTATAAATTTAACTGGAGGGAAAAAAAGGCAAAACTAGGTATCCAGAGTTTATAAAAAATACAACTTACCAAAACCCAAACAAAAAAGAAAATCTGAATAGCCCTTTATAATAAAGAAGTTAAATATTTGTTAAAACTCTTTCCTCAAAGAGGAAGAGGCTTTACTTTGGCTGGCTTTACTGCCAAATCCTTACAAATATTTAAGGAAAAATTAACACTATTCACAATCTTAATACAAAAAGATTATTTTCCAACCCCTTCAATAAAAGTAGCATAACTTTGATCCCAAAATGACATGAAAACTAAAAACAAAAAAAAATCCTAAATAGTAGAAATGGAAATCAGTGATACATCACAACCAAATGATCCACAAATGAATGCAATGGCAGTTTAAGAATCTGAAAATTAATGGACTAATAACACTGACAAAAAAACACATGACTTTGAGTTCAAGAAAGCATCCAATAAAATTCAATACTCATTTTAATGATTTTTAAAACTATCAGCAAATTATGATTAAAAGGGCATTTCCTTAACCAGAAAATGGTACCTACAAAACTACAGATTTATAAAAACATTATACAATTTCACAAAAACATCAATATCTGGAACATAAGTCTAAGGGAAGTAAAATTAAAGACCTAACAACTAAATGGAGATACACATGGGTTGAAAGGTTCGATATTATTAAGGCATCTGTTTTCTCCAAGTTGATCTACATATTCAGTGAAATCTCAATCTAAATCCCAGAAAGTTTTATAAGTAAAGCTAATTGCAAAGTTTTATGGAACTGCAAATGATACAGAATAGCCAAAATAGTGTTACAAGAGAGCAGTTGAAGAACATTCTGCTCTACCTGAGTACCTTTACAGTAAGTCTTACCATCAAGACCTTTTGATACTGGGCTAAAAGCAGATCAACAGGTAAACTAGGGAGATGCCCATACACAGTCAACTAGATCATACAGGTACTAAACAACTGAACAAGAAATGAAGAACTTTAAAACTGTTGGTGAAAAGCCTTACATACCTATTAAGCTGGAGGGTATAAGGAAGGGGAGAAAATGACCTTCATCATTCACAAAATTAAGTTTGCTTTCTGAATGTAAATGTAAAAGCCAGAATTAATGGTTTTTTGAGTAGGGGGCAGGCACGTGCAGAACAGAATGAATTTAAGATTAGCAAATATTTCTTACCCAAGACACAAAAAGCAACGTACAATAAAAGAAGAAAACAGGTCAGTTTAACTACACTGAATTTAAAGCATCTACCCCTCAAAAAACACATTACTTTTAAGGGAGTGAAAATGCAAGCTACAGGAATAGGAGATGTCTGAATATACATCATCAAACGGCTTACATCCAGAATACATAAGAATCCTTGTTTAAAAAGAAGAAAAACACAGATAATCCCAAAGGGATATGAGCACAAGGCTGAAGAGGTATATCATCAAAGGCAGATACCCAACTGGCCAATCTACACACAAAAATCTTATTAAGAAATCAAGGAAATGCAAACTAAATCCACAATGAGATCCTTCTGCACAACTGCTAAAATGAAAAACAGACAATTTCAAGTATGTTAAATATGGGGAGAAACAATCTAATGCAATTCTGGAAGAGTTAACTGGTGCACACATTGATATATGAACATCAAGCACTGGTTATACAAACTATGTTCAATTTTTGCACTTTTCTGAATATGTGTTATACTTTAAAAGCTTAATTAAACAACATTAGGCCTCATATACTGCCAGTTGAAGTATTTTTCAAGTGTTTTAAACTGCTAGGTTTTAATTATTCTGATTTTACAATTTCAAATTAATTACCTTGTAGAGGATTTGCATAGGTTTGGTGAGTTCCACATTTCTAAGGAAAGGCGCTAAATATTTGAATAAATCAATCAGTAACTGTGCATACATAGGCCATCCCTGAAAGAAACATGGGTAATAATTACACTCAGTTGCTGTCCCGCCACCAAAAAGGTTGCCCAAGCAGCTACGCTGTGACTATTATTTTCTTCATAAACCTTTCTTAAAGACTGACTAGCACAAAAAAGGAGTAAGCAAAATAATGCAGATAATGGGAAATGATATTTGAAACAAACTGGCTCCAGAAATTCCAGGATATTTCGGTCCTTCTGCCTGCACCAAATAGGGTAAGGGTGTTTCAGACAGAACACAAAACACCCAGCCAACTAAGAAACTCACATCTGTTAATTTCTTCAAGTCCTGGATCTCAACTATTTATTTTTCCCACGTTCAATTCCTCAACTCTTAGCAAATAACCTCATCCAATTTACAACATGAATCCTTTATTTTCACCCAAATTTGGCCTGCTTACCATATTCCAATTATACCAATTATGTGCACTTTGGGTAGATTGTATTCAGTACTGTTCTTCCTCCTGGAATGCACTTATTCACCGAATACCAAATCCATTTAAGGATTATTTCACTTTTTTTTTAACCATAGTAGTCACATTTGTCTTCTGATCTGAAGGGTCAATCAAAGGTACTTCCTTACACTCATCTGCCACTTAATTGCAAGATGAGAGAGAAATGTTCTCATAACTGTGTTTATTCACAATTATACTAAAAACTCTTATCTCAAATTTTATCTTAATTCTTCAAATACAGTAGAGACCAGTGGTCCTCAACTCTAAATGTATGAGTCTTTAGTATTTAGAGTGAGAACTTGTAAAAGTGGCAGGTTCCCGAGTTCCATTACTCAAGAGTTTTATATAACTGTCTACAGAGGTGCTTTAGGGTCTCAACATTTTTTGGAAAATGCCTTACAAGGCTGACGTAAGGTGACTCATGACAACTTGGAGAAGCCATACGCTAATCATTGAGGAATGGCTTTCAGGCAGAGGCGGTCAAGTACCTGTTATGCCTCTCCCCATGACCTGACTCTACATTAAATGTAAGGACCCCCAACTAAGCCTGAAAGAAGTACAGTGACCACTGAATGACTAAGAGTGCTAGTTAGTCCCAGGTAGTTACAGTCTTCATCTGTAGGAGATAAACTGCAGCCACACCTTCTGCTGTGGCGTGTGTGCCAGCATTCTTGCAATAAATATCCGATGGGAGATCAGTTCAAGCCAAGCATACACAAAGCCAGGAGCTTTGGTAGGCCTCAAAATGTGGAATGTGTTGCTGAAAGAAGAAAACCTTAGTCAGAAGCACAGTCCAACTTAAAGTTAAAAGACTATAAGTAGATAATATGCAAGCTGCATTGTAAATCAACATGCTTCTAACCCAGAGTTCTTCTCAAATTTTATGACACTAAAACAGCAATCCTTAACATTATTACTTTCAATAATAACTCACCAGAAAGCTGTAAGTGTCTGGAAATTAATGGTTTCCAACACATGCTCAGGTGCATTGAGTTCCAAGAGCAGCATGATAAAAATTCGGTGGTAGGGAAGTTGCTGAAATTCACTTTGCCGAACATCATGATCCTGTAGGAGAACTCCCACTACTATACCGAGGACCTATAGAGCACATAGATTATACAGCATGTAAATCATGAAGACAATTCATTTACCACTCTCTAGTCATGCTTCATACCTTTCATTCTTATGCCTCACATGGAAGTAAATATAAAATTATATACTGAAAGCCAAAGGGACCACACGTTGGTTTGATCTGCCCTGTACTTTTATATGTTTTCTCTGAATTTCCATAACCATGGACCAGACATGTACACTCTCCACAAATTTTTCTAAAGCTCTAGAAGTCAGCATGGTACATATTTTATCCTGTTTACACAACCAACCTAATCTTTCTGGTCTGACATAAAGCTTACAGGAGGCAAATGATGTATACTTCTCTTGGCATTTAGGAGATGGGAGGTCAGATATGCTCTTAGGTTGCAGAAACATTGCAGAACTATCCTGCACTCCACTTGATTTCACCACTGAAGAGTAGGGGACGTGAAACCCATTTGTAACTATCCAAGACCAAAGTCTAAGTTCATTTTTGCACTATCTTAACATTCAAATTACCAGGAATTCCACTGCAGAAATCAAAGAAAAACTCTGTTCCTTTTCAGAAAATCAAAGACAACTGCAATGTCACTCATGGTATCTGAGTTGTCAATCTTATGTTATCAAAGGAGATGTCTAGTCATCCCATTCACAGTAACTCTGTACTTGGGGGCAAATCTTATACTACCCTAAGTATCTTCTAATGTAGTCATTACCAAACAGTAACACACTGAAAATACCTTATACCGTTTTGCTCTGAGAGAGGGTGTCTTTCAGTTAAGGCACCACACTCCTCTTCTAAAATTCGGTTATTATGTTTACTTATTATCTATGAATTTAATTTCTGGACAGAAAGGGGGATATTACAAAATGTTTTGAGGGCCCTGTAGGGTTGAGAACCACTGATGCAGACTTCAAGTGTGCAAAAGTCTAAGGCAAGAAAGGATTTCAGACCTTATTCAGCAGATTAATCTTTGTGACAGTGTTGGTGGCCTCCCCTGAGTGCTTTACTAGCAGTGCAATGAGTCGGACAAAGGCATCCAGGTTGTGATAGCACTTGGCTCGGATCATGGTGGGATTAGCAGCAGGATTGTGCTGCTGCTCTGCCTGAGCACGGTAACTGATTTCAACACACATTTCAGTACACAGACGAAAGAACCTTGTTATGAGGTCATCAGTCTTCAGGATTCCTTGCTGGTGCATCTACCAAGGGAACAAAAACATTAGAAGGCAGGATGAGATAACACACATGGATAAACGTTTAATTTTCATGCCAAGAAGTATTCTCTCGTTTAATCCTGTTGTCACATTTCTAACTGTTACTTTGTAAAACAGTAGAACCCATGACAGAATTCCATCAACTTTGATGGAAAATGAAAAAGAATAACAGGGCAATTTTAAACAAGCAGTCCATAGCCAATAATTTCAAAAGTTAACTATGCAAGTTAAACCACCTTTTTAGTAACCCATTAAGTCATACTAAGACATTCTGGTCAATGTGTATTTCCCCCAAGTAAGAGATTAAGTTACATATACTTTACTTCCTTACAAAATTTAAGATAATTTCTTCCATCTGACTTAACCAAAAACAACAAAATTTTTGAAACTCCAACTAGTTGTACTAGGAAAATCAAATAATAATTTATACAATAAGTAGGTACCAAATTTTAGCTCACAGATCATACCCAGCTATTTTAATGTAAATTAAGATAAAGTGAAAAGGGTAAGTTTATTTAAAAGAAAGGATAAGTACAAATTTTATGACATAATCTGGAAGTTAAGCAGGGAAGTTATTTGGCTAGTACAAAAGAAGAAAAAGACGACAATGTAAAAACATTAAGGCTGCAGAGGGAGGTCAGTGCTTACTAAGCAATGAAACCAAGCCCAGAAAGAAAACTTGTTTTAAAAAGTTTCCAAGATAATGGTCAAGTTAACTGTCCCTTGATAAATAATTAACACAGCTGAATTGACATTAATACACTAGGCAAAACAGATGGCTTGCAAAGGGACTTCTGTACAATGAAATCTAAAAAACTAAGTGGGGAGAAGAAATGAGGACAGACTGCTATGATCAAGAGGGAGCCTAAGAGGAGAAAGGAATTCTCAAAAAGATTCAAAAGCACAGAAAAATATAATACATTATCTTTTTCAAATGAAGAGAAGAAACAAGAGCATATAAGCCAAGAGGAAGAGCCGAGACAGGTGCCACATCCATACCCATGAAATATCAATGATCACAAAAACCAATTGATTTCAAATTCCTCCATCCAAATTGGAAATCAAGCTCTAAGTATGCAGTAGCAGCTTTTCAATAGGGTATGTTTGATAATTCCTTGGTTTCTTTTAAGGGAGAAACTTAACTTATTATGATTTAACAAAAAAAAAAAAATCACCTTGAAAAGTAAATCCAATTCCTAACAACTTCTAAAATTCAAACCAGCTCTTCCATATTCAATTGTCATTCAAATGAAAGATAATTTGTATCTTTCTTTGGTGGCACACCTAAGCTTTGGTCTCAGTTTGAAGAAACACAATTGTCAAAATGCAGAAATAAGCTATTTTAGGAGATAGCTAAGCTAATTAATTTAGAAAGATAAAAAGCACTACCATTTAAATGCTTAAGTTTTGCTGTTATATTTTCAATTTTCTATTTTTTTGTTTTTTGGCTGTGTCTCGCAGCTTGCAGGATCTCAGTTCCCTAGCCAGGGACTGAACTCGAGTCACCAAAGTGAAAGCACCAAATCCTAACCACGAGACCACCAGGGGACTCCTTATTTTACTTTTAAACATGGGCTGTTACAGAACTTTACTTAGCCCATAATCTCATCACTGCTGATAATCAAGCTGGTAAAATTACTATATACATCTGGCAATTTTATTATTCATTATCTGGTCCACTGTATTCTGTAGCTGTGACAACTGAAATCAGATAAAAAGTACTAAAGGGGATAGCAAATGCTGACTTTACTGCTTAGTCACCAATGATGAGAAAATAAACAGTATCAATTTAACTGAGTAATGATGAAGACATTTTTGGTTTACATGAGTATGGAGGTAACTGACCACAGGTACATAATACTGAACTTTAATAATGGAGGCATCACACCCTACTTATGTTGAATAAAAAGCACCTTTCTTTCCAAAAGCTCTACCTGTCCAACAAACGCAGAGAAAGCTTTGGTACTGTCACGACCAGCTGCTGCTGAATGGTAGAGATTCACCCATTCCCTCAGAAGATACTCTGCCTTCTCCCTCAGGCCTGGAGGATCATCATACTCTGAGGCTTGAGAGATCCCAGAATGCATCATAAAGTTAGGGCCTCCATGAGCACGATCAATCATTGCTTCATAGTTGGATCGCACTACTTCCATCAGTTGGGGCAATCTAGTACAATAAATCCAGAATGAAAATCAGTCCACTCATGGTTGTGATTTCAAAGACATACAGTTGGAAATTTGCTTATTTAATAGAAACCACAAGAGTGATGATCATTTACCATTCCCATGATTAAACAAAACTATCCTCGGTTTTCTTTGTTATCTGTTTACCCATGAGGACAAAATGTGCAAATGACTGACTTCAGTTAAGTCACTTCTTGACCAAAAAACGCCCAATGAAAGGGAGCTGATGTCTGTGGTCAAAAAATTATTCACTGCATGCCCACTATGTGCCATGCTTTGTGTTACTTAATTCTCAACAGCTATTTAAGGTATTATTTCCATTTTATATAAGAAACAAACGTAGGGAGGATAAGTCAACTTGTCTAAAATCAGATTTTAAGCAGCTGAGCCAGGCCTTCAACAGAGGACTCTGACACCAAACCTAGTGCTGTATGTACTGGTCTGCAGCAAGAGGGCTTGGCAGCAGTTAGTTAAGCTTTCATATTTCAAGGGACAATATTAGGCCTCACCAAAGCTTACCATATGTTGTAGGTAAAGCTGTTATGTAACGGTAACGTTAGTAAGTCTACACACTCATTTCTAAAACTGCGGAATGCACAACAACCCCAAAACATTTCCTTCTCACCCTTCAGGAGCATTGCCTCTGGAGTGAGCATTAATCCTCATGAGGGTTTCAATGGTGTGGAACAGATCTGCCTCAGTAACATGGGCAACACTCCTTTCATCCACCAGCAGTATTTTTACCAATTGCATAGCAAATGCCACAGCCATGTAGTTTAAACCATTCTCCATTGACTGGCAACACAGAAAGCACAATGTAAGAAAGACAGCACTGACAGCAAACACACTTCCCAACTACCAGAGTCTCTTTTCCCACTTAATTCTTTCCATACCTGAGCAAGGTGAAGATCATACTGTTGCATGTTGACCAAATGATTGCGAATTAGCAACTCCACTGCCTCCACATTATATTTGTATTCATCCCGACACTCAATTAGGCACCTAGGAAAGGCAGTATTCCTTTATTCATAAAGGCTCACCCATGCTGTGGATCAGGTGAAATAAAGGGCCCACTTCATTCAATGTTAACTTATTCCAAATTAAGGATGCCTTGAGTACCAACTGAAAATCAGTGTATCAGTTTCCAAGATTTAAAATAACCAGTAACTAAGGAGAACAGATAACCCAGTGTTAAAAGTTTTGCTAAGTCTGGAAAACAAAGCATTCCATTTAAGACATATAATTCTCACTACTGAAAATTAGAAATTCCGTATGTTTGAATTTTATAAACAGGGCCATGTGGTAATGTGAGAAGGCAGTTGAATAAATATTACTCTTCTAAGACAGGGACTGACCTTGTGATCTGTTTGTTACACCATGGAGACCCATATGCCCGGCCATCTTGAAGAGCTTTCAAGACCAAGAGGTGGCACTCTCTGTAGCGAAGAAGGAGGTCAGCATCAGCACCACTGGTGGCATCCAGTAAGCCCTCTACAGCCTATTGAAGGAAAAAAGCATTCATTCAGATTCATGGAAAATACTCAGCCCAATAATCAAAGCCAATAACCAAACCTTGATACAAAGTACAATGTATCTTCTAAGGCCTCAGTAAAGAATCTCTCCCCACACACCAAAACCCTTTCCACTTGCCTCACACACACCCTCTCCCAGTTCCTTCCAGTTTATACTTACTACATTCCTCACTGTCAGAAAAGGCTTCACTGTCCCAGCAGAGCCAAAACCCATTGTGGCCCCACACCCTGCCCCCCACCAGTACTTAGATCAACTGTCCCTCAAAACCTAAGGGAATATCTTTTAAAGTTTCTTAAATAATCATAATTCCTGAAAATCTTACCTTTATAGGGAAAAAAAGACTTCGCACTTTAAAATTTGTAACTATTTGTAACACTCTATTCTGGAGAAAACCACCTGCTTACTACAAAACAGAACCTACTTTATATTAATTTTTAAAAATCTTAACCATAAAGTAGATAATGATGCAGGTCACCAGATGTATACAAACTCAGCGTCTTCTAAAACAAACAGATTAAGAACACTAACCTTCTGGAGCAATCCAAGAGCAGCAATGGCATCTCGAGAGTTCCGTGATAATACTACAACCTCCAGAAGACTTCTGAGGGCCTGAGCTTGGGGGTTCATGGCCAAAGTTGGCGGGATAGCGTGAAGATGCTGCTCCAGTTCTGTAATACACTTATCATAAATCTGAGCTACATCATCTGTTGCCCAAGCTTGCTGTTTTGAGAAAACAACCAAAGGGGGTGGAGGGGGGAGGCGTGGAATTAAAAGACTTTTCACTGGCACAAGCAGCAATTTAAAAGTATGTTTACTACCCGTAATTTCTTTTCATCAAAAACATGGAAGGGCTCTTTCATTTCCCTTCCTGAACTATTTCGTGTTGATGCTGTTAGGTGGGGCAGTGCAAAATAAGCCCTGGCATGGGGTGGGGGTTTTACTTGACAGTGGAAAGCTTTGCAAACACCAGTACAAACAAGTGATAAAGACGGCATGATAAACAATGAGACAGGCTGAGGGCAGCACCCCCTGTAGCATGTAATAATCTCTTTGCAGCCTATGAAAGTAAGTAATTCAAGCCATGGAAAATATAGTTTTCAGTCCAACTGTTAAAACTCAGTGAGAGAACAAGAACACAGCATCATTTCTGTGCTATTCCTATCAAACATGTACTACCTGAATCTATTCATGAGAACATACTGTACAAACCCAAATCAGGTCATTCCACTAAACCATGGGCCTGTAATCAAAGTGTCAAGGCCATGGAAGATGAAAAAAGGAGCTAGGCTAGATTGACTTGGGGGAAAAATTTTAAATATGTCAACTAAATGAAATGCGGTTCTTTTTTGGGGGGTGGATTTGGGGAACACAGCTTGTGAGACCTTAGTTCCCTGACAAGAAACCAAACCCGGGCCCCTGCAGTGGTAGTGAGGCGTCCTACCCTATCCGCTGGACCACTAGGGAATTCTCTGAAGTGTGTGATTCTGATTTAGATTCTTTTACTATAAAAAGACCATATTAGGACACTTTGTAAACTTGAATGAGGTCTGAGGATTAGATGACATTGATGTATCAGTGTTGACTCTGATTTCAGTGGTTTTACTATGGTCACGTAGAATGTCTCTGTAAGGAAACACAGACTAAAGGATACAAGAGTGACTGGGACATCAAGGTCAGCACCTATGTTCAAATGGTTCAGAAGAAAATGTTTCCCCCTCACATTTTCAACTTTTATAACATTTCAAATTTTTAGAAAATCTTTTTACAAAGAACAGGGCAAACCATGAGGTCACCAAGTAAATTCCTTTAGTATGTCAAACATGAAGGTTAAATCAACCTCGTGAATTAAAAAAATTCCCAAATGCCATGCTGATGTGATACAAAGGGTAGCTACACTCCACAATGCAACAGCTGTGGGTAATTTTTTTTCCTTGTAACTTAAGCTCCTGGGAACAAGTGACAGATTAACTGACAGAAACATTCAAATTAAACTGTAAATTCCTCAATTTAATCCAAGACAAGTACTTACCTTCATGGGCTGGGCTAAAAATCCTGTGGGCTGACTTAAATCATTTGTAGGCAAGAAGCCAGGCACATTGCGTGCAAACTCTTCATAAACAGCCAGCTGCTTTGGGTCCACACCACCAACCTTGGAAGAAGAAAACCTGTTTTAACAGGATCCTCTTCACAATCAAGGGAAACCTTTTTATCAAAGTGGAAACTTTGCATGGGAGTAAGCACCAGGGTTTTGAGAAGGGACACAGGAGTCTTTACAACATTTAACACACGACTGAATAGGCATGCATGTATGCACACACAGTTCAGGGTTTCCTATTTTCCCTGAGACGTGTCAGAGTCACCCTCATTTATACTTTTTCCACTGGCAAATGCCTCAAGTAGGACCATGCAGCCAGTGCAATTCCCCAATGGAGCTGTAAAATTGCTAAGATTTCTCAACATTGTCTTCTCACCAACAAGCAACTAGCAATAAAAACTCAAGTATCAGAAGGGAAGACCAAGCTCAGAAACAAAAACTAGAAGGCATATGAACGTTTAACAGCAGCACTTCAACAACAGGGGGAGGGGATACATCTAAGCTATTTCTGTGTCTTCCCCACAGGCAGCCTTTAAGAGAAATCACATGATTTCTCAGAAACAGAATTTAACCCCTATCTTAGTCCTCAGAAAGAAAACAAAGACAGGGCAGAGAGAGAGAGACAGCCCCAAGTCTCACTTTCAGCCTGATTTGCTCTGGCATCCGCTCAGCTTGGTATGTTAACACAACAGGATCACAATACCTTCGCCCTTCTTGCCTAGCATGTTTTCTCAGCTCAAATTCCTGCAAACAAACAAAAAAATCACTGAGGTTCTTGTTATGAGGCACTTTCTTAAATGGAAAAACAAATACTTAAAAGGCAAATGCTAAACACTTACAGTTGCTAATCTCTTGTCCATCTCAGGGCCTGCTTTTTCTACTGCAGTCTTCTGAATAAAACAGCAAGCTAATTCACAATTGTCCTGAGCTAATTGAGCAGCTGCCTGATCCATCATTTCCCTTTGTTGTGGGCTTGCAGTCTATTGGGAGGAGAAGAGACAGAAAAAAATTTAAAGTTTTCTGTGGGTAGACAAAACAGATAGATGGGATACTAGAAAATGCAATGTTTGGGCAAATTAATTTTAGAAGTTCCAACTCTACTTATGACTTATTAGCCGTGACCATGAAGTAATCTAACAATCATCTTCAAGATGATACACTACTCAACTGAAACATCTTATCAGGTTGTTATGAAGATGGTGAACACTATGAAAGCAATAAAGCAGTACACAAAGATATTACTAACCATGACATCTGAGACCCCAAATGAGTGAGTGAGTTATCTGAAGAGACTATGTGCTTATGTATATGTGCACGCATGCGTAGTCACTTTAAACTGTTTTGTACTGTCCTACTCCAAAGTGCTTTAAATCTAAATTCTTCATGGTAAACAGAATCAAGAGTGTTAACTTAGGCAGTTTTCAAAAAATCCTTCATTTCTTTAAACCAGTAAGTATCTACTACTTGCCAAATACTACTGAGGATAAAATAAACAAAAATAAACACCACCTCATAGAATTGACAAATCTAAGAGGAAGACATCAAACACATATGGTGACTATTAAGAGTACGTGGAATGCTCACTGCTACAAGCAAAGAAAAATGAGCTTTGTAAGCAGTAATGAGTTTTATACTACAAGAAAATAGTAAACTTACACGAAGGGCTGAGGCAAAACTGTTTTTCAGGTTGGTTGATATGCTCATGAGTAAAGGTTCCCTGCAAGTAATCATAGCCATTCCAGCTGTCAAGTTCCGCATCATGTGATGAGCTGCTATTCGCATTCGAGATTCCTCAGAATCCAGGGCAAAATCTTTCCTGACTATTTGCTCACAAGTAGTCATGGCAATCTTAATTGATCGATCCACCACAGGATGGACCAGCTCCTGGACAGCCCGTTCGATTGCTTGGCGCACACACTGCTTCAGCTGTGGATGGGCCTGAAACAAGGGAATCTAGGGAGGAAAAAAGAAGTCAACAATTTGTTTAAATAAAACAACCAAATTTCTATCAGTAATCACGCCCTTGTCTTTGAATTACTTCCAAATTAACCATGAACTACCCATTTCTACTTTAAATAATGAAAAGCTCAGAAATTGGAAAGCTGGGCTCCAAGGAGGGCACAGTAATCACTGTATCTTGTGATACATGATTACACATCAAGTTTAATGGGCAAACTGTTCATTACTAGATGCTTAAAGACACTACCCTGGTTAGTCAAAATTTGTGGCTTGAGTACTCCTAAAGAAAGTAACTTCTTTAGTACCATGGGGAAATGCAAAAATAATCAAGATAATAGAAAAAAAGGCTTTCTACAAAAACTATTATTTTCAAAATAGCAAGCATTTTATTAAAAAAAATTACATTGAAATCTTTTTCTTTACTTGAAAGACTATTTATGGGTATTTACTGAATTTTTAAGAAACTTAAAAAATATTCATGATGAACTTATACTACACATAGCAATTCCTACTCTCTGCAACAAAAGCCTACAACTTAGGAATCCACATAGGAAGTAAAAAAGGGAAGGGAAATTTAACCAGTTGACCTCGTCACAAAGTAACAGTTTACTTACTGTTGGGTTTAGAGTAATGTGTGGTGCCAGGCCTGCGAGGGAATAGACATTGATGTCATGGTAACTGTACTGTGGCTGTGGTGGAACAGTGGCTGTACAGGTGGTGCTGGTAGCTGGTGTTGTAGAAGTTGCTAAATGTAGAGAAAAAATAAAAGCTAATGAAAGAAGCACACTTCCTGACTTTACTATAAAATTAGCAGGGCATCATGTGGTTTTAATCTAACTAAACTGACTGAATGGGGATGGGGAGGGGTGGCACAGGTCACATTTTTCCCACCCTGAATTATCACAATCTAAACAAAGCATGTAAGACTCAGTCATGAGTGCCAGGCCATGCACCTGGGCACAGGAATGAATTGAGGGGTCTTGCCACATTAGCTGGCCCAAACCTTGTCCCATTATTCTATATATAATGTATATCAATTTTGAACCTATTCTGTTTCTAGTTTTACCTGGGGATTCTTGAGGGCTGAGAAAAAAGAAAAGCTGGTTTATTGTAACCACACCTCCTAAAGCTCCCAGTCCTCTTAATGCAGGTTAAATAACCCACTCGCCTAATGGGTTGAGCCAATCTGGCCATCCCCAAATTTGAAGAATAACACAGGTCTTCATGCCAGTGCACTTCTTTCTCTAAGACCTCAAACAATGTAACAGTCTGGCTGAGGGGGAATATGAGGAACAACTGATTAATGATATTAGTTACGAATACCACAGATAGAATTACCAGACAGATACACTAAGACAATGCCTAGACATTACTAACATTCCCTTAAAAATTTAGAAGGCTCACCAGAAAGTACACAAAACTGCAACCCCACTTTACACAGAAAATTACAACTTGCTATACGCATGCATGCGAATGTACCACTGAAGAAAACGTATGATAAATAGAGGGTTAATTATCACACTTACTTGTGGTTGTGATAGGAGGGAGCTCCTCTGGCTGCTTGACATCTTTCTTTGGAGCAGAGAGTTGCTCATCTAAGTTCTTCAGGCGATCTTTATCCTTTAGGAGGTTTCCAGGTTTTAGCTCATTGATGTCTAATGCAAGATTCTTACAGAGGACCTCAATTTCAAACTTCAAGTTTAACTGTGTAATTCCAATATTCAATGAGAATATTAAAAATGAATATTCAGCGTCATAATAACAGACAGTATTCTCACCCATTTGTCATAGTGCTCCCCCCACTAAAAACCCTCTTTTTCCTGTAAATTTTAATAATGTAAAGGAAGACAGTGTTCCTAAGGATAAAGAGCAACAAACTTACCTTTAAGTCATGTTCTTGATGTAGCTCAGCTAATACATTCATAATAGCCATTGTCCAGGGGTTGGGTGGCCTAAAAACCTGAAGAAAACCATTATGTTAAGCTTGCCCCAAACTCACTCTTTAATATGTATTATCTAAAACAGTTAAGCACTCACACCCATGTGGCCATAATAAAATCCCTAGCCTTCCCACAAATCATATTTCAGAAAAACACCAAAACCCAAAGCCACCCATTAAAGTGAGTCCTGTATACTACTGAGCCTCTCAATTTGGAAATCCCAAGCTTCCTGAGGAAACTAACTGATCTAGCTCTATGTTGCTAAGAACTGAGGATATAGCCTCTTGACCTTCTGCCAAAACAAATGAACTCTCATTAGATGACTCAAATAAGTCTTCAATAAAATATTAAAATTTACTCACCACACTACGAATGCTAGATTCTAAGACTTTGGCAACAAAGGGCACTACATAGAGCAACTCTTGCTGTCCTTTAACATAAGCCTCTAGCAGCAAAGATTTTACATCCAAGTCCTAGAAAAACAAACACATTTTTAAAATGCTGGGAATATATTAGAAAATTCCTTATTCAATATCCCCAATTATACTCTGCCAAACTCATCCCCAAAATTGGAATCAATAATTGACCCTCACCTTATGAAAAGCCAAGGCTAACAATCATACCTTTTGTTTATCTTGCTAAACATTGTAAGGCCATGGGCATGCAATTAGGGATTCAAAACATGGGCCAAACCTTCACAGATACCCCGGCAAAACAGCCCCAATTAAAGTCAAGATTTTTAGATAGACTATGCTGTATGAACATTCTCAAGTTTTACATGAGCCTTTGGTTAAAACTTACAGTGTGTAAGATGGGTTTATTTTTAGCTAGTGTAATCATTCCTAGCCAATGTCCCAAGTTCTTCAGCAAAGACCGATCAGAGAAATTGGCTGCAGCTTTATCAGAAGTCAGGAGTACCTGAAACAGTGTATGATTAAGAAAGGTATGAAAATGAGCTTATAAAAAAACATTCTCAACTAAATGTTTAAGGATTCCATTATTCTACATTAAAAACAAGCTATCAATACTGAGAACATGCCCCAAGGTAGATCCTGTCCACGTATCACTGCAATATTTTGTTGTGTTCAGTGACATTTTTACCTTCAAACGTCTTTACATTTAAAAAAAGTAAAAAAATTTACAAAACTAAATTTTACAGAAGGTAAAAAATATAAAATACATCATACTGACGTGAAGTAACACCACGTATCGTATATGGTCCCACAGCAAAGTATTTTAAAACTGAAAATTTTAGCTAGGTTTGAAGCAGCGACCCAACTGCAAATCTGTTTTGAAGAGCTAAATTCAATTCAAATGAAGACTACAGCTATGATCTTTAAGTTCTTCCCAGACAGCAGGCATTCTAAGGAGTATAAGAAGATTGCAGTGCTCTGTTGTGATCTTTAGCATTATCTTTGGAAACAACTAAGATAACCTTCTGGAATACACTGTAATATTGCTTACACACTTTGAGAAGACCTAATCCATTTCATCAATTCTCTACTTTTAACTTTCTTAAGGGAGACAGAACCAACACTCCAGTGTCTTGCATACACTCATACACTCATTTCCTACATAATACCTTTTATGGCTATTAGTTTAAATTTATACTTTTGTTTAAAAGAAAGAATCTTTTGATCCAAATCATGTGGAGATTTTCGTATCCCAACAATCCCTGCTATCAAATGACAAAGGCTGGATTTAGTTATGTTCCTTAACTCCATACAGCAACAGCAGAATGGCACAAAGTCAGCTGTGCAATAGAAAGGAGCCAGGAATTCTTTTGCACTACAGCGTAACCAAGAATAGGGAAAATTCCTATTCACAGGTTTAAATATAGTGCTGGTTCCTAAGCCAATATCCCAAGTTATTCAGCAAAGAATGTTTTCAGCTATATGCTGGTTCATGCTGTTTTCTTTAAAAATTATTCTTCCTAAGAAAAATACTTAAGATATTATAGAACAAGCATTAGCCCATTAGGAAACGTTTGACCTTAAACTTCTGAGAATCTTAAATGGCTATTTTACAACACTGAAGAATCTTGAGCTATCTGGCATTTAAGACATAAATGATGGTATGGTATAGAATGATGAAAACGAGTATGTCTATACGACTAAATTCTTCATGAAAACTTAGCCCTGTATTTGAAACAATGCCTAAAGCAACTTGCATAAATACTGTAACAAATACAACATACAAGAGAAAACAATACCCTCTAATTCCACCTGTGAAATCAAATATTTCCAAACTAAAAACAGTAGTAAAAAGAAATACAAAGGTCTGACAGAAAACAAAATTCTGTAAAGCAATTATCCTTCAATTAAAAAATAAATTAAAAAAAAAAACACACAAGAACACTTACTTTGATGTTTCTATAAGTCTCATTCAGAACCATCTTATTAAACTCAGGATTCTTCAGCGTGTCAAGGAAGTTAGAATACAGGCTGTGAAAGTTTGGCTCAATACTGACTCTCTTCATAACCAGGTACTGTGAAACCCAAGGCATAAATTCTTCCTTCACAGTTTCCTTTAGTTCTTCAACCTAGCCAACCATTACAACATGGGAAGTATTCAATTAAAAGATGATAAAATACAGTTTTATGTTTCGTTTCTGTGAACATGACTACAGTGTATGCTGCTGCTGCTGCTAAGTCGCTTCAGTTGTGTCCGACTCTGTGCGACCCCACAGATGGCAGCCCACCAGGCTCCCCCGTCCCTGGGATTCTCCAGGCAAGAACACTGGAGTGGGTTGCCATTTCCTTCTCCAATGCATGAAAGTGAAAAGTGAAAGTGAAGTCACTCAGTCGTGTCCGACCCTCAGTGACCCCACGGACTGCAGCCTTCCAGGCTCCTCCTTCCATGGGATTTCCCAGGCAAGAGTACTGGAGTGGGGTGCCACTGCAACATGCTACATCTCCCCAATTTTACACAGTTGCTATCAAGTACAGTATATTCAAGTCCATGTAAGTATAGAGTCAATCATCTCTTAAGCTGGGTAATTAGAACTGAAACATCTATGGTCACTTTAAGCTTTAAAATTGCAAAATATGTAGTCCCTCATCCCCATCTTACTTACTCTCCATTTGAACAAAAGAAGATAAATTACTAATCTACAACTTGTTATTAACAAGCCTGATGCCAGAACTATGTTTTTCTACATTTCTATCTCTAGGAATTATTTGCAAAGTTTGAAACTCTTCTTCCAAAAAGCATGCAAAATGCTTCAAAATTTTCCCCCAATCAATTATGGTGAGAGTCTCAAAGACAGTACTTGCATTATAAATTACATTTCAAACCCTTTTGTTTAGGCTAATTAGTATTGACGAAAACAGACATTTCCAAGTATCATCTTAGCACATAATCTTGTAAGGCAAGCATCAATTCTTTTCACAAGCTGTTAATGATCTCTGGAAGGATGTGAATTGTTACTACAAATACAAATGAAATTCCCATCATGAAATCATTTTCAAGTTTACTTCAAAAAGCCTGTAACTCACTGCAAAACAATACTATTTGGGACTTCCCTGGAAGTTCAGTGGTTAAGAGGCTGCACTTCCACTGCAGGGAGTGTGAGTTTGGTTCGATCCCTGGTCAGGAAACTAAGATCCCACATGTCATGCCATGTGGCCAAAATTAATAAATAAATAAATAAAATCAGTGCTATTTAACATCTACAGAATCTACAACCACTAGTTGTATATCCAAGTTCCCTTCATTTTGATTTTATTATCTTCACCTTTAAAGATTAAAAAGGGTAGAGAATATCAAATGTAAATCCCCCAATCCATCAAGAAAAACAACAGAGAACATTTGTAGTGATACATAAACTATTACTTCAGACTCACCTTTTGTGTCATATTTGACTGGGAAAGGTTGTTGAAGATAAAAGCAATTTTCTCCTGGATATTTTCTGGGGGCTCTACGATTCTCTCAGTTTGATCTGTGGCCACAAGCAATGTATCTATATTTGTTGTATTAATAGAAGGCTAAAGAAATAAAATACATAAAATTAACAAACTGAAATCCTTACTACACAAATCCTAGGGGTGGGGTATGTACACAGATTCCTTTAGTATATAAAATACATATGGTATGTACAACTGTGCACTTGAAGTGCTGGCAAGAACATGTACTGAACTATTCATAGGGGCTACATGTGGGAAATCAGGGTGGTAAAGGGAGAAATGCTGATCTTTCATGCTTTATTAATAGGCATGTGTTATTTATAATAAAGTACATGCTCACTATTGGATATATTGCAATGTAACAACAAATACAACAAAGAAAGAAGATAGACCTACTTACTGGCACATCTTTCTTAAAGCTGACTCCAGTTGGCCTGGTGACTGTAACCGTTTTAGCAACAGTGGTGGTTGTTGAGGTGGTTACCATAGTGCTAACCTGGCCAGCAAGGGGAGCTTTTGCTGGAACCTGGGCCTGGGCCTGGGCTTGAGCCAGTGCAATACTTCCAGGGGTTGTGATAGAGCCCTGCATTTTCACAGGAGGATCTCTAGATTGCTGTCCATACTCAATATACTAAAGGGGTAGAGAAAAACACATTAAATAAGAATTCTTAACAGAAACTGAAATACTTGAATTAAACTTCCCTCACTTCTGAGAGACTGGAAATCATATCAGAGCACTCTTTTGGTTCATCTATCTCCCTTATATCTTGCCCCATTCTGGTGAATATTCCCATATGTGTAATATGTAAGTGGATACCACGAACTTCTGAAGAAATAAAACTAAAATGTTACTATGCTTAAGTATTTATAAGAGAACCAGTTAACAAGTTTTAAAAAGGTAGCCACAAATGCTTACCTATAAATTTCCTTAAATTCCTTCACATAAATAAACTTAGAGGTTCTAAAATTTATATAATAAACTGATTTCTATTGGATGCTAATGAAAAAAACCACAGCCTAAAAAACACTGCAGCGTGAGTTCTCTCTCAGTAAAGCTAATAGCACAAAACAAGAACAGTTTACACCACCTAGCCAACTGAAGGGTAAGCAATGTTCTAGGATAAGTTTCATCCCTCTCCTCCACATTTCCCAGTCCAAAAAAATTCCTTCTCCCACACAAATTAGAAGACTGACATAGCCTTCCCGATACTATTACCAACAGCTTGTTCCCGACCAAAAACTAGAACCTGTGTATATATACCATAACTTTATTCAAAAAAGGAGACATTTTCAAGAAGGAAAAATATAGCCCTTTAAACTGAAATATAAGCAATGACTTCTCCCCCCTTCTCTGGGTAATAAGTGTGTTACAGTGGGAGCTCAGGACCAGTCAGTGTGACCGTTTTCGTATCACCTCCCTCATTCTTGCTCTCTAGTCTTTCAAGGTCCCAGATCTGAATTTCAAGCTCATCTGATTGCAGCAGCCTCTTACTTCCCATCCCAGCTTTTCAAACTCTGTTTTCTTGCCGAGTTTTCAGTGCCATAATTTTGGCATAGCCCTCCAAAACCCCTCAATAGGGATCAATATACTCCTGCCTCCCATGCTATGGTTTCTGAGGCTAAACCATCATAATGACTCTGTACTCCTACAAACAAACCCAGCGGAATGAGGTAGAAAGTGCTGGATTAAACTACAATACAGAATTAAAATCAGTTCAAATTCTGATCTGATTTCTTAAAATATGATCTTATAAAGGAGTTCATCTGCTTTGTACTGAAAAAAGTAAAATAAAGTTAACAGAGATTAATCAACTTTCTTTTCTTGTTCTCTGTAAGCTGACTTTGACCAAAGGTAAGATCAAAGTATGAATATTTAGTAATCATGTGAAATCAACCATTAAAGAAATATATACAAATTTCAAGAATAGTCACATAACATGGTTTAAAATATTCTCTAGGTCCATTTCCTTACGGACTGTCTCCTTTTTAACCCTGGAGGAATCTAAACCGATAGTTTAAGAAGGCTGTATTTTTAAGAAACACTGATCTAAAAACTTGTATATGCAATGGGTTTGGGGAATTTCCTGGCGGTCCAGTGGTTACTGGGCGCTTTCACTGTCACGGGCCAGGGTTCAATCCCTAGTCAGGGAACTAAGATCCCACAAGCCACAGAGCAGCCCCCCAAAACCAAACCAAAACAAACAAAAAACCTAAACACCAACAACAGAAAGAAATAGCTTTGATTCACATTAACATCTAAATCAGAGGAAAAACTTATATTTTTAGACTCAGGCAGGGATTCTTGGTTAACAGTGAAAGATTTCTTCTCCTTGATAAAATTAGTAGGCTAAAAGAACTAGCAAAAGCCTTTTATCAAATCAAGCAAAACCACTGCTTACAAAATATAAAATTCCTATTTTTTCAAGGTTAAGCTACAAAACAAGCAACAAATAATATGTATACCTATGTCAGAACAATCATTAGGCAATCTTAATGCCATTGCCGATAAATCCAAATTTAAACAGATAAACCCTTCAATTACTTAGGTACTGAAAATACTTACCTCCTGTAAAT
Organism: Bos mutus; assembly: GCF_027580195.1. NCBI lineage: Eukaryota > Metazoa > Chordata > Mammalia > Artiodactyla > Bovidae > Bos > Bos mutus. The sequence goes on along the minus strand of NC_091634.1, from coordinate 36,308,639 downwards.
GATGTGGAAATTGCATAAAGTGACTGATCGAAGCCAAGTGCTGACAATACTGGGGATAGTCCTTCAATCTGTCAACAAAAACATTTATTCATTTGCCATTTCATGTAAGAACAGAGGCAGTACAATTTCAAATCTTCAAAAGCTAATCTAGGCCATTTCTCCCATTTCTACCTTTGAAATAAATACCTTATTTGAAGAGAATGCCAAAAGGAAAAACAAAGAAGAGAGGGAAAATGTGAACTTCATCCTTTCTGTATCAAAAAAAACTTGTTTTTTAAACAAGTTTAAGTAAGACTTTGTTTTACTTAAGATTACAATGAGCCACTAAAACTACTATCTTTCCAGCTAGCTGAATTCCAAATGTTCATCAAAAGGTGAAGAGAAAACCAGTTTGCTAATGAACCCATACAATAGAATACTATTCTGCAATAAAAAGAAACTGAAACATGCAGTAACATAGGTAAATCTTGGAGGCATCATGCTCAGTGTAAGAAGTCAAACTCATATACATTGTGTAGGACTCCATTTAGATAATACCCTGGAAAAACCAGACAAATCCAATCAGGGATTGCCAGAGGTTAGATGTGCAGGAAAGTTAACTACAAAGGGGAAGTAAGGGAACTTCTTGGGGGTGACGAAAATATTGAGTTATTTTGACTGTGGTGGTGGTGGTGGTGGTTACACAACTGTTTGAATTTCAAAGACCTATTAACCTAAAATACTGACTATCACGTATTATAAAGTATAGTTCAGTAAACAAAAAAAAAATTGCTACATTTTTCCAACCACTTGTTTGGTAAATATAACAAACTGTTTTCACTTCTTCCTTTTATTTCATACAGTCATTAAGGTTAGTTAATACACATATAAGGCATAGAAGAATTAGCTGAAAAGTAAGCTACTGTTTCTTCTTTTATTAAAACAGAGAACCTTCACAGCAAACCTATCCACTCACCTATTTTTAAATCTATCTAGTGCAGCAATCCCAAAATAATACATTTTGGATCCAAAAGGCTTGCGTAAGGCTTCAAGAACGTATCGCAGGGCCAAACCTAGTGCCATATAAGTGACCAGTCCTTTTTCGATTATTCCACCAAACAGGCAGGCTGTTATATGTAACTCTTTATCAGGGTATTGGGGGAAGAACCGATATTCTTCGAACAAGTTCCTTAGCATACAGTTAAATACTTCTCGTTCCCTCTTTATGGTAGAATCTTTAAATCTCTGTAGCATTTCTAATACCTGGAAAAAGCAAGACAAAAATCATATATACATAAAGGAAACCATTATTAAGAAAGTGAAGTAAAAGTTGCTGAGTCATGTCCAACTCTCTGTGACCCCAAGGATATACAGTCCATGGAATTCTCCAGGCCAGAATACTGGGGTGGATAGCCTTTCCCTTCTCCAGGGGATCTTTCCGACCCAGGAATCAAACCGGGGTCTCCTGCATTGCAGGCAGATTCTTTACCAGCTGAGCTACCAGGGAATGCACTCCTCAAATACTCTTAATTGTTAAGCAGAATATTTAACAATAAACTGAGCTTGAGATAAATATTAAAGAGACATATCAAAACACTTGGTGTTATATTTCACTTTGAAAGGGGCATTTATTTAAGATTTACCTAAACCATAAAGAATTAGATCATTCTAGACACTCACCTCATCAACAGACATGGTTGGATGTGGTGGGTGATTATATATTCTCTGGAAATAGCTGTTTGCTTCATCATCTATCTCTTTACTAAAGTGCTGATTTGCCTCTGGCCACACCTGAGACAAGTCCGCTGTTAAAAACAGAAAAGCAAACAGTGGGCATTTAGGCTCTTCCTTTACTCCCCCACATTAAGCACACAGAGCCAGAGAGACCAATATAGTTTGAATTTTAAGAGGGGGGAAAAAAAAAACAACAAAAAACCTAAAATGACGTGTTAAAGGGGTGAAGTTTCAATATTCAACTGCTCTAAGGACACAAGAGATTTTAACAAAACTGCCTTACAACCACAGTTCTATCTCAGTACTTTATATAAGGACTTTTCACACCATGAAAGTTCACTAGGTTCAAATTTATAATGCACTTACCCTCAACACAACCTCATTCAAGGTTACTTTATCACCTTTTACATGTAAGAATTCCCAATGCATATGCATGACACATTGAAAGAAAACACAAAGCATGCTACAAAACATAACATTCAGACAAGCCTTTCACACTAACATTTTCAAATCAGTTTGTATACTTTCAAACCTTGGATAATGAATATTTAGTCCCAATGACAAGGATATTTATAAGTCAATGATACATACATACAAAGAAGACTCCTCTGACTTTTAAATACCTTACTAAAGGAGATTAAAAGTTTAAAATTTGATTTTTTTCACATATATGGCAATAATTATGTGTACTTCTAAATCATAAAGCTATAACATTAAAATATAGTTATTTACTTTATAAACTGGCAAAACTCAAACAGAAATCTGAGATTTTCCTGGCTGCTCCTGATTTAAAAAACAAAAAAGGTTTATATACATAGATTTAAACTACTGAGCCTTTTTTTACTTTGCTCCTTACTCCTCGGATAACACCTTGAAGAATGCCACCTCTTAACTGTCACCTTGTTCTGACAATCCAGGATGAAAGGTGGAATAATACCTCAAATTTTTGTTTTAAAAATTTAAATTCATGATACTCCCACCCATCTAGGAGGCATGTCAACATAATGGCCTTTTAACAGCATATTAAGACAAAGTCAATGTTTTTGTCCATGTATCTCTGGGGACAACAAATTGGACATGTAAGTTATATATGTATCAGTCACACTTCACAATCACAGACAACACTACCACTTACAAGGTTTCATCTTACTCTGCTGGAATGTAGGCTGGTTCAGTCCAGAGGTGCCCAGTTTCCTCTGTACAAAAGGATCGCTATTCACTGCAGGGAGTCCAAGAGCCCCAGTTCCTATACCAGTCAGGCTGCCTGTGCCAAGACCACCTACTAGAAAGAATGAAGGCAGCCAAAAGTCTTATCATTACTCATCTTCTTGACTTTATCAAAGACAAATTCTTAATTAAAAAGTCATGGTCTTTTGTTAACTCAGTTGCAACTAGGTTACAGAGTTATTACACTGCAGGGAGTCCAAGAGCCCCAGTTTCTATACCAGTCAGGCTGCCATGAAATTCTCCAGGCCAGAAAACTGGAGTGGGTAGCCTTTCCCTTCTCCAGGGGATCTTCCCAACCTAGGGATCGAACCCAGGTCTCCTGCATTGCAGGCAGGTTCTTTACCAGCTGAGCCACCAGGAAAGCCCAGAATATTGTGGGTAGCCTATCCCTTTTCCAGCAGATCTTCCTGACCCAGGAATCGAACCGGGGTCTCCTGCACTGCTGGCAGATTCTTTACCAAATGAGCTATCAGGGAAGCCCAAGTTATTACAACATTTCACTAATTAGGTTTTAGTATTCTAAACTTATACTCTGGCAATAAAAGGTGCAAACAGCTTAGGAGAAACATGTTGGTACTACGGGGGAAAATGTAAACTTTACTTCCACGTTAAAAGCCAAAATATGTGGGAAAGTTCTAGTGCTTTCCTATCATTTTCAAGGTAGATGCAAAAAGGCAGGACATATACCTGAATCTGATGTATGAAACATTTCACCTTTATTATACGAAGGTTGGGTAATTTATAAAGCTATGAGTTTTGATCTAAGCCTAAGTTCTTTAGAATGTGATTAACGAACTTGTTACTGTTTATAGTATCATGTGGTAATAGAATCCTTACTGAATAACTCAACTAAAAAATTTATAAGTATAAATATCCTCATTACAATTTGACTAAATTAATGTAATAATGTTTTTCTCTTCCCAGCTCTGGATGTGAAAACAACTTTCACGATTTAGTTTAAGCACTTTTCCTTTATCACAGTGACTCAGAACACCTTACATGCACTAAGGCATGATGAAGCTTACAGATAATCTGTACCCCTCCCCACCACTCCTCTTACCTGGAAGCTGTGATGAAAGTCCTCCAATACCACTGAATGCAGTTGTCTGATTTGGGGTTGAAAGGGGTGGAAATGCTTTTGCTGGTGACTGTGGGGTACTGAATGCAGAACCCAAATTTGGAGGAAAGCCCTGCATACTCTGGGTGTGAGGGGCAGCTGAACCACCTATACTAAGAGATGCCATTCCAGCAAGAGGGTCAATCTAAAGAAAAACATTATAAAAACGTATTAAACACACTTCAAGCAAAGGCAGATAAATGACACAGGTAAAGCAATCTTTAGCAATAGCTCTTCAAATGCTTAATAAACTGCAAAACATGATGATGCTTAATTCCCAAACCAAGTGTACCAGTCATTTTTCTTAATATATCACAACTATATCACAGGATCTGTGATACAGCAGGTTTAAAGAGCCCCTGCCAAAGAACCAGAGCCACAATATAAGGGCTTTAAAACTTCAAGAATAACATTTCAGATGAAGTTCTCTGAAGCTGTACTACTAAACATTTAGTAGTGACATGGGGCGATCCTTATAATTTCCAATAGGCCCCTTTAATATAAACAAATCTCAATTAAATTAACTTTTAATACAATAAAAGCATTAGAAATTAGAAATCTAGTCAAAACAAATCTTGTCAAACTTTGAGAATCTTGGGGTTGGAGGAGATCAGCTCTAATTTAAAAAACAAAAAACAAGGTATACTATTCATACCAAAAGATTTTATAAAATATCTAATAACTACACTTCTAAACTTCTTAGTTTGTGACATTATTTCAGACTTCTGTGACTATAGAAAATAATATATGATATGCCTTTTATAAAGTGGTCACTGAAGTGGTTCCCTAAGTGCTCTTTCTTAAAATAAACCCCAACCTGCCATTCAATGCAGCTGAAAATAGAAGCGGAATATGTTGCTCCCAGAGAGAAGGGGGTGGTTGGTGTCAGGGAGTAACTTAAATGTACCTTGTTTTTAAAAGAGCAGTTCAGTTGAGAGCTGAAGAGCCCCAGTTATAACAAGTCCTTATGCTCTAGCACTGTTGCTTGGCCCGTGAAGCTACAAACAAGACACATCAGGTTCAAAGGCAGTGCTTATTTCTCAAGTCTGTTATTCTTATTTTAAAAAGAAGCCCTTACCATATACCTAAGTTGTTTTGTATCTTTCCTCTCATAGTCTGTTTAATGATTCAAATCTATTCTCAACCACAATGCCTATTTACAGATCTCCTTTAAGTGGATACTAGACATGCAGTTATCTAAAATGTAATAAATTCAGACAAAAATCTCCTTTGAGTAGACTATTAATGATGATGCAGAAGTTTATTCTATTTCAAATCTATGACCAAATGGAGATGTACCAAATGTAGTGTTCATTTACCTGAACGGGAGAAATGGCGTCCAAGCTGCTAGCACTAGGAGGGCGTCCTTTTGGCATAACTCCCGGTGGTGGCTGCCTGGCCTTGTTCATAACGTTACTGCAATTGGCCACCATGGTGAGGATGGTTTCTGATAACTCCTGAGAAACACTCCTGGAGAGACACAAAAAGAGAAAAATATCATTAATTATTCCCTAGAACACCTAAACAAACAAATCTGGATTTCTAATAAATAGAAAACTTGCTGGAACCTATGGCTCAATTTCCACCATATCCCATGTCTCTCTATCTGTTACTAATCACCAGGATTTTCTGAGCACTGCCTTTCTTGTGAAAATATTTTTTAATAACTCTGAAATTAACAAGCCTTGGGTACACTGCTGCCCATATATTTTGAAATACCGCTCTAAGAAACATTCCATATCCTCAACTACTTCATCAAAAATTATGCACAAAAGTGGATAAAAGTTATCACAGTAAACAGATAAACAATCTTTAGACAAGGTTTTCAGTCAAAAATAAGACATTAATTTATGTATAGATAAAAATGTCATACGTGTAGTCAGTAACTGTATTAGGCAAGCATGTAAAAAACTGACTTCTAAAATGTGAAATAGGCTATACGTTTGACAGGAAAATCCACCTTCCTATCACAGGGTGCTACTGTCTCCTAAAACTGTGGAACCCCTTGCACTCATAAATGCTATGCAAACTTCCTACTGTCTTAGACCTTACCCTCTAAATTCTTAATCATACTGTTGACTCTAAAAAGTAAAAGCAGTCATTCAGACAAGAAAGTTGTTTCTGAGGGGAGGGAGAGGACAGATTAGGATATTTAAAGTACCAAGTAAAACTCTACATTAAACAGTTCAGAGAATTCTCTGGAGGACCAGTGGTTAAGACTCTGAGCTTCCACTTCAGGGAGTGTAGGTTCAATCCCTGGTCAGGGAACTAACATCCCACATGTCATGAGGCACAGCCAAAACAAATAATTTATCTTGCAGATAAGCACAAAACTATGGGGAAATAGACCAACTGCCTCTGGTTATAATAAATGGAGAACTTGCTATAGAGAAAAATTTTATAGCACCTAGCAAAACTGCATATGCCATTTCCCTTTAACCTAACAATTCCACTTCTAGTGGGCCCAAATATACACTGGCAAAGACGATGGATGCAAAATGCTATTCATTGCAACATTATTTGTGATATATAGTGAAAAACAAACTGAATATTCACAAATAGGTACTAGTTCACTAAGGCACAAAACATCTATTTAGTAGAGTGCTGCTGCTACTGCTGCTAAGTCGCTTCAGTCGTGTCTGACCCTGTGCGACCCCACAGACGGCAGCTCACCAGGCTCCCCCATCCCTGGGATTCTCTAGGCAAGAACACTGGAGTGGGTTGCCATTTCCTTCTCCAATGCATGAAAGTGAAAAGTGAAAGGGAAGTTGCTCAGTCGTGTCCGACTCTTAGCAACCCCATGGACTGCAGCCTACCAGGCTCCTCCATCCATGGGATTTTCCAGGCAAGAGTACTGGAGTAGGGTGCCTTCTCCAAAACAAACAAACAAACAAAAAAACACCCCTTTAAATTAAAAGGAAAACCGTTTCAAAGACTTCTATGCCATGGGTTAATGGCTACAAGTAATAGATAATAATTATCATATTATATTCAACACAAAATGCCTTCAATTGTAAGCCACAGCATTATTTTACATGCTCTACAAAATTAACTGGGTTAATTCTAATTGTAAGAGGTCACCAATGAGATGAATCATCATTTCAGAGATGTTACAATATTAAAACTGTGTAACTTATGATTGATAAAAATGGTTAATTAAAATATTATTCCTTGCTATTGCAGAACTTGCCATAGCTGACAAAATTCCAAACTTAAAGAAACCAGAGTACTAGAAGGAACTCCCATAAATGCTTCACTCACCAATTAGCTACATTTTGCCCTATTTAACCATTTTTTCTATAATATCCACTTCTCTCCAAAACATTTTAGATTAGATACATCATGTATCTTTTATCTCTAAATACTTTATAACCTGTTTTCTAAGAACAAGGTCATTTTCTTACATAACCTTGTAGAACAACAATCATGAAATCCAACGCAAGTTGGGCAAGGATAAAATAAAATAGGCCAGATTCAAATTACATCAATTATTCCCATAATGTCCTCAATGCTCTTTTCCCCCACTTGGATCAGAATCCATTGCACTGAGTTGTCACATCTCTTCTGTTTCTTTAAACTGTCAAGAATTCATCAACTTTTATTTCTCTTTTCTTAAACTTGATTTTTTTACAAAGTAGAAGCCAGTTTTTTGTTTTTATACAATGTCCCCTTGATTTGTGTTTGTCTGCTACTTTGTATTTTGCTGACAGCGAGATTACCACATAACGTACACAACGTTCTCAATGGGTTTTATCATGAGGCACGTGTAGAATGGAGCTGGTGACCTCCTGATCAATAAATTAATGTCGTAAATGTCAGATCCAGCCTTCTCTACTGAAATGTTACTACTTTTCCCCTTTGAGAATCACACAGGTATTCATTTTACTATGCTTCAGAAATTACAAAAAAGAATATATAGGACAGAACAAAAGTGAGGACGGTGGAGTAAAGACCTCTAAATATTCTCTCCTCCATAAAACCAACTAGAACACTAGCCAAAAAAAGGTAGGAGTTGATTTTTCCAAAACTCTAGAAATGAACAACAGGCTTTACAACAGTCAAGGGAAGGAATTCCCTGTCAGTGCAGGAATTAAGACTTCTTGCTTTCATTTTACTGCTGGAGCCAGGGATCAATCCCAGGTAGAGCAGCGCAGAGTGGCCAAGAAAAAAAAAACATGAGGGGAATTTTTCTTCCAGAAAGATGATTACTTCTTGGTAACAACAGCAAGCTTCATGACATCTTAATTTGCCCAACTCAGAATTAAAACACAATCACAGTGAAAACCAGCAAGCAACCTGACAACCACCAGATCAAGAGGGCTCAGAACTGGGCTGAAACATCTTCCAAGTTCATTCTCAAAGAAATAATCATTATTTCACCTATCTGAGGATTCCCTGTGAGACCACAATGGCCGGGTTGTCTATACTGGACCTAAGAACTGACCCAGGGCAAACAGACTCTTCCTCATGGTTATTTGCAGAAAACATTTTAAAGGTCACTGTTTTAACTTCCTGAATGCCTAAGGTAGAAGATAACAGTCTGACGAAACAACAGGCTAACCAAAAGTTCAAAAGAAAAACTTCAGATGATTCCCATGGGTGGAAATCTGAAAAACTCTCACATTTCCCCAGGAATCTAGAAGGTATGAGGTGTGTGTAGGGTTGTGCTAGCATCTAAAGCTGTGCCACTGCCATGAAAGATCTAAGAAAGCCCAAGTTCTTAGGTTCAAGCCCAAGTTCACCTCAAGCCAACCTTCAGGTTCTGACTAAGAAGCAAGTGAATACCACAGTGGACTTGTCAAGAGACCAACTTAGGGTTAAAGATATGCCTGGACACAGCACATAGAATCACAGGGTGAAGAATAGCTTACTGATTTCAGAGTTTAGTTTAACAAAACCTCCAATCTTAGCTAACCACAAAGCTTATCCAGAGATATCAGTGACCAAAGAAGACAAAGAATACAGATATTACTGAATTCGTTCAGAAAAGAGCATTAACAAAACAAAAAACCCTTGAGTGGGTTTTCGAGAATTGTGATTTCGAGAATTGCCATATTAAACTTTCCAGCTTTCAACCACAAATAAGACATGCAACACACACACATATAACCAAACTAACTAGAAACAGAGGTAAGGAAACTCCCTTCAATGTGAAACGTAACTATAAAACCCATAACTAACATTATAGCTAATGGTCAAACACTGGATACTTTCCTCCTAAATCAGGAACAAGATAAGGTTGTCTGTTCTCACCACGTCTATTCAACTTTAGACTGGAGGTTCAAACAAGAACAATTAGACCAAAAAAAACAATCCAACTCTCTATTCAGATACCATGACTTGTATCAAATATCCAGCAAAAAGCACGACTAAGGCAATGCAAACATCACTGAAAGAAATTAGAGACAACTAAAGAAATGGGAAGATATCCTAGATTTGTTAACTGGAAGACTTAATACTATTAAAATGGCACTATCCCCCGAGGTGATCTAAAGATTGAACATAATCCTTATCAAAATCCCACTGGGCTATGTAATTTCTCTGCAGAAATGGACAAGCTGACCCTAAAATTCTTATGAAAATTAAGGAACCCAGAATGACCGAAACAATTTTGGAGAAGTAGAAAGCAAAGTTAGAGAACTCACACTTCAATTTAAAAATTTACTTAAAAGTGAAAGTTATCAAGACAATGTGGTACTGGCATAAGGACAGGCATATAGATCAATGGAATAGAACTAAGAGCCCAGAATAAACTCCTATTATGTGCAACTGATTTTTCAGAAGATAGTCCCAAATGGAAAGACCAGTCTCTTCAACAAACAAATCGACTATTCACATGTAAAACCATGCATTTAGGATCCTATCTCACACCACATATTAAAAAATTAACTCAAACAGAGCTCATACTTCAGTAGTATAGTACTTTGGACTTAAAACCCACTGGATTACTTTAAATGCTGTTGTATTTAATCATTCAAACCCTCTTCCTCAAATCAATAATTATCCACACAATCCAGTTCCAGTATTAAATATACTCTTCTTACCCTGCACAAGCTTGTAAACAGGCCAACATTGTCGCGAGGGTTTCTGGAGGAAGTTGAGCACTTTTGGGCTGATCTTTCTCTGGGGCAAGTCCCCCCAAAATAGAAGGACACCGTCTCTTTAAAAAAGTCATACAAGCCTGGATAAAAGGCTCCTGAAAAAGAGAAAGTCTTTCAGTGTATTTGAAACTCATCATTAACTGATTTCAGACTAAGCACTACAACTCAACTCCAGAATATAGTAATAACATTTTGCCATTTTCTTCAGTTATCTTGACCATCAAAACTTAAAAGAAGTAATAAACGGACAAATCCCACTTACTCCGTGCTCTCGAATTTTATCTGTGAGCCATTTGTCAAGTTTGAGGTATTCACGACGTGAAGCAAGTGCAGCAAGGTCAATAACAAAGGCAAATGGAGTACCATTTAGCAGCATTGACAAAGCCTAAAGAAAAAGAATATTAGAAACTACGAGTCAAGCAATTGAGTGACTTTTCTGTCCTATTTTCTGTTTCCAGTTTTTATTTTCACAAACAAGTCTAAATAAAATATTGCTAATATTTTCTTAATCGTAATTTTTTAAACAAAACAGCTTAGTGTATATCAATGGTAACACTTGTCCCTAACTATACGATCACATTTCAAAGACAAACACATGACTTTACCTTCACAATAAACTTTACCCTGTGTTTTTTCAAATAAACCTAAAGCAAAGCAAAACACAAAGCATGAAAAATTATCTTTATCTGTTAAAAAAAAAAAAATCTAAACTCAGGCTTCCTCTAAGTACAACTACACCACCAGTACTGTGTACATCAAATCAAAGACATCAAGAATCAGACTATTTGTCAAAAGAATCCGTTAATGCTAATGAAATCTGTAGAAAAGTCGATAGCCAATCAGTTTCTCCAAAAATTGTATCTCACAGATTACATCTAAGAAGATGTCAATATCACTTATTTTAAAACAGCCCTTTAAATATCATAGAAGACCAAACAAAACTCAGTGAAATGTAAATGAAAACATTTTTACACTTCTAAAGAACCACTCTTCTTCCAACCTCTTTCTACCTATAAGGAAAAACTAAATCTCATCCATTCTAGCTTAGAGTTACATGTGACTTATTCCTAAGACACTTGGAATTTTTATCATCAATAAATAAAGCGTTCTCTGTCCCTTCAAACTCACCTTCAAGTCCTGGGCCACATCAAGTATTCGAGACAACTTGGCCTGGTCATACTGCTCCCCTCGCATGTACCATTCTGCCATTGCATGCATGATAAGTTGGCGGATTGAGGGAGACTGTCCCTAAGAAAAGAAAAAGGGGAGTTAAATAGCACTACTACTACTAACCATTTTGATACGTTGTTGCAACTGCTATTACAAACGCTGATTTCACCTGTACTCATGTAAAATTGAGCTGTATCAGTGCAAATGATAAAGCATTGATTACAGTGACTTGTGTGTTGTGGGGGAAGGGGTGTTATTTCCATATCTTCCAAATGATGCCTACCCATAAACCCTTAGGTCATATACTCACTACAACAAATCTGTCCTATAAAACACTTTCAAAGACAATATATGATGTGAACATGAGGGTGCATCAAATTTACATGATCCCTTAAATTCAATTACATATTACTGGCCTATAAAGACAAAACAGTGTTCAGCAGAAAACAGCCTGTCTTTGCAGTTGAATGGTAATTTAGCTAATGTCTCTCAGAGAAGCAACAGCAATCTAAATCTACTATCTAAACCACTTTCCAGTAACTGTCTCAGAGTGACAGAAAGCCCAAGTGAGACACGTATCTAATCAGGAATGGTGATGCATGTCCCTTCACTGTGCCCTCTCTCACAGATTTATTGAGAAAAGTCTAAGAAGGCCTACGCTTCAAACTTCTGGTTAAATGTTTGATAAACACTTTGTAAACTCTTATCTATCATGTGATTTCAGTCTCCAGCAATGCAGGTGGCCCGAGGAAAGGAATGGAACCAAGGCTAATGTTTTCCAAGTTTTATCTGGTATATAACGAATAATAGCAGGAATATCTTAAAGAGGGGAACTTGGTATAAAGGGGAAAACAACTGCTTTTTCTTAAAGCCTCTACATATATCTGCATTTAAAATGCAGGCTACTGGGGAGGAGGGGAAGATCAATGGACAGAAGAGTATTTACTTGTCAAATGCATCCTACAAAATTGGGTGGGGGGCACAAGGGCTTGAAAACTCAGCAGGAACCAAAATAAAATTTTTTTTTTTAAATTTTATTTTATTTTTAAACTTTACAAATTGTATTAGTTTTGCCAAATATCAAAATGAATCCGCCACAGGTATACATGTGTTCCCCATCCTGAACCCTCCTCCCTCCTCATACCATCCCTCTGGGTTGTCCCAGTGCATTAGCCCCAAGCATCCAGTATCGTGCATCGAACCTGGACTGGCAACTCGTTTCATATATGATATTATACATGTTTCAATGCCATTCTCCCAAATCTTCCCACCCTCTCCCTCTGCAACAGAGTCCATAAGACTGTTCTATACATCAGTGTCTCTTTTGCTGTCTCGTACACAGGGTTATTGTTAGCATCTTTCTAAATGCTGGATTTAAAGTACAATTATGTCAATTCAATTGATCTGTGATATTCTCTCATTTGCTATTAAGAAGTAAAATGAGAACCTTCTGTTTCTATTAAGCTCTGTACTGGTACCCTAGCGATACAGTTTTCATAATACTGAATTTTTTTTTTAATTGTCTAGCCTCCTTGCTCTTTCAAGTTTTATACTTAATACCTACATGATGCTAAAAGATAAAATAAATTTTATGGAAGTGTGACTTTCTCAGAGTGTCAGGATTCCAAGGTTGACAATTTCTCTAGTTGAACATCATCAAAAGAATGTCTATTATGCAGAAATAGAATTACAGATGTAGGAAACTAACACAGTTATGGGGGGTGGGGATTGGGAACGACATATACACACTACTATGTACAAAAGAGAGATAACTAAATAAGAACCTACTGTACAGCAAAGGAAGCTCTACTCAACACTCTGAAATGGCATGTATGGAACAGAATCTGAAAGAATGAATATGTGTACGTATAACACTCACTTTGCTGTACACCCAAAACACAAATCAACAAAAAAGTTTTAATGTTGATTATTAAGACAAAGAAATGGTCGTATCTTACCTGTCCATGCCATGCATAGTGCAAAATTATAGCTGAGTTAGGGTGGTTTCCAAGGAAAATTGGCATCAGAGTGGAGATGAGTTCGTGGCGCAAGGTGTGCCAGGAGGTGTTGATTTGTAATAAGGCCAATACCAGCATGTCTGGACAGTGTTTGATAGGGAAGCTGAAGAGCTGTTTGACTTGCTCATATTGCCCTACCTCTGCGAGCCTTAGCAGAGATTCAATCAAATCCAAGCTCTTCCTAACAAGAATGGAAATAAGATAATCTGTCAGTGAAAATCTAAGGACACAAAATCCATTTTCCAAATAAATGATACCAGCTATCAAGACAAAACCAAGTTGCTGTCATCTTTAGTATTTGAAAAATATTTAAATTGGTGCTGATTCATCTCAAATATATAATGCTGGCATGCTTTCAAACTAACTTTAAAAGCCGTCCAAATTAACAAAATAAGTGATGAAGGAGTAGACGTGACTGACCATTTGCATAACCACGGACCTCCTCACCATGAAAAACTTTTTGTGATTAGAGTGAAAAGTAAAAATATCAGAGTTTACAAACAGTCAAAAATTCAATAAAACATAAACACAACAAACATTCTACATAAAAATACAACCTGACTCACACAACACTGCAAATCAACTGTATTTCAATTTAAAAAGAAAGCCCAGCCAGAACACTTACTTTGGTAACACAGTTTTAACTTACGTGCCCCCTCTGATGTCTATACAAGTTCAGAAGTAATCAATACCTCCTATGAATTGGAAGCTAAACGTGGTTGGCTTCAGCCAAGCCTCAAATCTTACTAATCCTAGTCCATAAAAACTATGGGATAGAGATCAAATTAAACACCATGAGGAAATAGATACCCTATTCATAGGGAAGACTACAGGATGCTATTTTTCCATTAAATCAATGGTCAAGAATTATATTAAAAAAAAAAAAAAAGGAGGAAGACTCATAGAATGAAAGAAACTATGTACTTAGACCTTGTGTGGACTCCCAATCATACAAAGTGTTATAAACCATTTTTGAGACAATTAGGGAAACCTGAATATACAGCTGTATCAAGGAGTTATTAAATATATAATGACATTTCAGTTTTATAAATTGGAAAGAGGTTTTTATCTGTTAAAATGAAGAAACACTACCATACACATTAATCTTAACAGGAAGGGGAAAAAAAAAAAAAAAAATCAACCAACCCAGCAGATCCAACACTGGCTACCACCTGGACATCTGGGGAATCGATACACTTTAGAACAGACCACTGCTTCAGAACAGGGATCAGCAAACAACATTCACAGGCCCAATCTCACACTGCCTAATTTTTGTAAATACTGTTTTGCTGGAATAGAGTCACACTCACATTTATACTGTGCTACAATTTAAGAGTTAAGTAGTTGCACAGAGACCATCTGGCCTGCAAAGCCACATATTAAACCCTTTACAGGGAAAATTTACCATCCTTTGTCTTGTAAGATGATGTCAATAGGGCTTTGTGCGTGCGTGCATGCTAAGTAGCTTCAGTCGTGTCTGACTCTGTGTGACCCTATGGACTGTAGCCTGCCAGGGTCCTCTGTCCATGGGGATTCTCCAGGCAAGAATACTGGAGTGGATTGCCATTTCCTACTCCAGGGGATCTTCCCAACCCAGGGATTGAACCCACATCTCTTAAGTCTCCTGTATTCTCCGGAGGGTTCTTTACTACTGGTGCCACCTGGGAAGCCCAATAGGGCTTTATACTGACCTAAAACGAACAGCCACAACACGTCCTCCTCCCTCCCCCTCCCCCCAAACACTAACTGTTCATGTTGAAAAAGTGTCCCAGTAGAGTATGGTTGAAAAAAATGGAAAAAACATTATAAAGTAGATGTCTTTGAGGACCAAAGCAGCCCATGGCCACTCCCTATAGCCATGAGTGTATTTTAATAGTAATGCACATCCATCCCTCAGAGAGGAATGACTTAAGTTTCAGGAGAAACCAACTCAGCCAGTCAGATTTTCCCTCAGAAATTTGGAATTGAAACTCAGAGAAAATAGATAATTAACTTAAAATTTGAGATTTCATGAGTTGGCCACTTTGAGCCACTTACAAAAGCAAGCAAGCAAAATCTACAGAGAAAAGAAAGGGATTTATCCCTAATAGAGAAGTGCAAATCTCCTTCTAACGTATCTGATAGTTTCAGAAAATATACAATGGCAGATATTACAAGAAGAAAGATGTGTCTAGTGATAAGGGGACTAAATAGAGATTTTCACCCAAGAACACCCTACTATATAAAATTTAGGGTAAGCAGGCTTGCTAAAAATACTATTTCATTTAAACCTTTAACTATGTAGTTGGCTAACTATTAATCTTATATTTCAAAAAAGTAGAAGTGATCCTTTCAAGAAAAGCTAGATGAAGAGTGTTTACCATGTGGCAATTTCTCGATTGTCATCCTCTGGTGGTGCTTTCAGAATATCAGTGGCAACAGTATGACAGGGATAGTCGGCAAAACAGAAGATCTCTGGATTTATAAGGGAATGCTGAATGAAGGAGAGCTGGAAAAAGAGAAAAAAGTCCTTACTACCATAAATGACTGTGGATGTTAAAAAACTGAAACATTTTAACAAAGCAATTTCAACCTTAAGGTTATCAGAAATTTCCCTTTAAAATCTTAATTATTTGATCTTTCAAAACCACAGGTAATTCAGACAAAATAAGGTACATGATGACCCTAGAGACAAACATCCTTAAAATACTGGGAAAACAGATGGATTGCTACACTTCAGCTGAGTCTGGTATTAAACTATAATAATGTTTCTTCAAAATTCACGGGAGTCCCTGCTTTTCTGAGCAATGCAAAACAAATTCTATTTTAAAACAATATTTTAATCAAAGGATAGATGTCACTATGTTAGTTGTTATTTTGTGTCTCTTCTATAGCTAAACACTATTCACTTACCTGGCCTTCTGCGTGTTTCCAAGGTCTGTATATGAGATCTACAGGGAACACTTCCATACCCAGACCCCTTTGAATGCCATAGACTACATTATGAAGTCCTTTACTATCACGAATTTGAAACCCAGGATGGTCCAGTTCATAAGTTACTTCCTTGAAATTCAAACTTGGGTTCTAAAAAAGAAAAGCACTTCAAAGTTTAATGAACAAAAGTGCACATATTTTGATTGCTTTATCCAAAGAGTCACATTAAATCTTTAGTTTAATCAAGATGGTAATAGTCTAATTATAGACACAAAATCATCTAAATCTTTCCGGCATTACCAAAAAGTCTTAGAAGAGGTATATTCCTTTTTTAAAAAATTTTTATTTTTATTTTGGCTGTGCTGGGTCTTCATTGTACCACATGGGCTTAGCTGCCCCGCAGCATATGGGATCTTAGTTTAGTGACCAGGGATCGAATCTGTATCTCCAGCACTGCAAGGCAGATTCTTAACCAGTGGACCACCAGGGGAGTCTCAGAAAAGCAAATTCTTAATATTCAAAATAAACCAGCTCTACTAGTAAGTAACTCCAATCTTTCAGCAAGCAACTCCAACCTTTCAGCTCATGATATACTTCTGAATATATATGAGGACATAATGGGGAAATTTCTCTTCCTCTACTTTAGTGCAATGAACACGCCCATCCCGATAATGCCTCTTCTTTACAGAAGACTTCATTACTTTGGAACAAAGTGGCAAAGATAAACCAATTATCCCAAATGTCAATCTTAAAGATCTCCCCTAAAAGTATCTCAATGTATGTATCAGGAAAAGTGATCTAAATTCTTTATGACAAAAAGACTAAAAATATTCTATTCAAAAATGTTTTATGAAAAGGTATTCATAAAAGCAGTATGAGATTCCTTAAAGAAACACAAAGCACAGGAAACAACTTTAGAAGATCATTTACCAAACAGTCTGCACCAAGCAATAAGAATATTTTGTGCTTGGGACTTCTCTGGTGTCCCAAGTGGGTGTCCCAGTGGTTAAGACTTTGAGCTCCCAATGTCAGGGGCACAAGTTGGATCCCTGGATGGGAGACTAAGATCCTGCATGCCACATCATGTGGCCAAAATGGAAAAAAAAAGAATATTTTGTGCTTGAAAGGGAAAAAAAAAAGGATGTGCATACTTCAAAATTAAATCTCCAACCAAAACATCATATCCAATTTAGTTTTGCTTTAAGGTGACTTCTCTGAAGACTTGCTTTGTATACAGTACAAAGAGTAAACCTCAGTTGGGGTATTCACTCTAAGGCAACAATAGCATTCAGAGGTGAGATTTTTTTCTACAGTTTGTTTCAAGGACTGAATGTGACAGAACAGAATCATAAATATACTATTAAATAGCATTCCTAGAAAGAGGTTAAGTTTGGAAAGTCCACAGGTATGCCCCTATGGTTTCCTCCTTCCATCCTGGGTAGTAAAAAAAAAAACCAAACAAATTATTAACCCAATGTATGTCTGAAATTGTCCTCTGCTCCCTGTCTACAAAAAAATATACAGAAACTCAAATATATGAGAAGAAAAAGGAAGAGGAAAATATTACTAATTCAACTATTCAAATCCACACTGAAGGTATTTAATTTATAGCCTTTGCACTCTGAAATCAAAACAACATAGGTTCAGATAACATGGAACACTGTCCTTGTCTACAATAAAAAAAAAAAAAAGAGTATCATCAATAAGGCAATAAACTACTGAGATGAAACAGAGAGAAAAGCATGTTTTCATTTTATAGACAACCACAGGTTAAGAACAAATTAATAACTGGTTATCCATAAGTGATAAAACTGTGATTTTATTTTGCTTTTATTTCATTTCACTTTCCAAATTTTCCGCCATGATCATGTTATTTTTTAATAGGTTTGAACACCATAAATCCATCTACTATTAAAATAAAAGGAAAACTCTTTGATGTTAAGGTCATAAAGAGAATGGTATGATTCCCTGTTATTCAGTTCTGCCTCTAAGTTACATATGTGGAAAACTAAAACTGAAATATAGGATAGACAAATGACCTGACACCTTACCAAGAATGTTATATGTGTGTATGTAGTCGTTAGCCTTATATGTAGTTCCCTGACATTTTATGAACAAGCCTGGAATATTACACCTTGATCTTGACTCCACACTCCCTTTTAATAACTAGAAGTTTTACCCTTGTATTTAACATTTCAACATTTTAGGAGAGGTACTTTTTATTTTACGAGAGGTACTTTTTATTTGGGAGCCAATTATTTAGCTTATGGATATTCCAGAAGTGGAACTAGTAAGAGATGTACTGATTTTTATTATTCCTATCCACCATAAACAAAGTTGGCAGGGTTTTTGTACACCTTCCAGAAAACATTCAGACTTTCTTTCTCCTCAATAATTCTTCATATAATCATTATTTTGTAACAAATTCACCCTTCCCCAAAAACCACACACTAACTGCCAGCCAATCATCTCATCAGTGTGATTCAGAACTGCATAGCAACAATTCATTATGAACAAAGCCAGAGTTTGACTATGTGCTATTTCCAGTACATAATTACTTCTGATGTTTCATTACATTTAAGCCAATGAAGTCAGAAATTACAAAACAGTGCAGCCCTCATTCAGCTAGGCACTTATTAAAATTTTCATTCTCTGGGCTATACCTTACTAATATCATAAATATACGACATTACATGTACTCACCAGTTCTTTGAGAACATCGATCAAGACTTCTACATTCCATGTGTGTGCCTGTGCTCCATCACTTTTATCTTTCCCATCACTCCAGATTCCACTGCCAGGAGCAGAGATACTCTGTAGGAGTAAAAAATGAATTAAACAAAGCCAACTACTGCATGTGTTCAGCTCGGGTTGATAGAACAATCATACTGACTTAATAAAATAAAAAGGGTAGGACATTAATTCACTTTGTAAAATAGTTGATTGCCACACTTACCTGTAATGGAATTCCGTCTGTTAATCCTGAATGAGTTCGAGCCATCATTCCTAAAACCCTTGCAACCTGGGCAGCTGTGACCTCCCGAACACCAAACTGCATGATTATATTGCGACATTCTTCAATACTGAAACAAAAATTTAACTTCAGAAAAATAGCACCCTCAACACCAAGGTTAAGAAACACTCATATGAGTCTTTGAGTGAAATCACTAGTTTTACTAACATAGAGTAATACACTTCATTTCTTCTTACTTTCACATAGCAAGTAATGGAAAAAATGTCCAGTTAAGAAAAAAGTTTAAAATACTGATTAAAGAAGGAAATATGAATTAAGAGTAGTATTTTTCAAAAAGAAACAAAATTATCCTCCTCAATCTTTGAATATCAGTATTTTAAAGAATAACTTGATTTATACCAATCAAGGGTTATTCTGATATGTACAAAGCCTTGAAAATGTACTTTTTTTCACTTTGCATCAACAGAAGTTTTATGCCAGACACATATATACACATAAGAAATACACTTTCAAACTAAGTGGAAATGTGATTTGAGTTTTAAAAATATTAAATGTTACACTTAAAGTCAAACTAAAGCACATAAATGCCCTTAATAATATATTCTCAGAAGAAACATTAATAATCCACTGTTTAATAGTCTTAAGTGCTACCATTAGGGTAAGCAATTTCCTCTGATGCCCCTGGCAAGTGGGGAAAATATTTGAAAGGCAGGGTATGAAAGGCTAGAAAAGGAAGACTGTAAAAATCAAGGCACAGTGAGGAAACTGAGGGTGGGAGGAGGCAGAAGCAAATCAGGCATGCTGGATGGGACACGATCCCATTAACACTTGCTGCAATGCCCTTTCTCTCTCAAAAGCTAAAAACGCATAACATGCCAACTAGGCTAGGAACCCCTGTCTGTAAATGTGAGCAATTAGGGGGGATGGATAAGTAGAAATTTAGCCACCAAAACACTAATAGGTGGCAGCAAAACTAATATGTGGAAGATTGAATTTAGAAGCAAAATTCTTGAGAGGCAAAGATAACACATCAAGGAATCATCAGGAACTTGCTGTAAAAAATGACACTGTACTTGTCCTAAGAGTAATCAGAGGTTTAAAATGCCTTCCTACCAACCTTGCACAAAAGCCATAGCCCACTTCTTGCATAAAATCAGCCAAAGAGCTCTCCATCATGGTTTTAGCTACCCCTCCGGAATCAGGCAGGATTCTGTCCATTAGAATGTCCCGTTTTTCAGGGTATAAAAGTGGTGCAAGCACCACAGGACAGCGTTCCTGGGGAAAATCTGAGAAAAGGAAGAAGATACTTATAACTGCTATATTGATTAAAAACGAACTGTCCTCTTTAACTCTCTAAAAGTCCCTCAAACCTGAGTCTTTGACAAGTTCATACTCAAAGCAAAGTTTATTCAGTTTATTCAGCTAGCCCAGTCCAAACTATGACTTCAACACCAATTCTAAAATTTGAATGTTCCTTTGTCATATATAATGGTCATGAGTATATTTTTAATTCTTTTAGATCCCATTATCCATTGACATTGACTAAGTCACACCCTATCAGTTCAGTTCAGTTCAGTCGTGTCCGACTCTTTGCGACCCCATGAACCACAGCACACCAGGCCTCCCTGTCCATCACCAACTCCTGGAGTCCACCCAAACCTATGTCCATTGAGTCGGTGATGCCACCCAACCATCTCATCCTCTGTCATCCTCCTCTCCTGCCCTCAATCTTTCCCAGCATCAGGGTCTTTTCAAATGAGTCAGCTCTTCACATCAGGTGGCCAAAGTATTGGAGTTTCAGCTTCAAGACAGTCCTTCCAATGAACACCCAGGACTGATCTCCTTTAGGATGGACTGGTTGGATCTCCTTGCAGTCCAAGGGACTCTAATTCTTCGGTGCTCAGCTTTCTTTATAGTCCAACTCTCATACCCATACATGACCACTGGAAAAACCATAGCCTTGACTAGACAGACCTTTGTTGGCAAAGTAATGTCTCTGCTTTTCAATATGCTGTCTAGGTTGGTCGTAAGTTCCCTTTCAAGGAGTAAACATCTTTTAATTTCATGGCTGCAATCACCATCTGCAGTGATTTTGGAGCCCAGAAAAATAAAGTCAGCCACTGTTTCCCCATCTATTTGCCATGAAGTGATGGGACCAGATGCCATGATCTTCATTTTCTGAATGTTGAGCTTTAAGCCAACTTTTTCACTCTCCTCTTTCACTTTCATCAAGAGGCTCCTCAGTTCCTCTCCACTTTCTGCCATAAGGGTGGTGTCGTCTGCATATCTGAGGTTATTGATATTTCTCCCAGCAATCTTGATTCCAGCTTGTGCTTCTTCCAGCCCAGCGTTTCTCATGATGTACTCTGCATATAAGTTAAATAAGCAGGGTGACAATATACAGCCTTGACGTACTCCTTTTCCTATTTGGAACCAGTCTGTTGTTCCTATATATCACTATATAGTTCACACCCTATATATCACTCTAAAATGTCACACAGCGCTATCAATTCCCATGCAAGGAAGGCATCAGAAACAACTGGTACATCCATGTCTTTTCATTTCACTGACAAGTGGAAAACTTCCTATTACTGAGAAAGTTAATGCAGTTTAAAATTATATAAATTTTAATATAATTATATAAACATTAAGAAAACAATAATAACAGTGAAAATGGATAGTGGCTAGTCCACTATAAGATTTGTTTTAAAGATCTCTGAAAGGAAGATGGCAATAACAGAACCAGGAGTTATCTTAGCACAACAATGCCAACAGCCAAAGAGGTAAAGTCGGTATATCAAAAGTGATCAACTTATTTCAACCAAAAAGAACATGCCACAATACCATAGTCTCTGTATCCCATAAAAGGGAAAAATCTGACCACATGGAAATACACCAAGTCCAAACTGAGATGGCACTTAGATAACAAGATTGTCAGTGAAGTGCTCTTCGCATTATACTGTTTCTATAACGAGGCTTTGTCACTAAAATACTCTTTTCCTTCTCAAAGATTATCAACTTAACAGAAAGGTAAATCGCTGTCTTCATTTGTATTCTGAAATCCCTTTGCCATGTATATTCATCCAAAAAAACCATCTTTTGTCTCATCTTTTATAGGCTACAGACAGTCTTTTTACCTCTGCGCAGCGTCTTAAGAAAAGCGTCTATCTGTTCCTGTCCAACTCCAAAGGCTCCCTTCTGCCCAAAGAGGAGATGGGACAGGAGGAGGTGTAGGACCTCTATTGCTATATCTTGGAAGCCACCTTCCTGATTTCCACTGACGTCTGCGTCAATGTAAGAACGCAGAAGATCTGGAAGCTTCTGTTTGATAAACTGGGCAGCTAGAAGGGTAAACAAACAAACAAAACAAGTTATTTTTGTACCACAACAGGTCAGAAGTCACATACCATCAAAATGTAGATAGATGACCATCGTTCTCATTCACCAACTCACCCTTCACCCTCTGTATTTTCACAGCTCTAGCTGGCAGACATAAAATAAAAGACCAATTGCCAAGGGCTTGGTGAGGGGGTAGAGAATTTTTGGACAGGTACAGAGCTTCAGTTTTTTAGAACAAAGAAGTTTCAGACATCCATTACATAACAATGTGAACAGTTAACACTAATGAATTATACATTTGAAAATGGTTATGAAGGCAGATTTTAATGTGTTTTTACTATATACACACACACATAAAGGAGATCAAACAAAAATAATCATACTCTCTAAACTAAGTTCAAGATTCAGAAATCCACAGATTTTAAAGACTCTAACCTCACTACAGGAAAGAAGAACTTACCAAAACCTCTGAGATCTGTGCTGGAAGAATTCAAGAGGGCAAGGCCAAAAATTACCTGAAAGAAGAAGGGTCAGATTGACCAAAGAGTACAAATAGTTGCTTTATTTCTAATTCTGTCTATCTCTTTTCTTAAATCACTTACCTCTTGTACTTTGCTTAACTTGAGAACTTTACTCAGCTGGGCAAATAAGTGGGGTGCAGGCTTTAAACTCTGAAACAAACCAAACTTTATTTTAAAATAGGAACATACAATTTTCAGATCTATAAAAGCATCTGTTCACCCAATTATGGTGCTGCACAGGAGTGACAAATCTGTACTGAGGCTAGCAACAGTTGTGGAACTGTGTTCTGACAAGCTTAAGCCTTGATATGACCTGGTTTTATTAAGATTCTAATTATTATCAAACTACCTTGACTTTTTTAGAAAGCTATAAAACCCTCCAAAGTAAGTATTTGAAGTTTTTTAATTAAAATATGATATGAGATCAAGGATTAAGGCTTTTTTACAACATCTAATAAGATATCACATCTTAGGGCTACTAAAAGGAATACCAACCTTCTGATAGTGCAATGGATTATCAATGGCATAGGACAGCGTCGAGATAAAATTTGGCTTCGTAATCAGTGACGCACACTCCTGAATCAGAAACTGAGTCTTTAAAAATAAAAAATAAAATTTCATTAGCACTCAGTCATTATCTTGCATAAACAGAAACAGCGTTGCTCAGAACATTAAAGGGTAACCTGATACTGTATACTGTTCCTACATTATCAAAATCAGCTCTTTAAAAATCCCACTGAAACTACCAAAGTCTATTAACAAGAAGTGTTACCAAAACCTCTGTAGGACAGAGTCCATTGACAAGGTCACCATAATATCATGTAATATCATGACAAACTGCTCCCAAATTGAGAATCAAGCCATAGAACTCAATCTAGGACAAGAGATCTTTCTGCCTGACTTACTTGTCAAGCAGGACTGCCCTACAGTCCCGCTTCCTTCAGGCAGGTCTCATTCCCAGTTCTCTAAGCCTGAATTGTGTAGCTATAATGGTCTGCAGCCAGGCAAGACAAGAGAAGGACAAGAAAAGGAGAAGTCCCTCTATCTTTAAGCCATTCAGCTAAGATTATTTCTGGATCCTATTTGTATGTGAGATCTGCTATGCAACTAGGCCCAAAATGCAACTCAGGGAACAATCAGATCTAAGTGAATATATACTGTGTAAGCCCCAAATACCTGATGAAAATCTTTGCCACTACTTTTACCATCGCCACTGAAATCCACATGCGAAAATAGGCAGCGTAATAAATGCCTGTCTGCCTCAGGACCGTGCCGATTCACAATCTAAAAAGACCAAAAATATGAGTTTGTAGTCAAAACTGAGTGATTTTTTTTTTAAATTCACCTCTAGGACAACATCCCAAATTACATAACTGTTCATTCTGGAATAAGAGTTCTAGGAATTGAGATGGAGGTGCCAATATTTTGTGATTAAATATTTTTAAAATGCTCCCTACAGGCACTAGCAAGAAGGAAAGAAAAACAAAAACTACCAGGAATTAGCCCCACCTAATTGTGTTCTCTGATTCCCCTCTATATCAAAAGCATCAAACAGCACAAATAACACACTGAAGTTGTAAGGCAACAAGTTTATAACAAACTGCACTCGTGGGAGCCTCATTTTTTCTGTCCATTGTTGTTTTTACCCTAAAGAGTATAACCTAAAATCTAACACAACTGCAATTTTTATAATAATAGCCCACATGGAAAAGCCCTAAAGGAACTGATCTAATTATTAGTACTGGCCCTGAGCTTCTGGCTGTTGCTCAAATTTACCAATGCTATTCCCTATAACTAAAAAACTCCAGATATCTACAAATTGGTTTGTCTTCTCACCTCCTTTAGGTTTCTGCTCTAAAGTCACTTCATCAGTGAGAGGTTTCCTAATTACCCTCCCTAAAACAGCAATATGACCTGCCATCATCACCCCTCACCCTGCTTTACTTCTCTCCATGGTACTTACCATCACCAGATAATTTTCTATTTTCTACATCTCACTAGACTATAAGTGAGAACTGGGAATTTATATATCTGTGTTCATGTCATATCTAGTCAAGAAAAGAGCTTCAGTTCAGTTCAGTCGCTCAGTTGTGTCCGACTCTTTGCGACCCAATGAATCATAGCACACCAGGCCTCCCTGTCCATCACAAACTCCCAGAGTTCACTCAGACTCACGTCCATCGAGTCGGTGATGCCATCCAGCCATTTCATCCTCTGTTGTCCCCTTCTCCCTCCCCCTAATCCCTCCCAGCATCAGAGTCTTTTCCAATGAGTCAACTCTTCGCATGAGGTGGCCAAAGTACTGGAGTTTCAGCTTTAGCATCATTCCTTCCAAAGAACACCCAGGACTAATCTCCTTTAGAATGGACTGGTTGGATCTCCTTGCAGTCCAAGGGACTCTCAAGAGTCTTCTCCAACACCACAGTTCAAAAGCATCAATTCTTTGGCACTCAGCTTTCTTCACAGTCCAACTCTCACATCCATACACGACTACTGGAAAAACCATAGCCTTGACTAGACAGACCTTTGTTGGCAAAGTAATGTCTCTGCTTTTCAGTATGCTATCTAGGTTGGTCATAACTTTCCTTCCAAGGAGTAGTGAAAAGTGAAAGTGAAGTCATGTCTAACTCTTTGCGACCCCATGGACCATAACCTACCAGGCTCTTCTGTCCATGGGATTCTCCAGGCAAGAGTACTGGAGTGGGTTGCCATTTCCTTCTCCAGGGGATCCTCCCAACCCAGCGATCGAACCTGGGTCTCCCACATTGCAGGCAGACGCTTTACCATCTGAGCCACCAGGGAAGCCAAGGAGTAAGCGTCTTTTAATTTCATGGCTGCAATCACCATCTGCAGTGGACACTGTTTCCACTGTTTCCCCATCTATTTCCCATGAAGTGATGGGACCGGATGCCATGGTCTTCGTTTTCTGAATGTTGAGCTTTAACCCAACTTTTTCACTCTCCTCTTTCACTTTCATCAAGAGGCTTTTGAGTTCCTCTTCACTTTCTGCCATAAGGGCGTGTCATCTGCATATCTGAGGTGATTGAAAAGAGCTTAGCACAATGTATATGTAGAGTAATCATCTGTCTATTAAATAGCACATTAACAGACTCCATGAGCCAAAAGATTCGTTCTGGGTTTTTAGTATATTATCTGTATGAATGCTTTGGATTACTTTATAAAAAACAGTGCACCTATTCAAACAGTTTAACATATTAAAAAGAACATGAAAAATTTTTGCGGGAGACATAAAAGATTACTTTTAACACAAAAGACATAATTGTCAAACTCCTAAGTAAAAGATGGTGGAACTAAGACTACTTTTTCCCTATTCTAGCCTCTCATATTAAAAAAAAAACAAAAAACTTCAGTGACTTCTTTGGTCATCCAGTGGTTTAAGAATCTGCCTACCAATGCAGGGGACATAAGCTCAATACCTGGTCCAAGAAGATCCCACATGTCACGGACCAACTGATACCATGTGCCACAACTACTGAAGCCTGTGCACCTAGAGCTTGTGCTCTGCAACAAGAGAAGACACCACAGTGGGAAGCCAGGACACCACCACTAGAGAAATTCCACACAGCAACAAAGGCTCAAGGAAGGAAGGAGGCAATTTTTTTTTTTTTTTTAAATTTAAAATAGGGTCAAAGGACTTGGAAGCTGATAAGAATAAGCTTTCAGTGGCCAAAGAGGATAATGGATGAATATCAAGAATACTTTCAATGGCTTCAAACACATCAAATATGTTAAAAAAATACGCAGATTTCTAATATTAAAAAACCATTCATTGGTCTTATTTGGAGGCTAGGAAACAAGTCATTTTGAAAACTGGCAAACAGAATCAAGCCCTTCCTCTATATAAATCATACTTCAGGCAACCAGACAATTACAGGTGGTAAGGGCAAGTTTCCATTTACAGAACTATTTCAACTAATAAAAAATGCTAACAATTAGAATGTTACCACTTTGCAATCCTTAACAATCAATGAATCCAGTCAATGAACAAAGCCTGACAAAAATCACAAAAATAGAGACTAGACATTATGAACTCCTAATTAAATAAAGTATACACTGCCACCCATAAAACTGTCCTAAGGGAGAAAAAAACCTTAATCTGATTAAGCTCCCAAATTTAATTATCAATTTATAGCAAAGTAAAGAACATGTAAAATACCACCCTGGGAATGTAATCAGCAATATTCAGACAGTGGATAACTACCGGACAATCTGATTTCTTTAACAAAATAACTGCAAGGGTGGGGGGGTTGGGGAGGGAAGAAGGATAAAACACAGATTTTAAGAGATTTAATAAAAATGCAACAAACTATGGGGCAGAAGTCCTGACTCAAGTCAACAGTTTTTACCTTTTTTTAAATGAGGCAAACTGAAAAAATGCTAATGTTAACTGGATATTTGATGCTTAAGAACTATTCTGCCAGGGGGAAGGGTTTGGAGGAGGATTGGGAATTTGAGAGTAGCAGGTGCAAACTACTGTACAGAATGGATAAACACATCCTACTGGATAAACATCCTATTCTACAACAAAAAGAATTATATTCAGTATCCTGAATAATGAAATAATATATAAAATAATGAAAAAGAATACAAAAAATAATATACATACACATAACTGAATCACTCTGCTGTACACCAGAAACTAACCAACACTGTAAATCAACTATACTCTAATAACATTAAAAAAAAAAAAGTTACTGAGCATTTTAAAAAAAGATGTGATAATGGTATTGAGATTAGGTTTATGGTAAGACATAAATGAAATTATGCCTGGGATCTGCTTTAAAACAACTGAAGAGAATGGGTTAGATGAAACAAGACTGGTTACGAAACCAGTCTGGTTTCAAATGAAACCAGATGACAGATTCATGGGGGTTCTATTATACCTACTCATGTGTGACTGAGATCATCTTTAATAAAATCTTAAACTGCAATTTTATTATTACATTTTATGGATGAAATAATTGAAATTTTAATAAAATTTTTAAATTTATTGAGACTATCATTTAAAGAACAGTATAAAATGTTTTTATAATAAAAATACTTTTAATGCAAACCAAAAATTACTCAAGTATTAAAAAGCTGAGTAGGAAAACCAGGCTTGATTTTATTTTTCTATATTTTACTTACATAGTACCTTTTTAAATATTTACTAATTTGTTTGTTTATTTGGCAGCACCGGGTCTTAGCAGCAGCTTGGGGGATCTTTGATCTTTAATTGTAGCATGTGGGAGCTAGTTCCCTGACCAGGAATCAAACCAGGGCCCCCTGAGTTGGGAGTGTGGAGTCTTAGCCAATGGACCACCAGGAAAGTCCTCATGTTTTCTTTAATAATGACAACAAATATTTTCAAAGAAAATAACAACTATAGGAGTTACTCTCTAAAGAACATCATAAAACCCTGACTAAGGGGGCAAATTAAATTCTCAAGTTGCTTTTTCACCTATAGCATAGTAATACTAGCCAGCTCATTCACATTTAGGGATTTCATACATCTAAAGAAAATCTGATAAATATTCCTTCTTCCTACTTGTCAGCAGAAGAAAGAACAAAAGGAACACAATTCCAGTCAACCTATTTAAGCCACAACAAGTGAAAAGTGTTAGTCACTCAGTTGTGTCCAACTCTTTGTGACTCCATGGACTATAGCCCACCAGGCTCCTCAGTTCATGGAATTCTCCAGGCAAGAATACTGGAGAAGATCCCTTCTCCAGGGGATCTTCCCAACCCAGGGACTGAACAAGGGTCTCCTGCACTGCAGGCAGATTCTTTACTGTCTGAGCCACGAGTTCAGTTCAGGTCGGTTCAGTCGCTCAGTTGTGTCCAACTCTTTGTGACCCCATGAATCACAGCACACCAGGCCTCCCTGTCCATCACCAACTCCTGGAGTTCACTCAGACTCACGTCCATCGAGTCAGTGATGCCATCCAGCCATCTCATCCCCTGTCGTCCCCTTCTCCTCCTGCCCCCAATCCCTCCCAGCATCAGGGTCTTTTCCAATGAGTCAACTCTTCGCATGAGGTGGCCAAAGTACTGGAGTTTCAGCTTTAGCATCATTCAGTGAGCCACGAGGGAAGCCCCTAAATATTTATAAAAATAAATACTAGGCAGCTTAGAACTGCAGTAAGCCTTTACCTATCACCAAAGGAAATCCAGAGTCAAGAACTAGAACCCTATTCCCATCCCAGTTCTAAATTTCTTACCATTCTCAAAGTTAAGAGAGGGGGCTATCTGCAAAGGTACCAGTGAGGCCATACTTGTATAAAGAAAATCTGTACACACTGAAAACCTCAGCCCAAGGCTAAAACCAAACATTCTAACATCGACGTTCAAAATTAATTACTAAATAATTTATTCCTTCTTTCATTTCAATTCAAATGCACTTGAACACTAAAGGTTAGGTATAGGAGACAGAGACTAAAGGACAGTCCCACACCTTGAGGTCTTTGGAGTAGAGAAGACGATCAAACCAATTATAATATACTATTAAGTTGACCACATAGAGCCTTGCTGGGGGAAATCCAGGCAGTGCCACCATATTTCCCACTTCAAGGTGAAGTTGTAGGTGCCCCTGCAATTGGCTCCTTCCGTGTTCGTCTAAGCTGCAATTGTATTACTCAAGAACACATGTCTTTCTGAGGCAGCCCTCAAACAACAAGATGGATATAAAGGCCAAGCCATCTGGGCCCCCCAGAGGACCACTGTGATATCCACTCCAGTTCTCCCTGTGGAGCTGGCCAAGATTTTTACTGAGTTTCCACCACAGTTCTCCTGAATTACCATATAACCAAGCAATTCCATTCTTCGGTATATACTCTCAAAATTTAAAATAAACATCCACCCAAAACTTGTAAATGAATGTTGATAGCCACAATATCTACAACAGCCAAAAAGTGGAACCAAACCTAAATATCCAGATGCATGCTTCGACATGAATTAACCTTGAAAACTTACGCTAGTGAAAGAAGGCAGAAACAAAATGCCTCATATGGTATGATTCCATTTATATGAAATGTTTAGAAAGACAAACCCATGGAGGCACAAAGTAGGTTAGTGGTTGCCAGTGGCTGGAGGGAGGGAGAAATGGAAAGCAACTGCTAATGGATTCAGGTGTTTCCTCTTCAGGTGATGCGAACATTCTCAAGTTAGATGGCGACAGCCAAACAACTTTATTAATATACTAAAAACTAGCCAATTTTACATTTTAAAAGGATCAGTTTTATAGTTTGTGAAGTATATCTCACTTTAAGACAGAAAAGAAAACGGGACAGACTAAAATGAAACAGATCAGATTTCCTAAATTTTATAGAAAAATCAAAATCTGTGAATCCTAAAATTTAGAAAAAAGCAATGAAGTAAGATCTCGTCTATATATTAAGCTGAAATCACTAGAAATAAGAGGCATTTTTCATGCAGCATACCCACATAAATTTCCAATTTTCTTCACTGTATACTCATTCCTTTAATGATGCTTGTTTTCTCACTAGTTTACTTACATGCTGTATTTCCTGCTGGCTGGCTCGGTAGTTTTTCTTGGTTAAATTGTCCACCAGGTAGCTGATTTGAGACAAGGCCAGCGAGAGCGAGTCAAGATTCATTGCTGGTTGGGGCGGAAGCAGGCGGCCGAGCCCGGCGCAAAATCACCATTATTCCCCTTTAGTCACCTCAGAGGCAGGTTAATGCTTTCTTTGTAATCAGCCTGTATCTGGTGTCCGTACAGTGTCTTCAGTTCTTTTTTACCAGGAGTCTTACTCTGTTCTGAAACATGGCACCTGTTTAGAATAAAAAAAATTTTAATTAGCTAATTTTTTATTAGGATTAAAAGAGGTTAAATAACTCTCCATCTTAAGACCTGAAATACAACCAAGGACCTTTTAAAAAATTATGTCGTCTCAACCATTACTGATAAAAAAATGCCAAGTTTGAAAAATTAGGTAGGGGCAGTATAAAAAGAAAATACATCCATCCGCTTCATAAAAGACTGTATTTTTCGCAAGATGTCCTATAACATGAGGCTTCTCCTGTAACAATTTCAATGATAATTTACACTACATCCTTTAGAAGCCACAAGGAAGTATTACCCTAAAATTAGGGCTTGTGGAAAGAAACATTCATCTGACATTCTCAATCCCTCTTCCCACACTGTCTACAACTTATTTAAAAGATTCCATTTATTCACCTTACTACTTATGTATTGCTTCAGAATCAGACAGTAGTTTGGTTTTAAAGCTGTATTTTAGGATATATGTTTCAGTATTTGAACAGCTGACTTAAAATTAAGGACCCCAGAACCCAAATTCCTTCCTGTACTGTTCAAACTTCTCAGTAACAGAATTTAGAAAGGAAAAAGCAGCAATATAGCTAAAATGACAGGATGCTTATCATTTTATTAATTCCAACCACCTGCTGAGTCAGGAACTATTCTATATTACAACACATACAGGACTATTCTGTATCACAACACATACACCGCCCCCCCGCCAAGTTTTTAAGAATTCACCAAGTACCACTGCTGACACAAGAATCTTTGAATGCAAGGAGCTGAGCTTATACACAGCTTCATAATCAGAAATCTGCTCATAACTTCATTACCATCAGAACTTACTACATAAGGTAAAGGAAATTCATGAAGATTAAAAACCCCCTTGGTAAGGGCATTTAAACCTTTAATAACTTCTTAACAATGTAGAAAGACTACCCTGCTTTGTTCTGTTTTGTTTCTACCTATGTTATTCTTCTCTACATCTTCCTGGGGAGAAAAAAAAACAGTAAGAGAATCTTGGGGATGTGGCAAGGCATTTTTGTCTATTCTAAAGTAATACCATGCTGCTGCTACTGCTAAGTCGCTTCAGTCGTGTCCAACTCTGTGCGACCCCATAGACGGAAGCCCACCAGGCTCCCCCGTCCCTGGGATTCTCCCGGCAAGAACACTGGAGTGGGTTGCCATTTCCTTCTCCAATGCGTGAAAGTGAAAAGTGAAAGTGAAGTCCCTCAGTCCTGTCCGACTCTTAGTGACCCTATGGACTGCAGACCACCAGGCTCCTCAGTCCATGGGATTCTCCAGGCAAGAGTAGTGGAGTGGGGTGCCATTGCCTTCTCTGAAAGTAATACCATATAAGAAGTCGAAGATAAACTGATAATATCTATCCATTATATGTAACTAACATGCTTGCTATAAATTCTTAGAGCAAGTTGTTTCCTTCATAGTATGATGATGGCATATTTCACCAAAATTGTTAACATTATTAACTGGTACAACCTTTTCTGAAACTCAAATTGGCAATTATTGTAGAAAGTGATTTTTGCATTACTTCAGAAACTATAATTCCACCATTAAGACTGTATCTTTTGATGTATATTACCTCAAGAACTCAAGGGAAACAGATTTTCAGTGAAATACTGTGTATCATAGCAAATAGAAAGTAGAGCAAAAAGTAACTGCTTAAATATGAAGAAATACAAGAAATAAATTATGGTATATTGAAACAAGGCAGCTGTTAAACAGAAATGAAGCAAAACTGTGCAGGAAAGACACTTATTAAGACAAAAAAAGGGACACAGATGGGAATTCCCTGGCAGGCCAGTGGTTAGGACTCTCACTGCCTAGGCCCAGGTTTCATCCCAGGGAACTAAGGGAACTTAGATCAGGGAACTAAGATCCTGCAGGTGGGGGTGAGGACATAGGAATTTTTGTTGAGTAAGTATTTAATAGCTACCTCTGCGTAAGAAGGTAAAGTGTGGAAGACTGCCCTTTGTATCTTCTTTAGTTTCTAACATTGTTTTCCCACAAGTATATATTTTATTTTCCACCTTTCTTTTTCAAAGAAAAGTTTAAAGAAAAGGGGGGGAAACCCATCAGAAGGGTAGATAAGTTTAGAATAAGTAGATTACTTGAGATTTTTGGTAAAATATCAGCCAAAGAAACTAGAGGAAAAATGAACAGAGCTACACATATATACCACTGGTTGTTTCAAGAATCTTCACATCCAAGCTAAACCAAGCAGCTTATATACAAGTCATTTCCAGGAAAAAAAAAGTCCAAGAAACCACTCAATACCCTCCCAAGTTCAAAATAAAAACTCAAAGTCAGAAATCCTTGGCTAAGATGCCTTCAGATAACATTAACACCAGAACTGTGTGAATAAAAGGGGTCAAAAGAAGACCTCTTTATTAAAAATCTAAAATGCTCATTTTGGGGGATTTCTCTGGCAATTCAGTGGTTAGGACCTATCACTTTCACTGCCGTGGTCCCAGTACCAATCCCTGGTCAGGGAACTAAAGGTCTTGCAAGCTGCGTAGTACAGCCAAATAATAACAACAGTAAAATAAAATGCTTGTTTTTAGTGGCAAGTATAAGTCAAAGTATTTTTAATTTTTATAAGTTGTGTTCAGTTAAAACTGTATTATTCAAGGTCTTTCCTGGTGGTGTAGTGGTTAAGAATAATCTGCCTCCCAATGCAGGGGACACACGTTCAATCCCTGGTCAGAGAACTAAGATCCCACACGCCACGGGGCAACTAAGCCCTCAAGCCACAACTAGAGAGCCTGCACGCCGCAACTACCAAGACCTCACGCTCTGGAGCCTGTGCTCCGCATCAAGAGAAGAAGCCCTTAAGCTGCAATGCAAACCCAGTGGAGCCAAAAAACCCCCCAAATTTGTATTATTCAAAGTATATTATTCATATGAACAGTAGTTACTTTACAATATATTGTTGTTTAGTTGCTAAGTCATGTCCAACTCTTTTTGTGACCCCATGGACAGAAGCCCACCCAGCTCCTTGGGATTTCCCAGGCAAGACAGTTGGAGCAGGTTGCCATTTCCTACTCCAGAGGATCTTCCCAATCCAGGGATCAAACCATCGTCTCTCTCTGTGTCTCCTATTTTGGCAGGCGGATTCTTTACCCCTAGTGCCACTTGGAAAGCAGGTTTACCTGTGGTACAGCACAAATCCAGCAAAGTAAGTGTTCACTGACCTTCCAATAAAATGAATTCCTGCTTGCTTTGGCACTTCAAACTATATCTTCTCTACCGACATGAACTCCATAACAAGGGTTACAACTTTTTCGCATTAACATCTAAAGACTACGAAGGAGGGAGTTCCCTGGCAGTCCAAGGGTTAGGACTTGGTGCTTTCACTGCCGGAGGCCAGGGTTCAATCCTTGGAACTAAGATCCCGAAGCTGCAAGGCGTGGCAAAAAAAAAAAAAAGAACTGCAAAGGATAAAAATACTAGTCTAACACACTTTTCAACAAGTCAATCTTCATTACATAAGCAAGTTAATGCATTAAACTAATGCCCAATTAAGCCCTCACTTTATGAGATCTATTAGTAGGGTGACAACATAATTTATTAACCAAACTAGGATGCTTCTGAAAATAAAGGGGTACCATTAACAATTTACACCAAGACAACAGGTATAAACTAGGACATGTGATCACCTTAGCCATCTAGAAGCCTTAGACAAACTGATCTGTCTCTCCAAGATCCACTTCTGTTAATCTGTTTCTAAAATGCCATGTCACTGGTCTCTTACTTAGTCTCCTTTACCAGCCCTTCCTCTTCTGACCTCACAGTACTGCAATCTGTGGACTTCTCTACATTCACTTTCTTGATATACTTCAGTCTTACAAGTGTTAGAAACTACATATAGCAATAACTTCTATAAATTCTATCTCCAACCCAAATTTCTCTCATATATCTAAAACTGTATTATTTAATTTCCTAATGACAACTCAACTACAACGTGTTCAAAAATGAGCCCCTGGGATTTCCCTGGCAGTCCAGTGGTTAAGACTCCGTGCTTCCAGTGCAAGGGACATGGGCTCGATCCCTGTACCTGTTTTCCCCATCTCAGTTGATACCAACTCCATCTTTAAGTTACTCAGGCCAAATTCTTAGATTTCCCATTCACCGTAATCAGTCAAAAAATTCTTTTGGCTCTACAGAATCTATTCATTTCTCACCACAGCTATAACCAAGAATCATCATCTCTCTCTGGGATTACTATGTTAACCTCCAAACTAGTCTCCCTGTTTGCACCCTTGCTCCACACCAGTCTATTCTCAACAAGACAAAAAGACTTTCCAAATATAAAACACTCAGGTCATCCTGTGCTCAAAACCCTCCAATGACTCAGAATGGAAGCCTGAGCCCTTACAATGGCCTATGAATAAACACAGCTTGAGGGAACCTAGCCACTGGTGCTGTTCTAGCCTTCTTCTTCACTCCCCTCTGCTCAGTTCCCTTTAGCTACAGTGGCCTCCTGGCTGCTTCTCCAGCATACTCCTACCTTAGATTCCTCTGCCTGGAACCATCTTCTTCCAGATGCCAATATGGCTAACTACTTCAAGTCTACACAAATGTCACCTTCTCAGTGAGTATTACCCTGTCTAAATTGCAAACTGCACCCCCCCCAACCAGTCTTTTTCCTTTCCACATTATATCACCAAACATGGGTAACATATTTGCCTATCTCTTCATATAAAAGTTCCACGAAAGCAGTGATCATAATTGTCTACTGTTCATCAATTTATTACAAGCACTACATGGCCCATACAAGGAGTTCACTGCGTATCTGAAAAACTATAAACTGAAGCTTAGGATTTTGCACTTATATTCCGACTCTACCAAAAGGTATGACAATCCACTGAAATTTTCCTAGTCAGAAGTACAATCACATGAGAGTAAATGATAGATAATTTTTAATTTAACTGCCTCAGTAGCTGCCCTATCAAGTTGTTAAGACCCTTCCAATTAACCTTTAGCATCATAATGTGTATATAAATTGGGTCACAATGTCTTTATAGGCCATCTTTATTGAAATAGATAAGTGCAAAACAATAAAGTGTCTTTCAAAAGCTTTCCATCAAAATGTTTAGATGTTAAATTATTTCAAGATCACTAAATCTGAGATTCTAAGATACTCCTCAACTGTAACGGATCTGTGGCCCAGGAGCATTTCATGTGCATACGCAGTGCCTAGTTTTGGTCTCCATATATATCAGGGATTCAAATTGCTAAATAATTACTAACTTCAGGGACTTCTCCAGTGGTGCAGTGGCTAAGACTCCAAACTCCCAATGCAGGGGGCCCAAGTTCAATCCTTGGTCAGGGAACTAGATCTCATATGCCGCAATTAACAGTTTGCAGGCCTCAAGTAAGAGATTGAATGTTGCAACTAAAAAAGATCCCAAATGCCACAACTAGAAGATTCACATGCTGCAACAAAGACTGTAGATCCCACATGTTGCCAACTAAGACAGGGTACAGCCAAATAAACAGCAAAGTAATTTTTAAAAAATCTACCAAGGACAAAAGAAATCTACCAAGGATATGGCTATGTAAATATTAAAACGGCAACTTTGGAAGACAAAGACTGTTTAAGTGTATTCTTGGTACTTTTCCTAATATTAAAGATATTAGAAACAATATATGTATATATTCAGTTCAGCTCAGTTCAGTCGCTCAGTTGTGTCCCAACTCTTTGTGACCCCATGAATTGTTGCAAGGCCTGCCTGTCCATCACCAACTCCCGGAGTTCACTCAAACTTACGTCCATCGAGTCAGTGATGCCATCCATCCATCTCATCCTCTGTCGTCCCCTTCTCCTCCTGCCCCCAATCCCTCCCAGCATCAGGGTCTTTTCCAATGAGTCAACTCTTCACATGAGGTGGCCAAAGTACTGGAGTTTCAGCTTTAGCATCATTCCTTCCGAAGAACATCCAGGACTGATCTCCTTTAGAATGGACTGGTTGGATCTCCTTACAGTCCAAGGGACTCTCAAGAGTCTTCTCCAACACCACAGTTCAAAAGCATCAATTCTTCAGCGCTCAGCTTTCTTCACAGTCCAACTCTCACATCCATACATGACCACAGGAAAAACCATAGCCTTGACTAAACGGACCTTTGTTGGCAAAGTAATGTCTCTGCTTTTCAATATGCTATCTAGGTTGGTCATAACTTTCCTTCCAAGGAGTAAGCATCTTTTAATTTCATGGCTGCAATCACCATCTGCAGTGATTTTGGAGCCCCCTTCCTCCCCCGCAAAATAAAGTGTGACACTGTTTCCACTGTTTCCCCATCTATTTCCCATGAAGTGATGGGACCAGATGCCATGATCTTCATTTTCTGAATGTTGAGCTTTAAGCCAACTTTTTCACTCTCCTCTTTCACTTTCATCAAGAGGCTTTTTAGTTCCTCTTCACTTTCTGCCATAAGGGTGGTGTCATCTGCATATCTGAGGTTATTGATATTTCTCCCGGCAATCTTGATTCCAGCTTGTGCTTCTTCCAGCCCAGTGTTTCTCATGATGTACTCTGCATAGAAGTTAAACAAGCAGGGTGACAGCATACAGCCTTGAGGTACTCCTTTTCCTATTTGGACCCAGTCTGCTGTTCCATGTCCAGTTCTAACTGTTGCTTCCTCACCTGCATATAGGTTTCTCAAGAGGCAGGTCAGGTGGTCTGGTATTCCCATCTCTTTCAGAATTTTCCAGTTTATTGTGATTCACACAGTCAAAGGCTTTGGCATAGTCAATAAAGCAGAAATAGATGTTTTTCTGGAACTCTCCTGCTTTTTCCATGAT
The DNA here is from genome assembly GCF_027580195.1 of Bos mutus. Taxonomy (NCBI): domain Eukaryota; kingdom Metazoa; phylum Chordata; class Mammalia; order Artiodactyla; family Bovidae; genus Bos; species Bos mutus. Next base: position 36,270,943 of record NC_091634.1, on the reverse strand, counting down.
CCAGCAGATGTTGGCAATTTGATCTCTGGTTCCTCTGCCTTTTCTAAAACCAGCTTGAACATCTGGAAGTTCGCAGTTCACATATTGCTGAAGCCTGGCTTGGAGAATTTTGAGCATTACTTTGCTAGCATGTGAGATGAGTGCAATTGTGCGATAGTTTGAGCATTTTGACATTGCCTTTCTTTGGGACTGGGATGAAAACTGACCTTTTCCAGTCCTGTGGCCACTGCTGAGTTTTCCCAATTTGCTGGCATATTGAGTGCAGCACTTTCACAGCATCATCTTTCAGGATTTGAAATAGCTCAACTGGAATTCCATCACCTCTACTAGCTTTGTTCGTAGTGATGCTTTCTAAGGTCCACTTGACTTCAGATTCCAGGATGTTTGGCTCTAGGTGAGTAATCACACCATGGTGATTATCTGAGTCATGAAGCTCTTTTTTGTACAGTTCTTGTGTGTATTCTTGCCACCTCTTCTTAATATCTTCTGCTTGTGTTAGGTCCATACCATTTCTGCCCTTTATCGAGCCCATCTTTGCATGAAATGTTCCCTTGGTATCTCTGATTTTCTTGAAGAGATCCCTAGTCTTTCCCATTCTGTCGTTTTCCTCTATTTCTTTGCATTGATCACTGAGGAAGGCTTTCTTATCTCTTCTTGCTATTCTTTGGAACATATGTATATATATTGCTCAAAGTATATATGTATATTGTCTCTAGTATCTTTTACACACACACACACACATATATAGCAGTAAAAGGATTAGCTACCTACATCCAATGGAATCCCACCCTACATGTGAACTAGACATTTAAAATGTAGTTTTGCTATAAACATCCACTACACAGTGCAGAATGAAGAAAAGCTTATAAAATGGTACGTAGAAGTCCAACTTATATAAAATTATTTCACATTTTAAATGAAAAACACTACACAATATTAAAAATTATTTGCTGAACATCCAATCTAAGGAATACCAGGCAGTTGTGGTTTACAGTTAATCCTTTAAGTGTTAACATAAAAGAATATTCATGACACTGAGTGAAAAGCTGCAATACTCTGAATAGCATGATGCCATCACATAAACACATCTATGTTTACATGTGCAGAGAAAACAAGCTATAGATTAACAGAGATTACAGAGAGGCTTTCATTTAAAATTCCATTTTTTTTAAGTCCACTAAGAAATCTATACACGTCACACATGTAACATAACATATACACAGTATTATTCACTGCAATATTTATCCTAGCAAAGGAACGGTCATGAGTTGGTGACTGGAGAACAAACATCTCGGATAATGTACAAAGTATTCTACTCTTTGTTTAAAGCTTTAATTTCTATAAATGCTACTTTTTACTTTGTATATATGCACACATAAACACAGTTGCCTTTTTTTTTTTTTTTTGCAAAAAATACATGGATAGATCAGCCATTAACTAATAAAAAGCTACCTACACTGGAGTGGGTGAGAAGTGGGTAGTAGACACAGGAATCAGAACAAAAATTCACTGATTATACCTTTTATATGGTTTTGACTTCTGAACCATTATTTACATCTTTGATATTTAATAAGAAAAAAACAAAAAGCATAAATGAACCCGAGTATCAAGCTGATAATAAAGAACACAGTAAAAACAAATACTTCAACTAACACAGTATCCTGAACATTCTTGATGTAGAGTGGGATATATTTTTAAGGACAGAAAGAAATCAAAGAAATCTGACTCAACAGGTTTACTTTTAGCAGTAATATTTTACTGCAATTCTAAGCTACATTTATATATTACTGGACACAGCAAATAAATGAATAGGCATCCAGAATCAGTGCAGATCAATGTAGTAAAGACCAAAGTTTAGTTTGACAGAAAACACGAAAATTCTATAAAGGAATTATCCTTCAATTAAAAAATATATTTTTAAAAAAGATAAAAGTTTAAAAAACCTGAAATATTTTATTTGAAATATAAGTATCAACAGGAACTCATTTGAAAAATTTCTGGGACTTCCATGGTGACCCAGTGGTTGAAGACTCTATTCTCCCAACAAAGGGGGGCCCAGGTTCAATCCTTGGTCAGGAAACTAGGCCCCACATGCTGCAAACTGAACCCAGTGCTACTAGGTCTTCACTAAGACCCACATGCCACTAAGACCTAGTGCAGCCAAATAAACAAAAATGTCCTGAGTCTAATAAAATATATTAGAGTGAACAACAAAAACTACAAGACTTTGTTGAAAGCAAGCATCAGAAAAATAATAGTAATAAATACAGGAAGGAAAGTGTTACTTAACACTGTTAAAATGTCCATGCAACCCAAAGCGATCAATAAATTCAACATAATATCAAAATTCCAATGGCCTTTTCCATAGGAAAAAAAAATTCTAAATTTGTATGTAACCAAAGGATCTTGAATAGCCAAGGCAATTATAAAAAAGAACAAAATCAGGCCACAACAAACTTAAAAGCTTCAGTATAACAAAAGAATAAAATGAAAAGACAACCTATAGAATGGAGAAAATATTTGCAAACCATGTATCAAGAGGTTAATATCCAAAGTTTATAAAGAACTCATACAATTCAGTAAGAAAAACAAATATGACTTAAAAAAAATATTTAAGCTGCGGGAATTCTTTGTTGCATCATCTAAAATCTAGTTTCCCAACCATGGATTGAACCCCCCACCCCTGCACTGGGAGCTCTGAGTCTCAGCCACTGGACCACCAGGTTAAGTCCCAAATCTGATTTTAAAATGAGCAAAGGAACTAAGTGGACAAAGAAGACACCAAAACAGCTAGCCAACATTAAAAGTGCTAAACATCACTAATCCTTGGGGGAAATGCAAATCAAAACCAGGGTATCATCTCACATCTATAAGGATGGCTATCAACAGTAAGACAAGAGGAGTTAGCAAGGATGTGGAGAAAAGAGAAGCCCTATATACTGCTGTTGGAATTATAAACTTGTTCAGCCACTATGGAGAACGTAGAGATTCCTCAAGATATTAATAAAACAACCATACAATCCAACAATCCCACTTGCATATACATCCAAAAGTAATGAAAACAGGTTATTAAAGAGATATTTGTACTCCTGTATTTACTGCAGCATTATTCACAATAGCCAATACGGAAATAACGTAAGTTTTTGTCAATGGACGAACATATGAAGATGCAGTACATACAATGGATCCTTGAAAGACACAGGCTTGAACTGAGTGGGTCCACCAAACGAAGGTTTCACAAAGGTTTTTATGCTAAATATGTACTATGGCACTGTATGATCTGTGGCTGGATGCCAAACTGCACATACTGACACCAACTACAAAGTTATACATGGGAATTCATGCCCCTAATTCCATATCATTCAAGGGTCAACTCTGTATACAATGGAATTCTCTTCAGCCATGAGGGGGAAAAATATCCTGCCATTTGTCCCAATGTGGTTGGGTCTGAGAACATTATGCTAAGTGAGATAAGTCAAAGACTATGACTTCCCTTCTATGTGGAATCTTTAAAAAAAAAAAACTACCATCAAACTTATACAGAGAACTGATAACTGACTGATGGTTGCCAGAGGTGTATGCATTAAGTATGTGAAGGTGGTTAAAGGTACAAGCTTCCAGTTATAAAGTTTAAGTCCTGGGGATGTAATATACAACATGCTGACTATAGTGATTAATAGAATAAATCTGAGAAGTCAGGAAAAAAGGGAAAAAACAGATTTAACAACTATGTGTAATAATAAACATTTAGACTTGTGATCATTTTGAAATATATGCAAATTTCAAATCATTTTGATGTATGCCTGTAACTATTGAGTATAACTCAATAAAAAATAAGTTAAAATGTTAAAAAATCAAACTTGAAAAAACATAGTGGAATGGTGGTTACCCAGGGGGTGAGGGAATGTATGTTTAAAAGGTACATACTTGCAACTAGCAAATAAGTCCTAGGGATCTAATACACAGTACAGTGATTATGGACAACAAAACTGTATAATAAACATTAAATTTATTAAGACAGTAATTGTTCTCAGCATAAGAAATAATTGTATGATGTTGACAGATGTATTAGCTAACATTACAAAGGCAATCATATTACATTATAAATGTATCAAACCAACATATTATACACCTTAAACTTACAATGTTATGTATCAATTCTGTCTCAGTTTTTTAAAAGCCCTAGAAACAATGATACCCCAGAAGCAAGGAACTCATCTAACTTCTGGATCTTGGTTTCTAAATACTAAGAAGAATCAAGATTCCTTGGAGACATGACTAATTCCAGGATTTTTAAACAAGGAAGACGCAAGGTGAATTTGGATCATCCTGTGACAAAAACGGGAAACACTCACAAGTTTCAGGGGGATAATGTCAGAAAGACACAAGAGCCAATTAAAAGGACTGTTACTAATGCTAGGTCTATTTGAGCACCAGAAGGGACTTATGAACAATGTTTCTATAATTTACCCCAAATGCCACATCACTTAGAAATGCTTGAGGGAACAGAACATGGAACACACATTTCTGAATCCACACTGGTGATCAAATTTACTTTTGGCAGCCACAAATTTCTTTCTATGAATTCTAAGTTCTTCATGTGTGCAGATGAAAATAAAATCCAAACAGTTAAGCATTCTGACATAGTTATAAGATTAAATGAAAATGTGTTATCTAACCTGTAATTGCAGTACGCTACTATGGGTAAAAGTTCCTTCCAATAAATCACAGGGTAAAAAAAAATTGCCTATGACCATAACACAGTGAATGAGAATTCCTGAATCCATTATTACCCTTAAAGAGGAAGGACAAGATGTACCTCGTACAGAAAGGTGGTGGCTAACAAATTTTAAAAGTATAAAAGATTAAGTTGCCATTTTGTAATATCCCTGCCCAGTATAAAAACCAATTCAGGCAAGAATCACCAATAATACAGGGCTTCCCCAGTGGCTCAGCAATAAAGCATTTGCCTGCAACGCAGGACGCGGGGTTCTACCCCTGGGTCAGGAAAATCCCAGAGAAGAAAATGGCAAACACTTCAGTATTCTTACCCAGAAAATCCCATGGACAGAGGAGCCTGGCAAGCTATATAGTCCATGGGGTTGCAAAGAGTCAGACACAAGTGATCATGTACACATGCATATGCCAGAAAGTCTTAATTTGTAGGAGATGCATGCTGAAACATTTATGATCAAATACTTCAGTAAAAATATAGAAATGTAGAGAAAATAAACATGGCAGAATGTTAACTTGAATCTAGGAAGACGTTACAGGGTTGTTCACTGTACTATTCTTTTTTCTGTACATGTGAAAGAATTTTTCTTAACAAAACTGGGGATGGGGGCATGTATTACCTTCATAATTATAAGCAGGAATTACCAGCACATGATGAGATTTCCAAAAATTGACTTTGTACTCAAGTTGTATTTAAATTTTTATAAGTATATGGTAATTTTTACAAAGTAAAAAATTCAAGGTAAGTTTAAGCAATTATTTTTAAAAATTCAAAATTTAAAGCCATTAAGACCATTAACTACATGTAACGAAAGGGTAAATGACCTTGAATAAGTGACTGAACATATATGCTTCCCCCCATTTGTAAAATCAGGCCTCAGCTATAGTGTGTGTGTGTGTATCTGCAGTACTCAAAACGCTGATTCCTAGGGCTTCCCTGGTAGCTCAGTGGTAAAGAATCTGCCTGCCAATGATGCACAAGATATGGGTTCAATCCCTGAATCGGGGAGATCCCACCTGTCAAGGAACAATTAAGTCCATTTGCCACAACTATTGAGCCAGTGCTCTGTCTCTCCAGTAGCTAGCGCAATTGTGTTCGACTCCTTGTGGACTACAGGCTCCTCTGACCATGGAATTTTCCAGGCAAGAATACTGGAGTGGGTTGCCATTTCCTCCTCCAGAGGATCTTCCCAACCCAGGGATGGAAACCCCATCTATACTTGCAAGTGGATTCTTTACCACTGCACCTCCTGGGAATCTCTCAGCTATACCAAAGCTTTCCCAAAAGGGTTTATCTTTAAGGGGTAGAAGGTATAGCAGAGATAAGGATCTCCTAAGCCCTCATGGGAACAACAGTAGATGATGCTCTTTCACCTCAACATCACCTTTAACAGCTAGCTGAAAAGTAAGCAACTGTCAATCTTTTCGGTGGAGCTGCTGGGGAAGTTTACATACCACATGCCAAGAAGGGTAAACAGGCAGACGAAGTTGTGACTGACTGGTCTCCGTGATGATATGGTAAAGCTGAGTCATTGGCTCCTGACAGGAGCAACTGAAACCCTTAAATCTCTTGTCTTCTCTGTTCAAATGGCATTCAAGACAGTTGCAATGCTGCTATGCACACAAATTCTCAAACTAAGGTTACATCTTTATACTTTTACATCATTATTTTTAATGTTGGGCTCAAAATACATTCACATTTTTCTAAAAGTCAGTACTAAATAAAAAGGACAAGACTTTATCTTTAAGCACTTCAATTTAAAGTTTTTGAATGTCTTGAAAAAAATGCTCTGAATGTATCATATATTTATGTAAAAGTGAAACTTCTTGCTCAAGATGACTGTCAATAATTTGGGGATTATTAAAGTATGTGTAGCTCTTTCAAGCATAAAACTAACATAAATCTTACTACAGAAACAAGATCAAGTTCATTAACTTTGAAAATATTTTTAATTGGAAAGTTTCACTATTATTATTCCTTATTTTATCAGGATTATACAAAATGTCAAATGATTCTTTTGCAGTTTACTCCACTATACTATACCATAAGAATCATCTTCTAGAGATGGCCTGTACCTTCCTTTAATTCACAGTTGAGCCTAACCATATACCATGTGCATACTTTAGATGCTACAGAAAACACAAAAATAAACACTGACCTCAAGGGGCTTAGCAGAATACAGAATTTACTGCAATGCTTGCAACAAGGCAATTGTATATAAGGAGTGGGGGGGGTGGGGAACAGTATTTAAAATGCTGATTCCTGGAGCTTCCCTGGTGGCTCAGTGGTAAAGAATCTGCCTACCAATGCAGGAGACATCCCTGATTCGGAAAGATCCCACATGTTGAGAAACAAGTAAGTCCATTTGCCACAGCTACTGAGCCTGTGCTCTAAAGCCCGGGAACTGCAACTACTGAGCCCACGTGCCACAACGGAAGCCCACATCCCCCAGAGCCTACGCTCCACGGAAGAGAAGCCACCACAATAAGAGAAGCCATCACAATGAAAAGACTGCACACCACAACTAGAGAATAGCTCGCACATCAAGGAAGACACAGCACAGCCAAAAAAAATATAAAATTCTTTTCTAAAAAGCTGATTCCTGGGAATTCCCTAGCAGTCCAGTGGTTAGGACTCCAAGATTTCACTGCTGTGGGCCCAGGTTCAGTCCCTAATCAGGGAACTAAGATCATGCAAGCTGCATGGCATGGCCAAAAATGATGATTCCTAAACATCACCTTACACCAAGAGTCAAAATCTTCGGGGAAAGAGAACAGAACGCTGCATTTTAAACTCTGGAGATGGGTTTTTGTGAATTTTAAAGTTACAAAACCACTGATTTTACAAATAGCTCTGGGATTAGTTTAAGAAAAGTATAACTTGACACAGTCTGTTGTTGTAACATAAGGAAAGTCCCTCCCACTGATTCCTTTTTTGGCTAGAGCAGAGACATCTTTGTAAAGGTAATTTGGTTATTCATAGCAGAGGCCAGCAACCTGCATAGTATCACCTAACTTGCTTGCTCTAGGTTTAAATATGGTATCAATAGGTACTTTGAGAAGCCCCCCTAAAAAAGCCAAACAGACTAGGCCCAAGGCTATCAGGTTTACTGAACCCCCAACTTCCATTATTAAAAACACACAGAATTCTCAGATATTCTCTACTAATACCAAAGTCTGACCTTGAAAATTCTTAAGTCTTTTTTTTTTTTTAGGCTCTGCCTGTGATAGGCTTTTTTAATTGGAGGATAACTGCTTTACAATATTGTGTTAGTTTCTGCCATATATCAACATTAATCAGTCATAGATACATATATGTCCCCTCGCTCTTGAACCCCCATCCCACCCCTCCAGTTTGTCACAGAGCACCAGTTAGCATCATTCGGCAAATTCCCACTGGCTATTTTACATATGGTAGCTGACTCATTAGAAAAGACCCTGATGCTGAGAAAGACTGAAGGCAGAAGAAGGGGACGACAGAAGACAAGACGGTCGGATGGCATCATCAACTCAATGGACATGAGTTTGAGCAGGCTCCAGGAGATGACGGAGGACAGGGAGGCCTGGCACCCAGCAGTCCATGGGGTGGCAGACAATCCCACACAACTGAACAACAAAGGTTTGTTTCAATGTTACTCTTTCAATTGTCCCTCCCTCTCCTTTCCTGACTGTCTACAAGTCTGTTCTCTTTACTAAGTCTTTAAAAGTAGCATTCTGACTAAAAGAGGCTGAGTTGAGCCTTCTTTTCTCATTCCCAACATGTTCTACAACTGAACAGTTCAATATGGCAGCTATGAACATGTGGCTACTGAAATGTGACTAGTGACCAAAAGGCTCAATTTCTAAAATATTACTTAATTTTAACTTATCTTAGTGCAAAATTAAGGACTTCCCTGGCAGTCCACTGGTTAAAATTATGCACTTCAAATGCAGGGGGCTCAAGTTCAACCCCTGGTTGGGAAACTAAGTTCCCCTGTGCCACACTAAGCCGCATGTGGGTAGTGCTACCATACTGGACAAAGCTGTAAAGTGCTATGGCCCATATAAATCAGAGTAAGTATCTACTCTTGCATCCAGAAGCAACCAATACTAATTTTCCCTGATGTCCCACTTTTCACTTTGGTTTCCTTAAAAGAGCTCACTTCATGATCAACTAAACCCTTGTTGTTGTTCAGTCGCTAAGTTGAGTCTAGCTCTTCTCGATTCCATGTCCTGTAGCCTGCCAGGCTCTTCTGTGCAATGGATTTTCCCAGCAAGAATACTGGAGTTGCCATTTCCTTCTGCAGGGGATCTTCCCGACCCAGGGATCAAACCCGCCCTAACTTAAAATATATATCCTGATGTTTAATATTTCTCCAGTAGGCAGGGACTCTAAATTTACTGTGTACAGCTCCAAGTCATTCATCAAAAATGTTGGCTCACTTATTAAAATTCTAGTTATAATTACTGTGTACATAATAGGATAACTTACAGAAGCATAATCACAACAAATACTTTAATAATTAGAATTAATCTAAGCATTTTACCTACAGCTGACCCTTAAACAAGGGTTTGAATTGAGAGGGTCCTCTTATATGTGGATTTTTGTTCAATAAATACATACTGCAGTACCACATCCAAAGTTGGTTGAACCTACAGATAAAAAGAGCCAACAGTAAAGCTGTCCATTAGTTGTTTATTGCAATGGGGTTGGTGCCCCAACTCTCACATTGTTCAAGGGTCAACTATGTCAGTTTATCTAAACCTGGTAACTTGTTGAGAAAGATATTATCCCAACTTTAAAGAGAAATAGCTGAACTTGCAGCTACTAAGTAGAAGAATTATGACACAGTTATAATAGGGCAGGAGATACAGGATTTAAAAAACACAACTTGTATTATAACTTCCAAATAAGTATTTTAAAGAATCTAATTGTTTTAATGCCATTTCCTGATATAAGTATCACCAATCTTAAAGAAAGTGATGAAAAATAAGAGCTTCAGCATATGCCGCACAGTGTGGCCAAAAAGTAAAAAAGTAGGATAACTAAATTTGAATTTCAGATAAATAATAATACATCATAAAAAAAAAAAGAGAGAGCTTTAGGCCCCTAAGCCCCCCTATCTCTGCACTTTGTCTTTTAATTGATTCCTTCTTCACCCAGGAAATGACCAACTCTTTAAAAAACTTACTCAGAACTGCCTGGGATCCACCAAAAGGGCACTTGTTAAGCAAATCAAAAAATGGAATATTATGTAACACTAAAAAAAAAAGAGGAGCTACCTAGAAAGACTGGAAATACCTATTAGGGGATAAAAGCAAGCTACATGTGTGTATATGTCCTTATATGCGGACTATCTAGAAGAATACAAACAGTAACCATACATGAAAAGTCAGACGAAGGAAGCTAAGATGGGAATTAACCTTTTGGAGAACATAGGCAAAACACTCTCCGACATACAGCACAGCAGGATCCTCTATGACCCACCTCCCAGAATATTGGAAATAAAAGCAAAAATAAACAAATGGGACCTAATTAAACTTAAAAGCTTCTGCACAGCAAAGGAAACTATAAGCAAGGTGAAAAGGCAGCCTTCAGAACGGGAGAAAATAATAGCAAATGAAGCAATGGACAAACAACTAATCTCAAAAATATACAAGCAACTCCTACAGCTCAACTCCAGAAAAATAAATGACCCAATCAAAAAATGGGCCAAAGAACTAAATAGACATTTCTCCAAAGAAGACATACAGATGGCTAACAAACACATGAAAAGATGCTCAACATCACTCATTATCAGAGAAATGCAAATCAAAACCACTATGAGGTACCATTTCACGCCAGTCAGAATGGCTTCGATCCAAAAGTCTACAAGCAATAAATGCTGGAGAGGATGTGGAGAAAACGGAACCCTCTTACACTGTTGGTGGGAATGCAAACTAGTACAGCCACTATGGAGAACAGTGTGGAGATTCCTTTAAAAACTGGAAATAGAACTGCCTTATGATCCAGCAATCCCACTGCCGGGCATACACACTGAGGAAACCAGAAGGGAAAGAGACACGTGTACCCCAATGCTCATCACAGCACTGTTTGTAAGAGCCAGGACATGGAAGCAACCTAGATGTCCATCAGCAGATGAATGGATAAGAAAGCTGTGGTACATATACACAATGGAGTATTACTCAGCCATTAAAAAGAATACATTTGAATCAGTTCTAATGAGATGGATGAAACTGGAACCTATTATACAGAGTGAAGTAAGCCAGAAGGAAAAGCACCAATACAGTATACTAACGCATATATATGGAATTTAGAAAGATGGTAACAATAACCCTGTGTACGAGACAGCAAAAGAGACACTGATGTATAGAACAGTCTTATGGACTCTGTGGGAGAGGGAGAGGGTGGGAAGATTTGGGAGAATGGCATTGAAACATGTATACTATCATGTATGAAACGAGTCGCCAGTCCAGGTTCGATGCACCATACTGGATGCTTGGGGCTGGTGCACTGGGACGACCCAGAGGGGTGGTATGGGAAGGGAGGAGGGAGGAGGGTTCAGGATGGGGAACACATGTATACCTGTGGCGGATTCATTTCGATATTTGGCAAAACTAATACAATATTGTAAAGTTTAAAAATAAAATAAAATTAAAAATTGTTAGAGTAAAAATAAAATAAAATAAAATTTCCCTGAAAAAAAAAAAAAAAAGTAATTTTCAAAAACAAAAGGTCAATAAAAGTTTATTGCATATTCCAAGATTCTCTATACAGAAATCCCAATCTACAGAGGTCTGAACCTCATTCCCTGTGCAGAAAAGAGTTAATTTAACAGAGAAGGCCTGAGACTGCTTCTCCTTAGGAAGACTTGCCAGGTTGGCTCTTTGCTGTTGTCAGTACTTGGATTTTGAGAGAATTCCCATTCCCAGAATGAGGCTCACTGTGCCTAAACTGTACCCAAAAAAGTGGCTTATACTGAACAGCTGTTTTCCCTCTGGGAATCTGGAATTTTTCTATGTGGTAGGCAGTAGGTGCCTTCATGACCAACCGAGGCACTGAGTCTCTACGAGCTTCCTTGCCAGCCAACATTTCATACACATGTGTTGTCACAAGTGCTAGAGGAATTAAGTGAGTCCTGCATGACTCCCACTGGGAGAGGCTCAGGCACGGGAGAACAAGCCCTAGTTTTCTTTGGCTGTTGTTTAACCACTAAGTTGTGTCCGACTCTTTTCCAACCTCAAAGACTGTACGCCGGCAGGCTCCTCTGTCCATGGGATTTCCCAGGCAAGAATACTGGAATGGGTCACCATTTCCTTCTCCAGGGAATATTCCTGATCCAGGGATGAAATCTGCATATCCTGCATTGGCAGGTGGACTCAGCATGTTTGCTTTCCTGATTTTGCTTTGTATTCTTGTAATAAATCACAGCCCTGAGTAGAGCCATATGCCAAGTCCTGTGAGTCCTTCTACAAAATTACTGGACACCCACCTCCCAACACATTCATTCTGTTACTAGCCAAGAAGAAATGCCTTCTGAAGGTAAGTGGACTCAATTTGTGGGTCTCTTCTCTAGAATGTGCAGAATCCATTTGAGAATTTTACATTTTATCATAAAGACAATTCTGGAAGCTATTTGGATTGGCTGAGATACATGAAAGACATGGAGGTCAACTGTAACTGAAGTAAACTTAGTGAGGGAGAGAGTAAGTTGGCAGGGGGAAGGTGGAATATTTGAGAAGGTACAGGGCAGGGCTAATGATGAAAGGACTTTCTTTGGCTTTTACTAAAGACAGATGGAGAATCAATGGCCAGTTTGAACGGAAGACACGACCTTAGTTTTAAAACTGTAAGAATCACTCTAGATGATGAGAATAAACCAAAGGGGAGCCAAGGGTAGAAAGCAAAGTAGATAATAGCACATTAAGAGAATTAGTGACTAAAACCCAAACACAGAAGAACTCTAAAAAGCTATACACATATCCCAAAACTAGGTCAGTATACTAAAGCAATTTATCATACCAACATTTTGTAGTTGCCAAAGTCCTTGAGGGCTTACTGATTGGAAAAGACAAAAATCAAAATGAAATACTTTCAAGGAATTTTTAAATTTTACCTTTGGACAGACAATCTCAACTGCTGTAACCTCTAGCATAACTGTTTGAAAAGGGAAGAGGATTATTCCTAAAATACTCATGCCATAATAGTGACTATTTATACATGGTATACATATCTCTTCATTACCTAAAGAACAAAGAGCACCAGCATAAATAATTCAAATTGTGGACACCCCCAAATTATGTATTTCCAGGCTTAGAAAGATTTAGTGTAAAACTTTCTTAGAACCCACCTGGCAAGGAATAAGGAAATATTCAAGGGTATAAGAGTCGACAGGTAATAAATTGGTTTGAAATGAAAGCTCTGCCAAGGATAAAAACGAATTGATCAAGAGCTGACTTACTTCATAACTATGTCACTTCAAATATGCCAATTTTACTCAAGGCAATGGAACCTTAATACTAACTCAAAAAACATTTAATAGCCTTGTGTGGATAGCTTCGCAATTTTATTTATTTTATGGCCACACAGCACATGGGATCTTAGTTTCCCAACCAGAGACTGAACCAGCACTTCCTGAAGTAGAAGCATAAAGTCTCAACCACTGGACCACCAGGAAAGTCTCTTCACACTTTTAATAGAATACAATCCATATATCAGCATATGCTATGCTGTGCTATGTCAAGTCGCTTCAGTCGTGTCCAACTCTGCGACCCCACAGACGGCAGCCCACCAGGCTCCGCCATCCCTGGGATTCTCCAGGCAAGAATACTGGAGTGGGTTGCCATTTCCTTCTCCAATGCATGAAAGAGAAAAGTGAAAGTGAAGTCATTCAGTCGTGTCCGACTTTTAGCGACCCCATGGACTGCAGCCTACCAGGCTCCTCTGTCCATGGGATTTTCCAGGCAGGAGTACTGGAGTGGGGTGCCATTGCCTTCTCCAATATATATATCAGCATACTTTAAACAACTGTTAGTGTTAGCAAAAAACAATTTATTTATAAAAATGGAAAAAGTGAAACGATCTCAAAAAGCATGCTTACTCCAAAATCAGAAAAGAATCAGTTCTTGATCTGAAACCAAATATTCAGAAGCATCTTCCCAGTAACATGTGCAAAATTACAAAGCTATGCCATATATTTAAGACTGCTAAAAAAATTAGAGAACTCTTCTTAGAGCTATACCTTAAAACTCTAACTACACCAATAGAAAACTTACTCAAATATCTGTCACAATTCAATTTACAGTGAAGAACATTTAAAAATTTATGTAAAAAAAAAATTTTTTTAAAGCCGCTCATCCTTTGAAGGCCTCAAAAGAAATGCAAGTTTATTACACTGAAGTTCAATAATGCCTACTTTCAATAACTGTAAGAGAAAAGACTATCTTTCTGTCATACTTGAGTTTTATATTTTTCACACTGAAGAGATGAAAAACTCAAATCTTGTATCTTGTCCTCCAAAAATTAGTGGTTGATCATAGATTATCCTCACCTTTTTGATGAACGATCAAAGTCTTCCTTGTACTTTAGCAGTACGGCAAGACAGAACCAACAGTAGGCTAGAGTAGGAAAACCTGGTCTAACACTAATCTAAGGAAGTCACTTCAATTTCCTGGGCTTCAATTTTCTAAACATACCATTAATTCTGTATGACTAGATTTCAAAGTTTAACTTTCCAAAAGATGTCAACTGAATTGTAAGTATATATAGCTTGAAGAGAAACAGCCTGTGCCCTCAAAGAACAAAAACCACGGTGTATGGTTTTCCAAGAACGCCGTGTTCCGTGTTCTATAAATCTACCCAAGTGTAACAAATGGAAGCATTATTCAATTACAACTCAGGACAACTGTATGTGTTTGGAGAATGAGAGACTCCTTACCTACTACAAAGTAGGATAGAAAACTTACAAATCAATATATGGTACAGGTAAGTGAAACTAGCCAAGAGGAAGAAGAAATTAATTTGCTTAGGGAAATCAGGGAAAATATAGACGGTACATGTGAATACAAATTGGAATGGTAATATTTTGTTAACTACAGATGATGACACTCCAGACAATAGGGGCACCACTCTGCAACAATCTTTTAACTACACCATATTAGTAACATGTTGCTATGAGTACAGAGGGATCAATACTTACACAGTGATAGGTCAAGGTACTGAAAAACTTGAGTACAGAATGCCTAGATTCAAACCAATGACTTGGTAGACAATTTGTCATTAATATAAAGAACTAACTGTATTCCTGGAATCATTTACATTTTCATGTATTATTTATGTAATAAAGAAATCCAATAAAAGATACTGGAGATCAGTTAGAAAGATAATGAAAAAATGACAGGGTCTGAAACAAAGAAGGAACCACTCTGATTATGAGTTCACAAAAAAATTAACAGTAATGCTGCATTTCAAACCTAAGAGCTCTAAATCCAAGGTGACAAACTTTCAAACTAATTATCTAAAAGGGGAAGTGTTGAGCTCTTAATATGAAGCTTAAGAGCAATAAAATGGTATCTTTCAAAATAATGCTTTCACTTTACATTTCATATAATTAGTCCACCACCACAAAACAAAAACAAAAAAACCCACAAGAACAAAACCTACACCTCCACTGCAGACCCTTCAACATATCATTCAACATTCTAATTTAGCCTAGAGGCAGAAATGCATTTTTTTTTTCCAGAAATGCATTTCTCAAACCTATACTCCATACTCCCAAAGGCTGTATTTCCTTCAAATCTCAACACAGGATTTCAAATTAAGTCTACATATCTACTGACTTCTCAAATGAGTTTTTCAATGAATAATTTTATTCGCTTTGCTACATTCTTGCAAATACATGAATGAAAAGTACCTTAAAATTAACTATTGTGTACATAAAGGATGCAAAGGTTTTGAGCCCATTTTAGCTTTGAAATATGCTTCTTAAAAATTGTAAGCAAATAGGAAAGGAACTGCAAGATCTTTCTTTATATAAGGTCTTAAAATAAGACTCAGTAGGATGCCATTTTGAAACTTCCCAGCAGGAAGTTCAGTTTGGACAGAGGGCCAGTTAAATGCTTTGACCAATATTTTTTAAATGACTTACAAGTTAGTTTTGCTCTCTTACCAAAAAAAAAAAAAAAATACCAAGTTTATGACTGGTACTGCTGCTGCTGCTGCTAAGTTGCTTCAGTCGTGTCCGACCCTGTGTGACCCCAGAGACGGCAGCCCAGCAGGCTCCCCCATCCCTGGGATTCTCCGGGGAAGAACACTGGAGTGGGTTGCCATTTCCTTCTACAATACATGAAAGTGAAAAGTGAAAGTGAAGCCGCTCAGTTGTGTCAGACTCTTAGCGACCCCATGGACTGCAGCCCACCAGGCTCCTCCGTCCATGGGATTCTCCAGGCAAGAGTGGGGTGCCATTGCCTTCTCTAAATTTTGTTAGTTCAAGAATCATAAACATCTTACCAAAAATAAGTATCTTGAAACATCTGGGCATCCAATTTACTGTAGACAAATTCTCTTCCATAGTATTGAGTAACAAAGATTTGTTACATGGTAGAATGAAATAAAGATTCAAGTTCATAAATTCATAAACTTAAGTTGGTTAAAAAGAAACTTCTCATAACTAGATCAGGATCTAACCAAAAACATACTTGGAAAAAGCAACACTCAAGGATAATTTGCTATTAGTCTTTAAGCATGTTGTCAAGAAATAAGCATTTCCTCTTCTGTCCTCCGAGTTTTTTTTTTTTTTAATGACTTAACCCAAAGTTAGGAGATTACAGTACTTAGCAGACAAGATCCATATTAAAGAGACCAGTACTTAAAACCCCAGCAGAAATCTAAGAGACTATATTTCTCTCTGGCTAAGCCAGAGATCCATTTGAGTTAGGAACCAAAAGCATTTCATTTCTGTTCCACAATAATGCCAGAAAAGGGTGCCTTAAAACTGCTAAAATTACAATCTTAGGCAAGAAAGGATAAGACGTTGTTATTGATGGTCAAATTTCTGCCTTGTTTCCACGGAAGGAATTGGGACCCTTCACTTGTTGAAAAGGGACCAACTCTCCAAACAAGTTTTATTAGCATGCTACCATTTCAAAGCACAACTAGATGCCTACGTTATGCATCATTGGCTCATTTTCTTCTTAGACAAGGTAACAATTTGGAATGTCCTAAAACAGGATAATTTAAACTGTTACCATATATCTTATTGAGAGCTAAAATACTACACTGCCAAATCTCTGGAAGGATAGACATGACAACCTGAGGATATTAAACCCAAATACTTCTACACAAACAAGTTTGTTCTTAATCTGTTTGACCTACTTCCTGATTTTGTATTTGTCCAATCATTTTTCCATCCGTGTATCCCTACTATCAAACGGACTGTTGCGAGGCAAACACTCAGAATTTTCTCCGCCAAAAGTAATCAACTATACTCACTCAATTATTAACTGTTAAACTCCCCAAGGCAATTGAGTTACAGAGAAATAAAAAGGGAGACTAAGAGTTAATACTTTCAGGAAATAAATACTTTTAAGAGTCCTAAAATATGTGATGTCTGAGTGGCTTCAAAGGGAAAAGCTTTCTGCTCAAAGTTTATTTTAAACACATCTCCAAACCCACAGACATCAAGCATTAAAGTTTAATCCTAGGAAGGGTACTCATCTGTGGGAACCCAGTTGGGTGAAATCTGCAGAGGGGGTGGGACTGAAAAAGAACATTTGTGCTTTTGGCCTTATGTAACCCCCCTGGAGACCCATAGTATCTCTCACTGAGGCCTCCCAAATGCTCAGCTCACTAGGAGGGCACTTCTCCTGGGCGAGTAGCACCGCTACTACAGAACAGACACTGAGCCAGGTGGGTGGGGGCCGACTTTGGAGACTGACTGAGCGCCTGGGCGCGCGAGTGGAACAAAACCTGTGGCAAGAAGTAATGAGGAAGTGCTCGCTCCCGCCCGCCCCTCCCACCGGCGGACACCCGAAACACTCGGGGTTTGACAACGTGCTGGGGGGCGGGGGAAGGGGACAGGCAGCTCCAGGTCCACCGAGAGGAACCCGGAGTCGGCAACTACTCCGAACACAGGCACCTCGCCCCCCAACCCACTCCCCCCCCCCGCCGCCCTGGAGCTAGGCCTCCGAGGCCGAAGCCCGCAGCACCCATCCGGCAGTTGAGGAGCTCGTGGAGTCTGCAAAGGGTGCAGTCCGCGCGAAGCGAGGCCCCAGCCGCCCCAAGTGCGGCCAACGCCGCCCTCAGAGCCGCCAGGCCCGGGCAAGGGGGGGCCAATCCCGGGTCTCATTCCGCGCCCTGCCCTCGGTTTCGTAGAGCTTTCACCAAGCCCTCTTCTCTTCAGGGGCCGAAGACTCCGCGGGCCGAGGGAAAGAGTCCGCCCTCTCTCGCCTCGCCACTTCTCCGTCCCGACTGCCCCTCACACCTCGGAGCCCCGGGAAACGCTCCCAGTGGCCCCGGGACCATCCCCGTTCCTTCCCGCACCGGCACCCGCGTTCCGTAGCTGACACCGCCCGCCGGCCTCGGCACCCGACCCCAGCCCACCACACCTCAAGCGGCTCCGGCGGCGCTGGACACAGGAAACTCCTGGGTCCCCGACTCCGGCTTTCCTAGACCCCCTCTTCGGTTAACTCCGCTTGTTTCTCTACAAAATGGCGCCGGAGGTCGCGCGCTCACGTCGCGGCCTTTCCCCTCCCCATTCTCATTTCATCATTTGCTGCCCGCCCGAGGAGGGATGGACCCAGCACCAGCCAATGATCGCACCCCGCCTGTGGCTCCCGCCCAATCACCGACAGGTGCCCGCGGATTTAAACCAATCACACACTATCACTTGCAGAAGTCAAGGAAGAAACCAGGCTCCTGCTAGCAACTACCAATCCAGACTCCTACTTCGCGGGCTTTGGCCAATTGCCGTTCACCAGTCCCCAGGGACCGGAGTCGGCGCTCTCGCGCCTGCGCTCGAGGCGAGGGCCAATGGGGAGAAGCAGATAACTTCGATTTGGGGCTTCACGGACTTCCCACCTGCCCTCGAGGTCCTCGATCAATTGGGGTCTGGTAAAGCCTCTGAGAATAAATAAAGGAGGGGGCCCTTAAGCCCTCTCCACCTTGTGAGGTAACTACTCTGAGTTAGAGTGAAAAACAGCCTTCCAGTACTCTCCTTCCTCTTTCGAAGTGTCAAGCGTCCGGTAGACCACGGGGATTCCCAATCTTAAACATTCCCGTCCTCCCCCGCGTCTCTTTGGCGGGGAACGCCGGTTACGAGAAAGCTACAAGCAAGCCAGGCTCTAACTAGAGCTCTGGCGCTTTGCATCCTGGGATGTGTAGTCCTCCCCCTCAGCCCATTCCTGTCGCAAAAGTAGTGCGAGTTCCTTCCTCATTTACGGCGCCCCAGGAAGAGCAATGCATTCTGGAGAACGTAGTCCCGTTTGGTACTCTCATGCTCCCGTCAGGAGAACTTTCCCGTCTAGTTCTGCCTCTGGAAGAAGGCACTCCTTACGAAGAAATAGGAAACTCTTGGGTTCTTTGTTTGGCTTAGTCCCTGTTAGTGGTAGCAGAAGGAATACTTATGCCCTTTGCTGTCAGGAGAAAAAAATATAGAAACATCTTTTTTTTAACATTTTGTGGTTAAAAAAAAAAGATTTTGTGGTCACCTGTATCCAGCTCAGGGGTGGGAGAAGTAAGAAGAAAGTGTTGACTGGTGGCTTTTTTACTTTTTGAAAACACGTATCGTTGTCATCCACGTCTTGGGGCTACGCGGAGTTGTCTCCTAGCCATCTCTCCTACTATCTTTTGTGTCTAAAAATAGTTAAAAAAAAAAAAAAAAAAAAGTTGTGGTAAGGCCTGTGGCCTTCTGAGATGTCCCACACTCTGTGGAGTATGTTTCTAAGTCCATATCTTACCTTAAAAAAAAAAGTGGTAAAAACGCTTAACAAAATTTACGTTTTTATGTGTATTGCATGTTGTTGTTCAGTATTGCATAGTAGTGTTAAAATTTTATGCATATTGCTGTGCAGTGGATCTCTAGAAGTTTTTCATCTTGCAAAACTGAAGCTGTGTACCGGTCAAACAACTCCTCATCTCCTCCCTCCAGTCCTTGACAGCCACCCTTCTGTTTTCTAAGAGTTTGACTACTTTAGATACCTCTTTTAGGTGGACTCATGCAGAATTTGTCTTTTTGTGACTGACTGATTTCTCTAACCTCCTAAAAACACTTTTTGACACCTGCCTTGGTTGGACGCCAACTCTTGCAGCAAACTTTTACTGAGTATCTGGTGGTTTCAAATACCTGTAGGATACCCAAGGACCCCATGTACAATAAGCACAAGGGTTGCTTCAGTCTTGTTCATAGCTGTATTCCAGCACCTAGCACAGTGCCTGGCACTTGATAGACACGTGAGCAAATAAATGTTGAAAAATCATGCAATGGAGAATTGGATTTAAAACATTATAATGTTAGTGATAGAAGACTCCTTAAACAGACCAGTGAGCGAGTGAAGTCGCTCAGTCGTGTCCGACTCTGCAACCCCATGGACTGCAGCCCACCAGGTTCCTCCATCCATGGAATTTTCTAGGCAAGAGTACTGGAGTGGGTTGCCATTTCCTTCTCCAGGGGATCTTCCCAACCCAGGGATCAAACCCGGGTCTCCTGCATTGTGGGCAGACGCTTTACTGTCTGAGCCACCAGGGAATCAAGGATTAGAATATAAGTCCTTCCTATACCTTGTTGCTGTATAAAATTGCTGGAACCTCAATGGATAGCAGAATTTTAGGCAGAGTTATCAAAACTGAAAATGCATAGACCCATTGATCCAGTATCTAATAATTTATTCCACAGGTGAATATTGAAAATTTGTACAGAGATGGATGTTTAAAGATATTAATTGATGGGGTTAATGAGGTCCTAAAAGGTTAGACACAATAGAAAAGAAGACAAATAAGAGTATGGAATACCACAAAGCTTTTTAAAACTATAAGTCTGTAGGTACTAATATGGAATGATTCAAAGATTTATTGTTAATCGTTAGGTGCAGAATAAGAAAAACAAAACCAAAAATGGATAGCATAATCAGTGTGTTACCATTTGTGTAGGAGAAGTGAACTATATTTGTATTTACCTATAAATAAATGTATAAAAAGATTTGAAAATATATGCCATTTCCCCCAGCCGACATCAGTGGTTATCCCTGGGTAGGGAGTGGAATGAGGAAGAGTAAAGGGAGCTTTTGCTTTTTGTTTTGTTTTCAGTCAGTCAGTTCCGTGGCTCAGTCCTGTCTGACTCTTTGCAACCCTATGGACTATAGCATGCCAGGCTTTCCTGTTCCTCACCAACTCCCAGAGCCTACTCAAACTCATGTCCATCGCGTCGGTGATGCCATCCAACCATCTCATCCTCTGTCGTCCCCTTCTTCACCCACCTTCAATTTTTCCCAGCATCGGGGTCTCTCCCAATGAGTCAGTTCTCTGCATCAGATGGCCAAAGTATTGGAGTTTCGCTTGAAAATCAGTCTTTGCAATGAATATTCAGGACTGATGTTCTTTAGGATTGACTGGTTGGATCTCCTTACAGTCCAAGGGACTCTCAAGAGTCTTTTCCAACACCACAGTTCAAAAGCATCAATTCTTCGGCACTCAGCTTTCTTTATAGTCCAACTCTCATATCCATACACGACTACTGGAAAAACCATAGCTTTGACAAGATTGACTTTTGTTTTGTTTTATTACCATACTATTCGAACTTTTGAAAAGAGGATGTATTCATGTTTCATTTGTATAATTTAAAATATTTTTTTTTAAAAGATACCTGTAGAGGTCAGCTATCTAAGATCAATACTGTAATTCTACAACTAGAATTGTAGTTGGTCTTAGACATAAATCTCCTAAAGTAAAGTAAGTTGAATGAAATAAAGCTAAGTTACCTTTCCCCACTTCAGCTTATCTTTACCCTAAGGCTGCTCTGGGAGACCCTTCTGTCCACTCCCAACCCCTCCCTCCCGCCCCCAAACTCACAGCCCCAGCTACACCAACACTACTCCTAGGAGTTGACTTGCTTTGGGGACTTAGCCTAGTACCTGCAAGGACTCCCACAATAAATAGCTTGGAAATCAAAGGTCTTCAACTGTGTGTTATCATGAATTCTGGGTGGCTTCTATACTCACTAGAAAGGAGAGAGATGCATAGAATGTTTTCCAATTGGAAGGGTTAGTGGAGATCACCTGGTGTACTTTTTTCATTTTATTGAAAGACATAGTTGGAAGTCATGCCCAGACAAAGTAGTTTACTAGAGACCTTCACAAAGAATTGAATCAACTTGTAACTCAGCAATTATGTGTTCTGGGGTTCAAACATATTTAGAAACACGATATTTTTACCAGATGTTAATTACTCACCTGGCCTCTTTGCTCAGCCTTCTTCCAGTCCTTCACCCCCCAATTAATTGTGCATCCCAGACTCTGGAAGAACTATACAAACTCTTTTAATTGTTTCTTAAAATAGCCTAGAGAGGAATATGTAAGTGCTAGGAAACAAAAGCCTTATTGAATTGGCTTGGGGTGGAGGCAAAAATACTTAGAAGACAAAGGACTTTGAGACTTTGAGGTCTGCAGAAAACTGTGTTATAAAAATGTTTGGAGGTGCTTAAAGTAATGCTCAAAATTCTCCAAGCCAGGCTTCAGCAATACGTGAACCGTGAACTTTCTGATGTTCAAGCTGGTTTTAGGAAAGGCAGAGGAACCAGAGATTAAATTGCCAACATCTGCTGGATCATGGAAAAAGCAAGAGAGTTCCAGAAAAACATCTATTTCTGCTTTATTGACTATGCCAAAGCCTTTGACTGTGTGGATCACAGTAAACTGGAAAATTCTGAAAGAGATGGGAATACCAGACCACCTGACCTGCCTCTTGAGAAACGTGTATGCAGGTCAGGAAGCAACAGTTAGAACTGGACATGGAACAACAGACTGGTTCCAAATAGGAAAAGGAGTACCTCAAGGCTGTATATTGTCACCCTGCTTATTTAACTTCTATGTAGAGTACATCATGAGAAATGCTGGATGGAAGAAGCACAAGCTGGAATCAAGATTGCCAGGAGAAATATCAATAACCTCAGATATGCAGATGACACCATATGGCAGAAAGTGAAGAGGAACTCAGAAGCCTCTTGATGAAAGTGAAAGAGGAGAGTGAAAAAGTTGGCTTAAAGCTCAACATTCAGAAAATGAAGATCATGACATCTGGTCCCATCACTTTAGGGGAAATAGATGGGGAAACAGTGGAAACAGTGTCAGACTTCATTTTGGGGGGCTCCAAAATCACTGCAGATGGTGATTGCAGCCATGAAATTAAAGACGCTTACTCCTTGGAAGAAAAGTTATGACCAACCTAGATAGCATATTCAAAAGCAGAGACATTACTTTGCCAGGAAAGGTCTGTCTAGTCAAGGCTGTGGTTTTTCCAGTGGTCATGTATGGATGTGAGAGTTGGACTGTGAAGAAAGCTGAGTGCCGAAGAATTGATGCTTTTGAACTGTGGTGTTGGAGAAGACTCTTGAGAGTCCCTTGGACTGCAAAGAGATCCAACCAGTCCATTCTAAAGGAGATCAGCCCTGCGTGTTCTTTGGAAGGACTGATGCTAAAGCTGAAACTCCAGTACTTTGGCCACCTCATGTGAAGAGTTGACTCATTGGAAAAGGCTCTGATGCTGGGAGGGATTGGGGGCAGGAGGAGAAGGGGACGACAGAGGATGAGATAGCTGGATGGCATCACCGACGCGATGGACATGAGTTTGAGTGAACTCTGGGAGTTGGTAATGGACAGGGAGGCCTGGCGTGCTGTGATTCATGGGGTCGCAAAGAGTCGGACACGACTGAGCAACTGAGCTGAACTGAAAGAGGAGATACAAGACCTTTTTATTCCATGTTCTTGTTTTTCAGTCCCATTTATCAGAGAGTCAGTAACCTCAACTCACAGTAGTTTTGACTGTCTTATCCAAAACAACTCATTGACAGCCTAAGTCTGAATTCTGATCTCCTTCCAGTCCATCACCACTGCCTAGCTCCAAAACCTTCTGGCTCCCTGGACACCCAAGCTTTGATATGAATTTGGTGACTCTACCCTGATGCGGGATGAACAAGGAGGCATGTTCTATGAAGACCATTGAGGAATTCAAAAATCCAGTCCCTAAGCTGGACTGTGCCCTTAACTTTCTGTGTAACCTTGGGAAAGTCACTTCCCCTCCCTGTACTTCTTTTTCCCCCTTCATTATTCTGAGGATATTGGGCGTGACCCCAATACTTGAGGATACTTGGTGTGATTGTGTTCTGTGGACCCCTAGGAAGGCAAGGCGGAGAAGGCGATGGCACCCCACTCCAGTACTCTTGCCTGGAAAACCCCATGGATGGAGGAGCCTGGTGGGCTGCCATCTATGGGGTCGCACAGAGTCAGACACGACTGAAGCAACTTAGCAGCAGCAGCAGCAGCAGGAAGGCAAGGACTTAATGTGGGGTCCTGGAATTCTTATGTGCACATAGGTTTATTAACTAATAATATATCAAGTACTATACTCTAAAGGCAATGGCATCCCACTCCAGTACTCTTGCCTGGAAAATCCCATGGACAGAGGAGCCTGGTAGGCTGCAGTCCATGGGGTCGCAAAGAGTCGGACACGACTGAGCGACTTCACTTTCACTTTCCACTTTCATGCACTGGAGAAGGAAATGGCAACCCACTCCAGTGTTCTTGCCTGGAGAATCCCAGGGGCAGGGAGCCTGGTGGGCTGCCATCTATGGGGTTGCACAGAGTCGGACACGACTGAAGCAACTTAGTAGTAGTAGTAGTATACTCTAAAGGTAAAATTTTACATGCTTTATCTCATCCATACCTCAAGACCCTGTAGGATAGGGACCCCATTTTACAGATCATAAAACTGAGGCTTAGGGAGGTGAATCACTCGCCCAAGATCACATACCTAGTCAATGGCAAAGCATGCCTTGCAGCCCAAGCTCTCTGACTTCAGGGCGTACATTCCCAGTTATCGCCCTCTAAGCCTTCACTTGGAAACCGCCGTGCCTAGGTGATCTCCCAACTGTCATGTTCAGTGATCCAGGAATGACCAGACAGTTTCCAAGCCAAAAAAATGTGATGCATCATCTGACAGGGGTATTATAAATTAGTGACACAGGTTCTGAAAATACTTCCATGAGTTTGGAGTTTTCCAGTTAAGTTTACATTTGAATTTTTAGATCCTCTCCTTAACAGAGGATTCTGTCCAAAGACTGTGTAGAAACTTTTGACTTTTTTTTTTAAGATTGTTTATCCCTCTGTCTCTTTTCATGAGTGAACAGGGAAGAAGCTAAGAGAGGAAAGGAAAAGCTGTGAAGCATTTCCTCTGGTTCATGGTTAGTTTATGGTTAGTTTAGCAATGAGTGAATGCTTGCAAACAAGTGGAGCAGGTCTGAGAAACCTGCCTTGGGCTGTAGACAGATGAGTGGACTTTAGGACTATCGATGGAATTCTTCTGAGCTGGGCAGAGTCTGTGTGACTCTGCCCTAATTTTCTATGTTCTCCCTGATTACAGACCTGACGTTTGAAACGATTGCCTGAAACCTGCACCATTAGTCTGAGCTCTTCATCCTCTGCCCATCTGGGCCCCTGCCTTCACAGATAGTTCTCCTTTAGTTCTACAAACTTCTCTGTGCACTGTCTCAATCCCTCTGCCCCTAGCTTATACTTAACATCATTTACCTAGCACCCATCTCTACTGTCATCTTAAAAAAATAAACTTACACGATATCCTGAAATGAAGTGGGGAGGGGGCAAGAAGTTGAATATTGTCTTCCAAATTCCCCTTTTGAGGGGTGCCAAGCCACCCCTCCCAGGTGGCCCAGTGGGAAAGACTGCCTGCCAATGGAGAAGACTTGAGTTCAATCCCTGAGTCAGGAAGATCCCCTGGAGGAGGAAATGACAATGCATTCCAGTATTCTTGCCAGGAAAAATTTCATGGACAGAGGAGCCTGGTGGGCTACAGTCCATGGGATCACAAAGAGTCAGACACAATTGAGCACACATGCAAGCCTCACAGCTTGTAGGATGTTAGTTCCCCAACCAGGGATTGAGCCCTGGTCAATCAGCTGAATCCTGGGCCAGAACAGTTCAACATCCCCCTCCCCGACCAGGGCAGAACCCTCATTTCTTCAACAGATAATCGTGGATTAAACATCTGCTAAAGTGTCTGCCTACAATGCGGGAGACCCGGGTTCAATCCCTGGGTTGGGAAGATCTCCTGGAGAAGGAAATGGCAACCCACTCCAGCATTCTTGCCTGGAGAATCCCATGGACAGAGAAGCCTGGTAGGCTACAGTCCATGGGGTCGCAAAGAGTCGGACACAACTGAGCAACTTCACTTCACTTCACTTCACCTCTGTTCTGCTCAGAACCCAATAGGCACTTCAGGCACCTGTGCAAGTTAATGTTGCTCATTATCCTCTGGTCAAACTAGTCGAGAAGCCAACTGTCAGAACAAAGGATTACAAATGCGATCAATGTTAACAAATGGGGAACACAGGGAGTTTGGGAGAAACCTGCAACCTAGTCTAGGGATTCAAAGACTCTCTAAGGACATGAAAGGCATCGGGGTACTCTAGACAGAGTGGCAGTACCTTCCAGCAAAGAGCTAAGCCTCAAAGAGACGACTGCCGGCATTTTTGAGGAATTAAAAGAATGGAAAGGTTGGAGCCTAGAGAAGCAGCCAGAGGCTGGCTTAAGCCTCTGTGGTCAGCCCGTTATCCTAAGGGCTCTTGGATGGAACAGCTGATGTGCTAATATTTGCATTGTTTGAAGGTCAGACTGGCTGTGGCATGGAGAAAGGATTGGTGTCAAGCAAGAGAGGTAGCTGGGAGACTAACCAGGAGGCCACCACAGAAATCCAGGGGAGGCGGGAGTGGAGGGAAGTGGGGCCACCACAGATGTGGGAGCTCAAAGCGCCAGGCTTTGGCAACTAATCGAATGTGAAAGGTGAGAGGGCAAAGGGAAGGATTGTCTGCTCCTGGGTACTTCCCCCGCCCCTGCCCCCGCAACCCCATCCCATAAAGCAGGGAGACTGGAGGAGCAGGTTTGGGGGCAGAGATAGTGAGTTCAATTTAAAAGTGCATATGTTTCACACAAGTGGAGTGGCCCCCTTGGGCTAAAGCCCGAGGCGACTGAGAGCTGGAACTGCTGATGGAGACTTGAGTCACTGACCAGCTGGTGGCCCTGGGGGAGACTTCAGAGAGCAGAGGCCCTGGGGCCCTGAGAAGAGCTACACTCAGAACCCTGGTTGAGGAGGGAAGAGTCGTTAGCTTGCTGGGAAATAGACCAGCCCGAAGGCCTGAGGACTGCTGGAGGCTGAATGCAGTCACCCTAGCCAGAGGACAGAGGGACTCAATGTTTTAGAGC
Source organism: Bos mutus (assembly GCF_027580195.1). Classification (NCBI taxonomy): domain Eukaryota; kingdom Metazoa; phylum Chordata; class Mammalia; order Artiodactyla; family Bovidae; genus Bos; species Bos mutus. The sequence continues at coordinate 36,243,748 of NC_091634.1, read as the reverse complement.
AGCCAAGCAGGGAAGAGATTGACAAGGCCTTGGGCAGTGTGATAGGGCTATGTGACCTTGGAGAGAGCCTTTTCTGTGTATGGAGAGAGGGGACCTTAAACCAGAAGGGATTAGGCTGCCAGGAGAGCTGTAGGTGGAGGGGAAGGGAGGGTTTGTTTTTAAGATAGAGATTAAGGCACATTTCTATCACAAGATAGAGATTAGGGCACATGGGGACCATCCCCATGGAAAAGAAATGCAAAAAAGCAAAATGGCTATCTGGGGAGGCCTTACAAATAGCTGTGAAAAGAAGAGAAGCGAAAAGCAAAGGAGAAAAGGAAAGATATGAAGCATCTGAATGCAGAGTTCCAAAGAATAGCAAGGAGAGATAAGAAAGCCTTCCTCAGCGATCAATGCAAAGAAATAGAGGAAAACAACAGAATGGGAAAGACTAGAGATCTCTTCAAGAAAATTAGAGATACCAAGGGAATATTTCATGCAAAGATGGGCTCGATAAAGGACAGAAATGGTATGGACCTAACACAAGCAGAAGATATTAAGAAGAGGTGGTAAGAATACACAGAACAGCTGTACAAAAAAGATCTTCATGACCCAGATAATCACGATGGTGTGATCACTCACCTAGTCCCAGACATCCTGGAATGTAAAGTCAAGTGGACCTTAGAAAGCATCACTATGAACAAAGCTAGTAGAGGTGATGGAATTCCAGTTGAGCTATTTCAAATCCTGAAAGATGATGCTGTGAAAGTGCTGCACTCAATATGCCAGCAAATTTGGAAAACTCAGCAGTGGCCACAGGACTGGAAAAGGTCAGTTTTCATTCCAATCCCAAAGAAAGGCAATGCCAAAGAATGCTCAGACTCCCGCACAATTGCACTCATGTCACACGCTAGTAAAGTAATGCTCAAAATTCTCCAACCAGGCTTCAGCAGTATGTGAACCGTGAACTTCCAGATGTTCAAGCTGGTTTTAGAAAAGGCAGAGGAACCAGAAATCAAATTGCCAACATCTGCTGGAAAAAGCAACATCATGGTAAAAGCAAAAGAGTTCCAAAAAAACATCTATTTCTGCTTTATTGACTATGCCAAAGCCTTTGACTGTGTGGATCACAGTAAACTGGAAAATTCTGAAAGAGATGGGAATACCAGACCACCTGACCTGCCTCTTGAGAAACATATATGCAGGTCAGGAAGCAACAGTTAGAACTGGACATGGAACAACAGACTGGTTCCGAATAGGACAAGGAGTACCTCAGGGCTGTATATTGTCACCCTGCTTATTTAACTTCTATGCAGAGTACATCATGAGAAACGCTGGGCTGGAAGAAGCACAAGCTGGAATCAAGATTGCCGGGAGAAACATCAATAACCTCAGATATGCAGATGACACCACCCTTATGGCAGAAAGTGAAGAGGAACTAAAAAGCCTCTTGATGAAAGTGAAAGAGGAGAGTGAAAAAGTTGGCTTAAAGCTCAACATTCAGAAAATGAAGATCATGGCATCTGGTCCCATCACTTCATGGGAAATAGATGGGGAAACCGTGGAAACAGTGTCAGATTTTATTTTTTTGGGGAGGGGGGCTCCAAAATCACTGCAGATAGTGACTGCAGCCATGAAATTAAAAGACGCCTACTCCTTGAAAGGAAAGTTATGACCAACCTAGATAGCATATTCAAAAGCAGAGACATTACTTTGCCAACAAAGGTCTGTCTAGTCAAGGCTATGGTTTTTCCAATGGTCATGTATGGATGTGAGAGTTGGACTGTGAAGAAGGCTGAACGCCAAAGAATTGATGCTTTTGAACTGTGGTGTTGGAGAAGACTCTTGAGAGTCCCTTGGACTGCAAGGAGATCCAACCAGTCCATCCTAAAGGAGATCAGTCCTGGGTGTTCTTTGGAAGGACTGGTGCTAAAGCTGAAACTCCAATACTTTGGCCATTTCATGCGAAGAGTTGACTCATTGGAAAAGACTCTGATGCTGGGAGGGATTGGGGGCAGGAGGATAAGGGGTCGACAGAGGATGAGATGGCTGGATGGCATCACCGACTCGATGGACGTGAGTTTGAGTGAACTCCGGGAGTTGGTGATGGACAGGGAGGCCTGGCGTGCTGCGATTCAGGGGGTCGCAAAGAGTTGGACACGACTGAGCAACTGAATTGAACTGAACTGAAAGTCCTTGGAGTTCAGTCTTAGCAGTTTTAGATAGCTAGAGGGACCGTTTTTTGGAAATACTCGGGCTTTGATGTTCTCCAGCCCTCCTCCTCTTCCTTCTTCTCCTGAGGGTTCTTCTCCAAAGCAGAATGTGTCCAGCAACAGCCCCCATGGGAAGCAACTCTTCCTCTGGCTGCTAAGTTTGGGAAGAAGAAAAGAACAACCACCCCACTGCCACTCCCACCCAGACCACCCCAGAGTCCACCCTTCTCCTGGGGTATCATGTCCTCACTGGCTGCCTTGGGGCCTCCATGCACATCGCCCTCCCCAAGAAGTTGTAAGCCGGGTCAGTGTCCCCCTTATAGACAAGGGCTCAGAGGTCATCCTGCAGCAGTTCTCAGGGGAGAGGGGTGGTATCTGGGTGCGGCAGGGAGAAGCAGCCGAAGGTGTCCAGACAACCCATGTCTACTCTGGGACACAGGGAAACTGGGAACTGGAGTTCCTGAGCCCCTTTTCAGCCTCGCCTCTTTTTTAAAAAAGAAATGTGTATTTGTTTATTTTTGGAACCCTTTGTTGTGGCCCTCTGGCTTCTCTAGTTGCAGCTCGTGTGCTTAGTTGTCCCAGAGTATGCGGGACCTTAGGTCCTCATCTAAGGATTGAGCCTGCGTCCACTGCATTGGAAGGCAGAGTCTAAACCAGTGGGCCGCCAAGGAAGCCCCAGCCTCACCTCTTAATCAGCGAAAAGTTGCTCCTCGATATGGGCCTATCCACTCTCCCAGGATAACGATTCCTTCCCACACCTCTTCCTGGACTTTCGGACTGCACCTCCATCCCATCTGATTCCGACTGTGGCAGGTGCCTCTGCATCATCCATCTTTTCTTTCTACAACCATTTGAGTCTTTACTGTGTTCCAGTCACTGACACAAGTGCTGGGATCCTAACAGTGAGCAAACAGCCTGCCCTCACCTACACCTGAGTGCTGCTATCTCTGCCCTGGACTAGTGCCGGAAACAGGATTCAATTCCTGGGTCAGGAAGATCCCCTGGAGAAGGAAATGGCAACCCACTCCAGTGTTCTTGCCTGAAGAATTCCATGGAGAGAGGAGCCTGGCGGGCTACTGTCCGTAGGGTCACAAAGAGTCAGACACGACTGAGTGAGTAACACACACACACACACATGTCTGCCCTACCTCTCCCCAAGAAGGCCCTGTAATCCTGGGAGGTCACATCCACACTCTCATGCCTCTACCAGGAGCTGCTAGATCTCCTCAGGCTTACCTGCACAGTTCCCAGGCAGGGAGGGAGTTGGGGATGTGTCTCAGCTCCATGGTTGAAACACAGGTATGTGGTGTGGCCTGGAGACATTCAGGTAGCCCAGAGATGGGGCCATTAGGAGACTGGAGGCAGAGTATGGAAGGGATTAGGGGTTGAAAGCCTCAACTATTCCCTCCCAACATCCCATTTTCCATGCCAGTCCCCCCAAAACTTGGTGAGCCTCATAGAGATGCTATTTGGGGATCCCACAAACTCTTCCCATCTTCTAAGCCCCTGAGCCCCTACTATGATTCTGCTCATCCCTTTCCCCTTCTCTTGACTTCAGAATCCTCTCCTATAAAACAGAAGAATTGACCCAGGTGATCTCAAAGTCCTTTCTCTCTGGAACTTTTCTGGCTTCCACAGCAGCCTCTGGTCCTCCCTGTACCCCAAATAGGAATTGTCAGGGAAAGTTGCCTGAAGAAGGCTGGATAGAGAGAGGAGGGGCAGCCAGGCTACTTTGCCTGCCTTCCACTCTCACCATCACCACATGATAGTCCCAAGAAGTAAGGATTCCAAGGATACACCTGTCCCGGTCAGGGGAACCTGGGGAAGTGCTGCATGTCCCCATTCCCACCATCCTGAGCATCCCACATCCTGATCTCTTTCGGCTCAGACCATGCTGTCCGCAGTCCAAGGTTGCCCTAGGTAAACTTGCACTGGGATGTTGTCTCTCCTAAGTTTCAGTTCCTTCATCTGTGAAGTGGGGTCACCATAATACCTACTGTGGAGGTTCTTTAGAGAGTTACATGATCTGATGAAGTATGTAAAATACTCAGTGCCTAGCACAGAGACACTTCATTTATTCAGTCATGGATTCAACAAATAGTTTTTGGATTTTTTTTTTTTTTTTCTTTTGGTTGTGCTGGGTCTTAGTTGCGGCACACAGAATCTTTTAGTTGTGACATACAGGGTCTAGTTCCCTGACCTGGGACTCAACCTGGGCCCCTGCTTTGGGAGCACGGAGTCTTAACCGCTGGACCACTGGGAAAGCCCCAAAAAATAGTTTTTAAGTGCCTCTTATGTGTCAGGTGTTGAGACTATGGCAGCAAAAAAAGCAAATTCTTTCAGTCATTGATCTTGATTTTAAACAGGGGGTTGTGATAAACAATAATACTAAAGACATCATGTGAGGCAGTATAAATGCTACAAAAAGTAATGAAGCAGAACAAGGTGCTAGAGTGACAGAGGAGGGGTTTAGGGAGATGGACAGGTCTGTTTGTTTAGGGAGACCTCTCTGATAAAGGATCTGAGCAGAGCCCCAAAAGAAGTGAGGGAGGGAACCATGCAGACATCTTGTGGCAGAGGGTTCCAAGCAGGAGACCAGAAAGTATAAAGTCCCTGAGGCTGAAGGGTGGTGAGTCTGCCACTGGGGCTGAGCACTGGGAGAGGAGGAGTAGCAGAAGATGAGGTCAGATGGGAACCGGAATCATGGGACCCTGTCATCCATGGTGAGGACTGTGGCTTTCGTTCTAGTAAGACGAGAAAGCCATACATAGATTTTGAGCTGAGGATGATGTGAACTGACCTTAGTTCTAAAACCTTATTGCAGGAAGAGAAAACTACAGGAGAGCAAAGGGGCAGGGAGCAGCAGCAATCTCCAGATTAGAAGGATGTAATAATCCAGGCAAGACATGATGGTGGATTACACTAGTTGCAAAGGTGGAGAGAAGCATTACCCGTAATAATTATCTCCAGACTACAGGGCACAGCCCTCACCATCCCCCATCCCACCTTTGTTGTTGTTGTTGTTCAGTCGCTAAGTCGTGTCCGACTCCTTGCGACCCCCTGGACTGCAGCACTCCAGGCTTCCCTGTCCTTCACTGGCTCCCGGAGTTTGCTCAGACTCATGACCATTGAGTCGATGATGCCATCCAACTATCTCACCCTCTGTTGCCTCCTTCTCCACCTGCCCTCAATCTTTCCCATCCCACCTCGCCAACCAGTTACTCAGGTGGCCCTTTGACCTGGTATATATATATATATTTTTAGTTAGGAGCAGCTTTAAAAATGTTCTTTATTTATTTGGCTGCATCGGGTCTCAGTGGCATCGTGCAGGCTCTCCATCACGTCGTGTGAGCTCAGAGACTCTCCAGTTGTGCTGCTCTCAGCAGTTTCAGCTGGGCTTAGCTGCTCCATGGCATATGGGACCCTAGTTCCCTAACCAGAGATTAAACCCCTGTCCCCTGTGTTGCAAGGCAGGTTCTCGGCCACTGGACCACCCAGGAAGTCTTGACCTGGTATCTTCAGAAGAGGTTGCTCGTGTCAGCAAGCATAAGGCCCCTGGTGGCCATGTGCCCCCCAGCAGGGTGAGCAGAGGTTGCAGATGTTGAGGGCAATGCCCTGAGTCATGCCATAAGCTTCCAGAACCTGCAGAGAGGAACCAGTCCAAGGGCTTTCCAGGGTCGAGGGTAAAAACACAGGTTGCTGGCCTTTCAGGCACACTCTATTGACTTTGATACCTAACATGGTAAAACCAGTCAGCAAAGCATGAAGGACCGGAGCCTGTGCCCCCTGGTCTCTTGGATGGGCAGCAGTCTTGGCGCTGACTCAGGGAGACACGTCCGTGCCATATGACGGGGAGCTGAGGGCACTGCTGCTTCCTTTCTCGTGAGAGAGAACCACCAAGTGCCAGCCGGCTCCACCAAGTCAGCGGGGTGGATTATGCTCTAGAGTAGCAGTCCCCAACCTCCAGGCCACAGACCGGAACCTTCTGTCACATCAGCACCGGCATTAGATTAGGAATAAAGTGCAGTATAAACGTAATGCACTTGAAGCATTCGGAAATCATCCCCTCCGCCACCCCCTCAATGGAAGAATTGTCTTCCGTGAAACCACTCCCTGGTGCCAAAAAGGTTAGGGACCGTTGCTCTAGAGGCCAGGATTAGCAATTGATTTTTTTTTTTAAGTTTGGCCCGTTTAGATAGGGTCAAAGGCTCTGTGGTCCTCTTATCTTCCCCATTCGTAGTCCTCGTGGCATTCCACTATCTTCGTGTGAGCACGCATAGCAGGAATTTTGCAAGGCTGCATGGCAGGCAAACTCCTTGGCAGAAATCTGGGGTTCAATTGCTCAGTAAACACTCCTGAAATGCTCATCCTCATTTGCAAATCAAAATTTCGTGAGCCAGAATAGCTCCCCGTGTACAGTAACCCTTTGTCAAGGGTCAAAGGAAGGGGTGAGGCATGTTCCATTTGGGGTTCTGGCAATGGCCAGGTGGTCCAGTGGCTTAGGCTCCACACTCCAAATGCAGGAGGCCCAGGTTCAATCCCTGGTTAGGGAACTAGAGCCTCCATGCCACAGCTACAAGTTTGCATGCTGCAGTTAAAAGATCCTGTATGTCCTGTATGCCAGAACTAATACCTGGCACAGCCAAATAAATAAATACTTAAAAAAAAAAAAAGGGCCTTGAGGGACAAGCACCAGCCCAGGGAGCAGAGGCAGAAATGCTGCTCCGGGAAGGTCCTCCCCTCAGTGTTGTCATCTTTCCCAGTGAGATCTCCTGCTGCATATTTGGCTTAAAAAATCATAGCGTGCTAAAGCTTGCACTCAGATTTGCATCATTTGCGTTCAGATATGCACACCCTCTTGGGAGGAAGAGACTAGAGTGGTGTGACAGCAAATACTGCAGGAGCAACGGGGGACAGTCCTGTCTCCTGAGGGAGAGTAAATGTTATCTGATGTGGATCGGGGCCTATCTGCTGGCTGTTTGCTAAACCCTATGTAGGTTTCTTCTGGATTAGGGCAGGGTAGGGGGCAGAGGTAGAGGCCCTCTGGGAGGCCACGTAGCCCAGAGGACAAACTTGGCCTTTAGACACAAAATATCCTGAATTCTAGTGCACACTCGGCCTCTTACTGGCTGGAAGGCCTTGTTTGTTTTTCTGCAAGATGGGGAGGAAATATTGCCTGAATTTTTAATGAGGACAGTATATTGTATTTACAATTGAAAAGCAAAAAGAGACAGGATGTTTTTAGATTTTATTTTTACATATTTAAATTTTTTTCTGGTTTATTGAGATACAATTGACATATAACATTGTATTAGTTTAAGGTATACACCATAATGATTGGACATACGTATATATTGCAAAATGACTACCACATTGTTGCTGTTCAGTCTCTCAGTCCTGTCTGACTCTTTTCGACCCCATGGACTGCAGCATGCCAGGCTTCCTGTTCTTCACCATCTCCTGGAAGTTTGTTCAAGGAAAAGTGAAAAGTGAAGTCGCTCAGTCGTGTCCGACTCTTTGCGACCCCATGGACTGTAGCCTATCAGGCTCTTACACCCATGGGATTTTCCAGGCAAGAGTGCTGGAGTGGATTGCCATTTCCTTCTCCAGGGGATCTTCCTGACCCAGGAATCAAACCCAGGTCTCCCGCATTGCGGGCAGATGCTTTACCGTCTGAGCCACCAGGGAAGCCTAAGTTTGTTCAAACTCACGTCCAATTGAGTCAGTGATGCCACCCAACCATCTCATCCTCTATTTTCCCCTTCTCCTGCCTTCAATCTTCCCCAGCATCAGGGCCTTTTCCAATGAGTTAGCTCTTCACATCAGGTGGCCAAAGTATTGGAGCTTCAGCTTCAGCTTCAGCTTCAGCTTCAGTCCTTCCAGTGAATATTCAGGGTTGATTTCCTTTAGGATTGACTGGTTTGATCTCCTTCCTGTACAAGGGACTCTCAAGAGTCCTCTCCAGCACCACAGTTCGAAGGCATCACTTATTGTGACTACCACAATAAGTTTAGTTACTGTCCATCGCCTCTTATAGTTATATTTTTTTTTCTTGTGATGAGAGTTTTTAAGATCTACTCTCCTAGCAACTTTCAAATATACAGCAACAGTATTATTCACTAGTGTCTTCATGCTGAATTACATCCCCAGAACTTATTTATCTTATAACTGGAAGTTTGTACCTTTTGACCATTTTCAGAAATTTCCCCACCCTCCAGAAATAAGACTTTAAGAATTTACATATTTATTTATTTGACTATGCCGGGTCTTAGTTGCAGCACTTGGGATACTCTGCTGAGCACAAACTCTCTGTAGGTGCAGCCCACGGGCTTTAGTAGTTGCTCCTTGGCATGTGGACTCTTAGTTCCCCAACCAGGGAGTAAACCCGAGTTCCCTGCATTGCAAGGTGGATTCTTAACCACCAGACCATCAGAAAGTCCCCAGAAATAAGAATTTTTAGATCACCACGTGAGTCCCACCAATCTGCCTGCCTCACAGGGTTGTAAACTGACTTGGGAGCATGCACTGTGTGTGTCAGGACAGCTCTGCACACTGGGGTTCTGAGCTCCTCTTTTCCTTTACTCTCCCACCAGCTGAGGAGGAAGGAGGTGTCCTGTTTCCAGCCCTCATGGAGGAGAGGGGGACTCACAGCGCTGAAGCAGTTGTCCTCTGTGGTGTACCTGCAGAGCTGTAGTAGGTGTTGGGGGAAGGCCTGAGGCTGTGGGCTGAGACCTGGAATCAGGCAGTGAGGGTGTGGCCACCTGGGCTCACCTCCACTCCCATGGCAGTTACCCCATTGCCTGCCGTGTTAATTACCTCTGATCAATGTGAACTGGCCTGCCTGGTGGCATCACCTGCCTCTGACCTATGGATGGCAGAGAGCCAGCTGCCTCAAAAGTAGGCATGCCAAGGAAGGAAACAGGACTTACTCATTGCCAATGAGCCCAGGGTAGTAACCATACTCTATCAGGGCATCATCACTCAGCTGGTAGTTGCTCATTTCCTTTCCCATGCTGAAGCCCAGACACCAGAAGACACAAATAAGTGCTGAGAAGTCCCTCCTGATGGTAACAGTGATAATGGCTGAGCTTGAGCACTAGGCCCTGCTCTGAGCCCTGTATATTCATTGTCACTGAATATGTTTATTCACTGTAATCCTGTGAAGCAAGTACTATTTTGTGTATCCCCACTTTACATATAAGCAAACTGAGGCACAGAGAGGCTAAAGAGCTTGCTCACCACCATATAGCCAGTCAGTGTCAGAGCCAGGGTTCAAACCCAGCTTAGTGCCATCTCCAGGTCTCTATTCTTAATGCCTCATGCACAAATAACACAGAACCCTACTCAGTTATCTTAGAGCAACTGACTTCTCTCAGATTAACCTTATGTATACTCAGTTATCTTAGAGCAGCTGACTTCTCTCAGATTAACCTTATGTATAGATGGGAAACAGGCCAAAGGGATAGGACTCAAGGTCAGAGATTGATCTCTGTCTTCCAGATATATCCCAAATCTTTCCATTCATCTCCACCTCCAGTGCTCTCATTCTGGTCCATGTGTCACCGTCATCTCTGCCTGGATCACTGCAACAGGTCCTACTGGGTCCCTTCCTTCTGCTTTCCCTCCATCCCCTGCAATCCAGCCTCCTTCTAAAACCCCTCCAGTGGCTTCCTGCTTCTGCTGCTGCTCAGTCACTCTGTTGTGTCTGACTCTCTGAGGCCCCATGGACTGTAACCTGCCAGGCTCCTCTGTCCTTGGAATTTTCTGGGCAAGAATACTGGAGTAGGTTGCCATTTCCTCCCCCCAGGGATCTTCCAACCCAGGGATCAAACCCAACCAGGAATCTAACCTGTGTCTCTTGTGTCTCCTGCACTGGCAGGTGGATTCTTTACCATTAGTGCCTCCTGGGAAGCCTGTTCCAATGACTTCTTAGAGAATTCTTACTATGGCTTACAAGGCCCCCAGGTTCCTGTTTATCTCCCCAGTAGCACTTTACCATGTGCTCCTATTCATTCTCCTCTATCCACAGTGGCTTTCTTTCTACCTGTGCTTTTATGCCTCAGTCTTGCATTTGTTTTTCTCTTCTGTCTGGACCACTTTTCTTGAGGCTTTTCTCTTGGCTTCCTGTCACTTAACTCATCTGTCTCCTTCTCAGGAAGTTTTTCCAACTATGATGTCTAAAGCAGTCCTTAGCAGCCCTTAACATCCTCTGAAATGACCTGGTTTATATGTGTGTACATTGATTGTCTATTTTCCCCCCACCTAGAAGGCAGAGACTGTCTTGGTCACCACCATATCCCAGTCTGTGTCAGACTGGGTGCTCAAAGAATATTTGAAGAGTGAAGGACAAGATAAAGATTATTGGGCAGTGTTGGCATTTGGCTCCTGTTCAGCCATCCAGAGACCTGAGACTCACCTTGAAGTTGCTGGAAAATGCATCCTTGAAAAGTTGTGCACTTGGGGTGGGGGGGATGTATATATCCCGATCCCCCCCAAGCACTGTGTGTGTGCTTAGCTGCTCGGTCGTGTCCAACTTTTGCAACCCAATAGACTATAGCCCGCCAGGCTCCTCTGTCCATGGGATTCTCCAGGCAAGAATACTGGAGTGGGTCGCCATTTCCTTCTCCAGGGGATCTTCCCGACCCAGGAATCGAACCAGGGTTTCCTGCATTCTAGGCAGACTCTTTACCGACTAAGCTACAAGGGAGGCCCCGTATACCCCCATCAGTTCAGTTCAGTTTAGTTCAGTTGCTCAGTCGTGTCTGACTCTTTGAGACCCCATGAATTGCAGCACGCCAGGCCTCCCTGTCCATGACCAACTCCTAGAGTTTACCCGAACTCATGTGCATCGAGTCGGTGATGCCATCCAGCCATCTAATCCTCTGTTGTCCCCTTCTCCTCCTGCCCCCAATTCCTCCCAGCATCAGAGTCTTTTCCAATGAGTCAACTCTTTGCATGAGGTAGCCAAAGTATTGGAGTTTCAGTATTTTTCTCCAAAGACATATAAGTCCTGGCTGGAAAAAATGGGGAACTTTTCAAATCCACAGCAGCGGGGATTCATGTAGAGGGATTTGTCAGCATTCCCTCTATAGGGAGGAGGGAGATATGTAGGTGTCCTTCGGGTGGCAGGCACAAAGGGCACTCACTAGGCTGAATGCAGGGGTTGTGGGCCTTTTGCCAGTGCCTCCTAACCAGATGGAAGCCAGGGAGGGGCGTTAGGTGGCTGCTCCAGCCTGGGAGTAGGTGGCTCCAGGGTATCCCCCAGGTTGGTATCACAAGGGAGGCGAGGGAAGCCCTCTGTCTTCCAGCCTCTCCAACCTTCCCTGGAGAGAATCCTTCCACCACCTAAGCGACAGAGAGTATTCCCATTTCAGGCCAAACTTTACTATGGAGCTTCTTCCTGAACCTCAAAACTGCCCCTGGCTTGTCCTGTTCTTTTATGGATAGATAATTTGTCTGCCAGCTATTGTACTAAGTACTCTATAGGAATTGTCTCCTTATTCCTCACAGCAGCCTTTGAAGTACGTTTTTTTTTTTTTTTTTTCTGGTTCTGTTATACAGCTTATGGAATCCTAGTTCCCTCCTGATGAGGGACTGAACCCAGGCCCTTGACAGTGAAAGCAAAGAGTCATAACCACTGGACTGTCAGGGAATTCCCATGAAGTAGGTTCTTTTATTATTCCCATTTCTTAGATGAAAAAACTGAGGCCCAACCAGGTTTATTTACCCAAAGCCATATAACTAGTATATGGCAGAGCTCACATTTGAACTAGTCAGTTTCCATGGCACATATATGCTAAACTTCTCCTAAATGATCTATATCTTCACAATACTAATATTATTTTCCACTTCACAGAGACCTGCAGAGAGAGGTTAAATAGAAAGAGGTTAAGTAATTTGCCCAAGTTCCCACAGCTGGGAGGTGGTCTTATCATAGCATATGAACTGAGTCTGCAACTTTAAAAAAAAAAAAATATATATATATATATTTTATTTATTTGGCTGTGATGGGTCTTAGGTCTTAGTTGTGGCATATAGGATCTAGTTCCCTAACCAGGAATTGAGCCTGTGTCTGCTGCATTGGCAGAGAAGGCAATGGCACCCCACTCCAGTACTCTTGCCTGGAAAATCCCATGGACGGAGGAGCCTCGTGGGCTGCAGTCCATGGGGTCGCTAAGAGTTGGATATGACTGAGCGACTGCACTTTCACCTTCCACTTTCATGCATTGGAGAAGGCAATGGCAACCCACTCCAGTGTTCTTGCCTGGAGAATCCCAGGGACGGGGGAGCCTGGTGGGCTGCAGTCCACGGGGTCGCTAAGAATCGGACACAACTGAGCGAGTTCACTTTCACTTTTCACTTTCATGCATTGGAGAAGGAAATGGCAACCCACTCCAGTGTTCTTGCCTGGAGAATCCCAGGGACGGGGGAGCCTGGTGGGCTGCCGTCTATGGGGTCGCACAGAGTTGGACACAACTGAAGTAACTTAGCGGCAGCAGCAGCAGCTGCTGCATTGGGAGCTCAGAGTCTTAGCCCCTGGGACACCAGGGAAGTCCTTGACCCTGCAGCTTTTAGTAATGCTCAGGATGGTTTGCTTTCCATGGAATGTTATTCATCTGATCCTAAAAAGTCCATAAGAAAATACATGGTTCAGAATCCTGGGATTCAGAGAGGGGGAGTGACTGGCCCAAAGTGACACCAAGTACAACTCATGCCCCGTGAACCTAAGTCCAGTGTTCTTTCCACCACACGGAGCTGCTGTCACCGGTTACTCTCCCAGAGTTTCGGCTCTGAAGGCCTGAATCTAATTATCCAACCCTCCAACCCTCCAACCCTCCACCCTGCACTAGGTGGAGCAGGGCTCCTTAGGGAAACTCACTATAGCTCTGACTTAGATCATCAAGGAAAAAGCAGACCAGATGGCCTTTATTCCTCCTGCCCCACCCCAACACAGCTCCCAGGAAGCCCCTGCCTCACCCAGCAGGGCCCACCTCAGCCAGAATTCCCTGCATGGGGCTCCAGCGCAGACCATTCAGCCAGGGCACCAGACAGTTGGACAAGGGGTTCTCCTCGGACTCCCCAAACCTGCAGGAGAAAGAGAAAGGGGTCCTCCGGCACCATGTCCCAGGGTTTCCAGGCAGGCCAGCTTCATGGGCGTGTTATCTGTGCAGTCGCATGGTCTGATATTTAGAAGGTCCCCACTCTTGGTTGACGGCTCTGCTGTCACTGTCTTGAATTCTTAATAACTTTTGAGCAAGGACTCCACAAATGATGTGGCAGATCCTGTGGCCAAGAAGCAGCCCAGCTGCTTGAAAGTGGACCTCCCTGCCTTTCCCCCCCTCCTACAGAAGCCCTGTGTTGGGGTGGAAAATTACTAGCTTCTCTTTTTTTTCTGGGGTTCTCACTGAAGGCTCAGGCTGCTCTAGTTCTTGTGGCTAATTCCTGGCCTGGCTTCAGCCCCGTCAGCCATATGTGATGGGCTAGGGTTTGGGAGATATCTGCAGCACAGTTAGTGGCAAATTCCAGCTGGACCCACAGAAGTCAGAAGGACCTCAGCAGTCATGTGCTTCAGCCCTCCCACTGTAGAGGAAGAGAACCTGAGACCCAGAGAGTGTTCTGTTTAGACTAACAGTGACTCTTCTCTTACTGTCTGTACCCTGCTGAGGGCAGGCAACCAGTGAAAAGAAGGAGCACTCATTTAGCATTGGTCTGGGCCTTGGAAGTCTTCTATCATTTTTCATGCCCAGTCGAACTGGGGCAGAAAGTTCCCTTAAAATGACAAAAAAAAAATAAAAAGAGGGACAAGATTTTTAAAAAGAAAGAAAAAATTAAAACCCCAATCTGACTGCCCAGCAGAGCACCTTGGCAGGACACATTTGGAATGCCCTGCCAGGCTTCCCAGGTGGTGGGTGGTAAAGAATCCACCTGCCAGTGCAGGAGACTCAGGAGATGTGGGTTTGATCCCTGAGTCAGGAAGATCCCCTGGAGTAGGAAATGGCAACCCACTCCAGTATTCTGTCTGAAGAATCCCATGGACAGAGGAGCCTGGTGGGCTACAGTCCATTGGGTAGCAAAGAGTTGGGCACGAGTGAGCAACTGTGCACACGCTCAGGTCCTAGCTACCACACCTGCTGTGCACTCACCTTGGCCCAGACCCAGTTCGGAAGACTTTCCAACACTGAGCTCAATCAATCTACCCAACAAACCTGTCAGATGCTATTTTTTTTGGTTTGTTTCTTACTGTTTTTTTTGGGGGGGTGGGGCTGGGCCACTTGGCAGAGAGGATGCTAGCTCCCAGATCAGGGACTGAACCCATGCTCCCTGCAGTGGAAGAAAGGAGTCTTAACCACTGGACAGCCGGGGAAGTCCCAGATGCTATTTTTGTTTCCACTTTGCAGATGTAGAAATTCAGACTCAGAAAGGTACAGTGCCTCTCCAGGTATTTCTTAGGCAGTGCTTTTAAAGTTCACCTATCAAATGAGATAATGCCTGGGATGTGTTGAATACAATGCTAAGTGCATAGTAAATGCTCAATAAAGGGCAATGTAGGATCAAGACTCAGACTCAGACCCATCCAATTCCAGTCCCCTCTGCTCTATTCCAAGGATCTAGGTTCTCCTAGTGTCCCAGCCCTGCTCAGTTCAAACTTGATTGATCTGAACTCAGCTAGCCAGAGTTTCGGCTTCCCTGGTGGCTCAGTGGTGAAGAATCTGCCTGCCAATGCAGGAGACGTGGATTTGATCCCTTGGTTGGGAAGATTCTTTCGAGAAGGAAATGGCAATCCACTCCAGTATTCTTGCCTGGGAAATCCCATGGACAGAGGAGCCTGGTGGGCTACAGTCCATGGGGTCACAAAGAGTGGGACATGACTTAGCGACTAAACACCACCACCACCCAGAGCTCACAATTAGGTTGATTTTTTCCCCCTGAGCTTCCTACTCAAAATTGTAAAACAAACAAACAAACAAAAAGCAAATCCACAGGAAACAGACCAGGATTCAGAATTTAGTCTATGAAGGCAATTTCTCAGGAATATTCTCTAGTTAATACCTACTCCAGCCAGCTATCTGCACCTCTCTGTCCTCAAGCCTCGACAGGGGGTGACACATCATAGATGCTTAAAAACAGCTTGTGGAGGAAGGAAGAAGGAAGTAAAGAAGCTCTCTGCCAGACCTTTTTTCCCCAAAGAAAGATTCAGTTGTATTGTATTTATGAGGTATTCTTTGCTAAAGAGGAAAGCATTCCTAACACATTTTGGAATTGTTAATCTTAAACATCAAGGATACATAGGTTAGGGATATACAGGTTAATCAGGAATTCAGTTAAGCAGAAAGATGGGTCACTGGTTGTGGTTACTTGTTGTTGTTCATTGCTCAGTTGTGTCTGACTCTGCAACCCCGTGGGCTGCAGTTGCCAGGCTTCCCCTTGTCTTTCACTGTCTCCTGAAGTTTGCTCAGACTTACGTCCATTGAGTCGGTGATACCATCTAACCATCTCATCCTCTGTTGCCCTCTTCTCCTCTTGCCTTCAATCTTTCCCAGCATCAGGGTCTTTTCTAATGAGTCAGCTCTTCACATCAGGTGGCCAAAGTATTGGAGCTTCAGCTTTAGCATCAGTCCTTCCAATGGTATTCAGGGTTGACTTCCTTTAGGATTGACTGCTTTGATCTCCTTGCAGTCCAAAGGACTCTCAAGAATCTTCTCCAACACTTCAGTTCACCAGCATCAATTCCTTAGTGCTCGGCCTTCTTTATGGTCAACTCTGGTTACTTGAGGTCCAGCATAATATCACAGCACCCAGAAGCCTCCTTTATACTAATATGCATGGTGCCCCCCAGGCATGGCTCAGAAGAAGGTACGGTCAGCTTCTCCTTGGCCTTCTGTTAACCATAAGCAGCCAGACAAGCCTGGAGAATGTTGGGGTCTGAGAACAGCCAAAGTTAATGGTGAAGCCAGGAGGCTACATCCATCTCGATTTACTCCCTACACTGCCCTGGCTAGTATTCCTGGCCAGTCCCATTCCCTCTGTCAGCTTGAGCTTCTGGGCAGAGGCTGGTAGGACATCTGGCTCCAGTGCTGGCTCCTGCTCAGCCACTGGCATTCCAGAACCTCAGGACAGATGCTGGGTCACAGGGTAGTGCCTGGGCGGGCAGGGATTGGCTGATTTGGTTCAAGGATCATTGCAGGGCTCCAAAACCCAGATATCCCCAAGTGCCAGGCAGGAAACATACATGCAAGAAGCTTCGGGGTTGCTACTGTACTGAACTGGAAAGCAGGCGCCTACCCAGCTCTAGCTGGTGGTTTCCAGACAGGATTGAACACAGTGTTACTAGACGTGGTAGTTTCTCAGAGAAGCTCAACATCCAGATTTCTGTCTTTGCTCTTGTGTTAGTTTCTGCTGTACAGCAAAATGAATCAGCCCATGTATATAAATATATATACCCTCTTTCTTGGATTTCCTTCCCATTTAGGTAACCACAGAGCATTAAGTAGAGTTCCCTGTGCTCTACAGTAGGTTCTCATTAGTTATTAATTCTTCTTCCTTTTTTTCTTTCCTTCTTTCCCCCCTCACTCTCTTCCTTTTTTCTCTTTCTTTCTTTTCTTTCTTCTCCTTCTCCTCCTCCTTCCTTTTAAATGATAAGCACACAGGGCTTCTATTGACAACCCCTGTGATAAGGAACTGAGGAGGGAAAGGCTGAGGACAAGATAATCTTCCAGAGCTGGGAGGGACCACAGAATCAATCTCACTGAGAATAAACAAGTGGCCTGTGGACGCATCCTCTCATTCCTCCATCCTCAGCTTTGGTCATCAGGAGTCAAGCCCTGGGGACATCATCTAGTCTTAGTTGGCCCCTATTCCAACCACTGTCCCTCCAGGAGATGAAGCTGGTCACATTCCCAGCAAGAGCCTCTTTCTCCAAGATGACCCTTCAAAAGACACCTCAGTGAGTATGAAGGGTGAGTTCTAGCTAATAAGATGTCAGTGAAATAACATAACCCAAGTCCTCTTTTCCAAGGAGATCTTGCTGTTTAGAGACTTGAGGTGAACTCTTGTAAGTGAAGAATTCTATCCTAATTTATTTAAATTATTCTGTGGGAGTTCCCTGGTTGCCTATTGGTTTGGATTCTGGGTTTTCACTGCTATGGCCCAGGTTCAATCCCCAGTCAGGAAACTGAGATCCTGTAAACCATGGGGCAAAAAACAAACAAACAAACAAAAAACAAAGGTACCCTCTGATGCCAAATGTGACCTCTTAAAAAGGATAACAGTAATAAAACATTTATTTATTCCTTATTATAGGCAAAGCACTTTTTATAAATTAGATATAATTTTTGCAACAACCCTTTGAGCTAAGTATTTATGTATATTTTTCCAGAGTATGTGGTAGATAAAGATGGCCACAAATGTCACTTCTCTCTTGGCGGGGTGGGCCTAGCTTCCCCCAGTTGAATCTGGTGACCAGTTATGGATTGGGGTTCCCATGACTCCCACTTCAGAGGTTAATTGATTGCTACAATAACATACAGAGCCCAGGGAAACATTTAGTTACATTTGCTGGTTTATTGTAAAGGATATTATAAGATACAGGGCTTCCCTGGTGGTTTGGTGGTAAAGAATCTGCCTGCCAATGCAGGAGATAAGAATTCGATCCCTAATCTGGGAAGATCCCACATGTCTCGGGAGCAACTAAGCCTGTGCACCAGAATTATTGAGCCTGTGTTCTAGAGCCTGGGAGCTGCAACTATCGAAGCCTGCTCACCCTATAGCCTGTGCTCGGAAACAAGAGAAGCTGTTGCAATGAGAAGCCCATGCACTTTAGCTAGAGAGCAGCCCCCACTCTCCACAGCTAGAGAAAAGTCTGAGGAGCAACGAAGACCCTGCATAGCCAAAAATTTAGCCAAAATTAAATACATAAAACTGTAAAGGATATTTTAAGATACAGAAGAATGGCTAGGATGAAGAGGTACATAGGGTGAGGTCCAGAAGGGTCCTGAGTACAGGAGCTTCTGTTCCCATGGAGTTAGGATGTACCACCCTCCTGGCATGTGGATGTGTTCACCAGCCCAGAACTTCTGCCAGCCATGGACTTTTAGGATTTCTGTGGAGGCTTCACACATAGGCCTGAGTGATCATTAACTCAGTCTCCAGCTCTTCTCCTCTTGCCAGAGTTTGAGGGGGCGGGGCTGAAAGTTCCAATCTTTTAATCATGGCCTGGTCTTTCTGGTGACCTGCTCCAATCCTTCAGTTATCCAAGAGCACACCAATCATTGCCCAGGAAATTCCAAGGGATTTAGTAGTTCTGTGCAGGAGTCAGGGTCAAAGACCAAACATCATAACAAAAGATGCTCCAAAGTGCCCTTATCATTTAGGAAATTACAAACGTTTCAGGAGCTCTGTGCCAGAAATGGGGCAGAGACCAATACATGTATTTTTTTAAAATTATTATTTCACAAGTTGTACTGTTGTCTAAGAATGGAGAGGCTGACAAGCAGTCTTTGCCACAACAAATATTGTAATCCATAGATAAGGAAATCAAGGCCCAGATAGTTTAACTAATTGCCTAAGGCCTCATTAGAAGCAGCAAAGCTAGAATTCCAACATGGCCTCTGCTGCTGCTGCTGCTAAGTCGCTTCAGTCGTGTCCGACTCTGTGTGACCCCATAGACGGCAGCCCACCAGACTCCCCCATCCCTGGGATTCTCCAGGCAGAACACTGGAGTGGGTTGCCATTTCCTTCTCCAATGAAATGGAGTGAAAAGTGAAAGTGCAGTCGCTCAGTCGTATCCGATTCTTAGCGACCCCATGGACTGCAGCTTACCATGCTCCTCCGTCCATGGGATTTTCCAGGCAAGAGTACTGGAGTACTGGAGGGGTGCCTATAATAGATATCAATTTTTTCTTCTCTTATTTAAAGAAAATGTTTTATGATTACTTTTAACAAGCACTTCTGAAACTGCTTCCCTGGTGGCTCAGATGGTAGAGAATCTGCCTGTAATGCGGGAGACTTGGGTTCATTCCCTGGATCAGGAAGATTCCTTGGAGAAGGGAATGGTAACCCACTCAGTATTCTTGCCTGGAGGATCCCACGAACAGAGGAGCCTGGCAGGGTACAGTCCATGGGGTCACAAAGAGTTGGACACAACTGAGCGACTAACACTTCGGCTTTCTGAAATTGTGCAACTTAGACTGGGACTTGAATCCACAGGCTGGGATGCAAACCCAACCGATATCCAGATTGGGACTTGAACCAATGGTCTTTTAACTGAGATTGTACACCTGGTCTCAGGACTTAATGAAGCTCAGGTTCTTTGATGTCTTGTCACAGGAAGAATCCAGTGAGAGACAAAGTGATAGGTAAGAAGTGGATTTATGTAGAGAAACACACTCCGCAGATAGAATGTGGGCCATCTAAGGAGAGAGTGGCACCAGGGTATGGGGTTGTCAGTTTATATAGGGGTGGGTGATTTCATAGGTTAATGAGAGGAAGGAGTATTACAGCTATTTTGGGAAAAGTGAAAGTGTAGTCACTCAGTTGTGTCCCACTCTTTGAGACCCCATGGACTGTAGCCCGCCAGGCTCCTCTGTCCATGGAATTCTTCAGGCAAGAATGCTAGAGTGGGTTGTCATTCCCTTCTCCAGGGGATCTTCCTGATCCAGGGATCGAACCCAGGTCTCCCACATTATAGGCAGATTCTTTACCATCTAAGTCACCAGGGAAGTGGTGGGGATTTCCAGTAATTGGGCCACCACCCACTTTTTGAGCTTTGAAACTGTTATGGCGCCTGTGGGTATGTCATTACTTGCTGATGTGTTACAGTGGTCATGTACAGAAGCTCAAGGTCTAGTGGAAGTCCACTCATCTGCCACCTTGGACCTTGTTGTTCAGTCACTCAGTTGTGTCCGACTCCTTGTGACCTCATGGACTGAAGCAAGCCAGGCTTCCCTGTCCTTTACCATCTCCCAGAGCTTGCTCAAACTCATGTCCATTGAGTAGGTGATACCATCCAGCCATCTCATCCTCTCTTGCCCCCTTCTCCTCCTGCCCTCAATCTTTCCTGGCATTGGGGTCTTTTCCAGTGAGTTGGCTGTTTGCAACAGGTGGCCAAGTATTGGAGCTTCAGCTTCAGCATCAGTCCCTCCAATGAATATTCAGGATTGATTTCCTTTAGGATTGACTGGTTTGATCTCCTTGCTATCCAAGGGGCTCTCAAGAGTCTTCTTCAGCACCACAATTCGAAAGCATCAGTTCTTCAGCGCTCAACCTTTGTTATGATCCAACTCTCACACCTGTACATGACTATTGGAAAAACCATAGCTTTGACTATACAGACCTTTGTTGGCAAAGTGATATCTCTGTTTTTTTTAATATACTGTCTAGGTTGATCATAGCTTTTCTTCCAAGGAGCAAGCGTCTTTTAATTTCATGGCTGCAGTCACTGTCCGCAGTGATTTTGGAGCTAAAGAAAATAAAATCTGCCACCGTTTCCACTTTTTCCCCATCTATTTGCCAGGAAGTGATAGGACCAGATGCCATGATCTTAGTTTTTTGAATGTTGAGTTTTAAGGCAGCTTTTTCACTCTTCTCTTTTCACCCTCATCAAGAGGCTCTTTAGTTCCTCTTTGCTTTCTGCCCTTAGACTGGTATCTTGGGCCTATTTGGTTTTAATCACTTTATGTCATGGGCTTCCCAAGCGGCGTAGTGATAAAGAATCTGCCTGCCAAGAGAAGACACAAGAGATGTGGGTTTGATCCCTGGGTTAGGAACCCACTTCAGTATTCTTGCTTGGGAAAATACCATGGAGAGAGGAGACTGGCAGGCTACAGTCCATGGGGTCGCAAAGAGTCGGACATGACTGAGTGACTAAGTACACACACAGCTTCTGTCAGGTCCTTAGGCTGCTGCTGCTGCGAAGTCCTTCAGTTGTGTTCAACTCTTTTCGACTCTAAGGACTGTAGCCTGCCAGGCTCCTCTATCCATAGGATTCTCCAGGCAAGAATACAGCCCTCTTCCAGGGGATTTTCCCTACCCAGGGATTGAACCCATATCTCTGAAGTCTCCTGCATTGGCAGGTGGGTTCTTTATCACTGGTGCCACCTGGGAAGCCCTATCCTCAGGCTATGTCATTCTTGTTTTTTTTCACTTGACTGCATTGGGTCTTAGTTGCAGCACATGGGATCTTCTTGGCGTCACATGGGATATTTTGTTGTGGAGCATGGACTCTTTGGTTGAAGCACAGGCTTCAGTGGTTGCGGCACTTGGGCTTAGTTGCTCCGCAGCATGTCGGATCTCAGTTCCCCAACCAGTGAGTGAAGCCGAGTCCCCTGCATTTCAAGGCGGATTCTTAATCACCGAGCCACCAGGGAAGTCCCTGTCATTCTTGTAAAGGTTGTGACTGGACCCCTTCCCTCCTGTTTCAGTTCTGCTGTAGTCAGTTCTGCTGCTGTTATTTTAATTCATTCTTTCTTCCAGTTTTATTGAGATATAATTGATACACAGCACTCTGTAAGTTTAAGGTGTACAGCATAACGAAATGATTACCACAATAAGTTTAGTGAACATCTGTCACCTCATATAGATACAAAATAAAAGAAACAGAAAAAAAAGTTTCTTGTGATTTCTTAGGATTTACTCTTCTAACAACTTTCATAGATAACATGCAGTAGTATTAATTATATATATTATACTGTACATTACACGCCTAATACTGATTCATCTTATAACTAGAAGTTTGTACCTTTTGGACTAATTTCATCAAACTCCCCCACCTCTGGTAACTACAAATCTGATCTCTTTTTCTATGATTTGGTTTGTTTGTTTTTTGAAGTATAATTGACCTACATTTTATTACTTCCTAGTATACAATACTGTGATTTGATATTTCTCTACATTTCAAAGGGCTTCCCTGGTAGCTCAGCTGTTAAAGAATTTGCCTGCAGTACAGGAGACCACAGTTCGATTCTTGGGTCAGGAAGATCTCCTGGAGAAGGGACAAGCTACCCACTCCAGTATTCATGAGCTTCCCTGGTGGCAAAGATCATAAAGAATTCACCTGCAGTGTGGCAGACCTGGGTTCGATCCTTGGATTGGGAATATCCCCTGGAGAAGAGAATGTCAACCCACTCCAGTATTCTTGCCTGAAGAACTCCCATGGACAAAGGAATCTGGCGGATTACAGTCCATGGGGTTGCAGAGTCAGACATGACTGAGCAACTAAGCACACATACATTTCAAAATGATCACTATGATAAATCTAGTTACCATCTTTCACCACACAAGATATTATATAATTACTGACTGTGTCCCTCATGCTGTACATTCCATACTCATGATTCATTTATTTTGTAACCGGAAGTTTGTACCTCTTAATCTCCCTCATCTGTTTTTCTCATCTCCCCACCCTACTCCTCTGGCATCCACCTGTTAGTTCTTTGTATCTATGACTCTGTTTACATTCTGTTGTGGTGGTGGTGTTTGTTTTTTAAGATTTCACAAATAATTGAAATAATTGTCTTTGTCTGACTTATATCTCATTTAGTATAATATCCTCTGGGTCCATCTATATTGTCCCAAATGGCAAGATTTCATTCTTTTTTTATGACTGAAAAATAGTTCACTGTGTATAATCACTCAAAAATTATATAAAATTATATATATATATATATATATATATATATATACACACACACACCAGCTTCCCTACTGGCTTAGATGGTAAAGAGTCCACCTGCAATGCAGGAGACCTGGGTTTGATCCTTGGGTTAGGAAGATCCCCTGGAGAAGGGAATGGCAACTCACTACAGTGTTCTTGCCTGGAGAATCCCCTGCACAGAGGAGCCTGGCGGTTTACATTCCATGGATACGACTGAGCGACTAACACATATATGTACACCACATCTTATCCATTCGTCTATCACTGAGCACTTAGGTTGCTTCTCTACCTTGGCTATTGTAAGTATAAAAATGATTTTAAGTTTAAAGCATCAAAACAAAACAGGACTTCCCTGGTGGTCCAGTAGGTAAGACTCTCTGCTTCCACTGCAGGGAGCACAGTTTCCATTCCTGGTCGGGAAAGAGTACTGCATCCGCGTGGTGTGGCCAAAAACAACAACAACAACAACAAAACAACTAGTCATGCATCTTGTTTTATAAAAGCCAGTCCTGGGACTTCCCTGGGGGTCCAGTGACTGGGACTCCACCCTTCCAATGCAGGGGACCTGGATTGGCTTCCTGGTTAGGAAACTAAATCCCACAGGCCACAACTAAAGATCCCACACACCACAGCTAAGATCAGAGATCCTGCATGCCGCAGCTAAGACCAGGCACAGCCACATTTTTTTTAAAAGAAAATCCAGTGGTAATAAAAAGCTCACATGAAATGCCAGCAGTCCTTTGTCCTAGCTTTGCCCACCTCCAGCTCGCTGTGTTGCCTACATTTATCTCTTTTAAGCTGTTTCTTTTGGCATTTATCTCAGTATTTAAATGGCAACCCACTCCAGTACTCTTGCCTGGAGAATCCCATGGACGGAGGAGCCTGGTGGGCTACAGTCCATGGGGTCGCAAAGAGTTGGACATGACTGAGCGACTTCACTTTCACTTTTAAGATAATGTGCTTATATTGTTATTTCGTGATTTAAAAACTAAAAGCAGTAATTATTGATAAAAGATTTAGCTTTCTTACTCCTGCACCTTGAAGTCCTTTCCTCCCCTTTTAAAATGAAGTTATGTCACAATACAGCCCATAGGGTTAAATAATCAGTATGGACATTATTGAGTATGCAAATATCGTTCACTGCTGTGCTTAGCAGTTTACTTTGATTACCTTTTGTGTAAATCTTGCTTGTTTTTCCTGTGATAAATAATGGCCATATTTTCCCATTTGCTTTGTTACATGCATACTTACCCAAATGCTCCAACAGATCTGTCAGTAATTATTCCAAATGCTTAGACAAGTCAGATAACCTCTTAGTTTTATTTCTCCCTGGAGACTTTCCTTTGATAGTGCTCCATATTCTTGCTCCAACTGAACTGGCCACATTCTGGTCAGTTCCCCAGCTGTCTTTTGAAAACCTCTTGGTTGTTCTTCTGAGACTGATTCTTGGTTTCCTAGATGCTCTGCTTTCCACTTCCTTGCTTTACAGCTTTATTTTGCTGAAACATATTCTCCAGTGACTTTCTGAGAAAAGTAAAACAGGATGTACATTTATTTACCCTTTATTTATCTGGGAATATTTTTATTTCAGCCTCATACTTGATTGAAAGTTTGGTTGCACATGAATTCTAGGTTGAAAGGTTTCACTCAAAAATTGTGAAGGCAAAAAAAAAAAAATGAAGGCATTGGAAATTCCCTGACTGTTCAGTGGTTAAAACTTCGCACTTCCACTTGGAGGGGGCGGGATGTAGTACATCCCACATGCTGTGTGGTGCAGTCAAAAATTTAATTAATTTTTCAAAAATATAAAAAATTATGAAAACATTGATGTGTTATCTTCTAGCCTGCAGTGATGCCAAGAAGTATGACATCCCTACCCTGCCCTCCACCATCTCAGAAAATCTTTATGGTTTTCTCTCTATTTCCAGTGTGCAGCTGTTAAAATTCAATTCACTGGTTCAAATATTGAGATTCATGTCTGTCTTTGCAAAATTTTCTTGAGTTATTTCTTTGATAATATCTCTTTTTCTCTGCTCCACTACTTCCTGTCCCTGCCCATTTTCTCTGTTCTCTATTTCTGGAATTCCTGTTAGTCAGATGTTGTAGCTGAGTTGAAACTTAATTTTCTTATCTCTTTTTTTCCATCTCTTTGTCAATGAAGCTGCTAAGCCTTAACCACTGGGTGCCGGGGTCCAGCCCCAGCTGATCGAGGGTATTCGAAGTGGAGACGGCTTCAGCGAGGATCAGGATACAATAGCTTCAATTAGACATTAATTAGAGATGTAAAGAGTAATAGAATGAGGATAGCTCAGTAGGAAAATTCAGTGGAGAAAAGAGGCTGAGTAGCTTGGTTTACGCGGGAGACCAATAAAACTTCAAGACAAGAAGTTTGCATCACTTACGTAGGCCTCAGGCGTCCTTCTGTTCTCCCGAAGGAGAGGAGACACTGAGGCCTCCCCGGTCGGATCTTAGAAGCCCAGGCATAATTAGTAAGCATGGTGTGTTCCTCGCTCCAGATGGAGACTCAGCCAGAGTGAGAGAGAGAGAGACATGGGGAGACCAGTCTTTCGAGGAACTGATCCCAATTCTTTATTTTCCAGAGTCTGTTTTTATACACTGAGATGTTATACAAAAGTCACGCGGGGACAGCAGTCCTGACTTTTATTAAAGTCAGGTGCTTCATACAAATGTATACAGAGGTCCTGGGGGTGTTACATCATCTTCTGGCCAGGGGGGCCTGCTGACAATTTATGACCCTCTCCTTGTGACAGTGATCAGTCAACCAGAACACTTTTTTCTCCAAGGGTGATTATTCTTAAAACAGACGCCACCCAAATAAAGTTACATTCCTACAGGGTGAGGGTGTAGTGGGTTTTAGTTAAGGAAAGAATTTACTTAGCCTAAGGTCTAATGTGATTTATATAAAAGGTTAATACTTATTTCTTCTATATATTCATTAATGTGTGTAAGGGCAGGGGATGTGGAGTCTTAGCAACAAACATTGGGTCAACGAATGAAAAACCCTTCACCAATACAATTTCTAATCAGCCCACTATACTTATACTAATGGTTTTCTAACTTTTCTAAGGAACCTGTTTTTAGAAGGTTTAAAGCATCTCGTGCCTTTCACGGTTGGGAGGCTGTGAGCAATCACATGTGGCCGGACAAGCCTGTCAGGCAGGCTAGAGAACCTTCAGAGGAGTTTGTAGGTTGAAACACTCCTATCACGCCCAGGAATTATTATTAACTGGAGCTCTAAGTTAACTCCTTCTTCGAAAGAGGTGGTGGGGGACAGCCCCCCGTAAAGTCAGAGGTGTAGGGGAGAGCACAAAGTAGTAAAGTAGGCAGGCTCTGGTTATGGGGGTAGATGCTCGAGGATTTCCAGGGGGACTCCTGAGGCTCGATTCCGCCTTTGCGTATGTCGAGCCTCCTTCCTCCTGACCTTTGCCATGGGCGGAGTGCCTCACGCCGGCCCCCAACAACTGGGCAGCCAGGGAATTCTCTCCATCTCTTTGTCTTTTCAGGAGATTGTCTTAACTATCTTTAACCCTTCTTTTGATTTATTTTTAAATTTGGCAATCATATTTTTAATTTTTAGGTGCTAGTTTTCTTTTTGTCCATTTTTCAAAGTCCTCTTCTGGCTTTATAGTTGTGATATCTGCTTTATTTAATTGCCCTTCTCTTGGGAATCCCCTGATGGTCCAGTGGTGAGGACTCTGAACTTCCACTGCAGGGGGCCTGGGTTCTACCCCTGGGGATCCCACAAGCCAAGCCAGATAGCATGTCCCCCACCCCCCCCAAAAAAATTCCCTTCTCTCTAAATAACTCCTTTTAACAGTTCTTTGAAGGCAAGTCTACTGGCAACAGAGTCCCTCAATTTTTGTTTGTCTGAGAAAGTATTTCTCCTTCACTTTTGAAGGACCATTTTACAGAATATAGAATTCTAGGTTTCTCTTAACATTTAAAATATTTCACTCAACTCTCTTTATGTTTGCATTGTTTCAGAGAAGTCAGATGTGTAGTACACTATTGAACAACATGGCTTTGAACTGTGAAGGTGTATATATAGTGGATTTTTTTCAGTAGTAAATACTACTACACTGCATGATCTGCAGTTGGTAGATGAGAACTGTGGGTATAGAAAGCCAACTATAAATTATATAGAAATTTTCAAGTATGTTGAGGGTCAGAACCTTTAACTTCCATATTGTTCTAGGGTCAACTGTAAATTTTTTTTTTTTTGCCATACCTGTTGGCTTGCAGGATCTTGGTTTCCCATCCAAGAATTGAAGCCAGGGCCGGGCAGTGAAAGTGCAGTCCTAACCACTGGACTGCAGGGAAGTCCTGGGAATTCTCTGTAATTCTTTTTTTTTTTTTTTGTGAGGGGGGAGGATAGAGGAGGAAGGCAGGTTTTAAATTTTTTGTTATTTTTAAATATGTATTTATTTTTGGTTGCACTGGGTCTTTGTTGCTGCACGTGGGCTTTCTCTAACTGTGATGAACAGGGGCTGCTCCTCGTTGTAGTGCATGGGCTTCTCATTGTGGTGGCTTCTGTGGTTTCAGAGCACAGGCTTTAGACACATGGTCTTCAGTACTTGGGGCACATATGCTCTATAGTTGTGGCTTGAGGTCTCTGGAGCTCGGGCTCAGTAGTTTTGGTGCCGGGGCTTAGCTGTTCCACAGCATGTGGAATCTTCCCAGACCAGAGATTGAATCCGTGTCCCCTGCATTGGCAGGCAGATTCCTATCCACTGTACCACTGGGGAAGTCCTGTAATTCTTAATCTTTGCTTCTCTGTAAGTACAGTGTTTTCGCCCTCTGGCTTCTTTCAGAATTTTTTTCTTTGATTTTTTTTTTTTTTGAAAATGATATGACTTGGTGTCAAACTTTTTGTCATTTATCCTGCTTGGTGTTCTCTGAACTTCCTGAATGAGTCATTAGTTAATTCAGTTCAGTTCAGTCAGTCAGTCGTGTCTGACTCTTTGTGACCCCATGGACTGCAGTAACACCAGGCTTCTCTGTCCATCACCAACTCCCGGAGCTTGCTCAAACTCATGTCCACCGAGTGGTGATGCCACCCAACCATCTCATCTTCTGTCATCCACTTCTCCTTAGAGGATTGATTAGGTGCCTAAAATTAATTTGGGGGAATTTCTGTCATTATTACTTCAAATATTTTTCTGTTCCTTTCTCTCTTCTTGTTCTGATATTCCTATTCTGCGTACATTATTACTTTTGGTTTTCTACAGTTCTTGGATTTTATTTTCTTTTTTAAGTTTTTTTTTTTTCTCTTCAGTTTTGGAGGTTTCTATTGAGATATCCCAAAGCTCAGAGATTCTTTCCTGAATTGTATCTAATCTATACTGTGTGTTTGTTTCTGTTGTTAAGTTGTGTCCAAGTCTTGCAACGCCATGGACTGTACCCCACCAGGCTCCTGCGTCCACAGGATTTCCCAGGCAAGAATACTGGAGTGGGTTGCCATTTCCTTCTCCAGGGGATCTTCCCAACCCAGGGATCAAACCCAAGTCTTCTGCATTGCAGTGAATTCTTTACCACTCAGCCACTGGGAACCCCCCTATATAGTATAGGCCTATCAAAAGCATTCTGCATTTCTCTTAAAGTGTTTTTTTTCTTCTGTAATCTCTAGCATTTCTTTTTGGTTCTTTCTTAGAATTTCCATCTCTCTGCTTACATTGCCCATCTCTCTCTTCCTGCAGGTTGTCTGCTTTATCCATGAGGGCCCTTAGTATTTTAATCGTAGTTGTTTAAAATTCCTGCTCTGATAATTCTAACACCCCTGCCATATCTGAGTCTAGCTCTGATGCTCTCTCTCCAAACTGTATTTTTTGCCTTTTAGTATATGCTGTATTTTAAAAAGAATTTGTGGTTGTACTGGGTCTTCACTGTTGTGTGAGGGCTTTCGTTAGTTGGGGCAAGCGGAGGCTACTCCCTAGTTGTCATGGCTTCTCTCGTGCAGCATGGGCTCCAGAGTACACAGGCTTCAGTGGTTGCAGCATATGGGCTCAGTAGTTGTAGCACTCGGGCTTAGTTGCTTCATGGTATGTGGGAATCCTCCTGGATCAGGGATCAAACCTATGTCCCTTGCATTAGCAGGCAGAGTCTTAATCACTAGACCACCAGCAAAGCCCTCTTATAATTTTTTTTTGATAGACATAATGTACTAGGTAAAAGGAATTGCTGTAAGTAGGCCTTTAGTAATGAGGTTGCATGGTATAAGGGGAGGGGAAGTGTCTGTAGTCCTATGGTTGGATCACATACTCTTAGCCTGTGTGCTTCTGGACTGCGAACGCCTTATGTTTCTCAGCTCTCTGTCCAGTCCCCCTTAGGTGGGACACAGTGGCTAGAGTGGGACGAAATTGTGTGTTTCCCTTCCCTTAGGTCTGTTGCTGCTGCTACTGCTGCTAAGTCGCTTCAGTCGTGTCCGACTCTGTGCAACCCCATAGACAGCAGCCCACCAGGCTCCCCCATAGGCTCTGATAAAATCCCAGTAGGTTAGGCTCTGGTTAAATTTTAAGTGTCTCCCCAGGGCATATCTTTGTTAACAAGAACAGAATGCTCTAGCAATTTCAGAATGGTTCTTTTTACTCTTCTCTGCTAGAAGCATGATGGATTTCTTTCTGATGTTTACTATGAGAACTTGGTAGAACTTCAGGTAAAAAGTCTCAAAGTATGCCTCCTTCTCCCAAAAGGACTGGGCTCCTTGGTGTTTTTCTCCCTCTGATTTGTCTGCATTGAACCTCCAGAAATTCATCAATTACAGTTTAGGTCCCCTTCCTCTGGCACTGACTCCCACAGAGGTTTCTGCTTGTGGGTTTCTGCTCTGTATTTGTGTCTCTCTTCAATTTGAGGGGCAGGGGTGTGCCTTATAGTCTGACGTATCTTACACATTTTAGATGAATTGACTTTTTGGTTTGTTCAGCTTTTTACTTGTTAGGATGGATTGGCCACTTCCAAACTTCTTAAATGCTGGACTCTAGGAAACACATCAATTAAATCTTTTCTTTTTTTCAATTTCATTTTTAATGGAAGAATATCCAAATAGATGAATCATGTGCCTATTGCTCTCCCCTCTCACCCCACCTCTCAGGAAACATAAAGTATTTGGAGGACAGGGTGTCTGCCTTCTTCCTTCTTCCTGGCTACATTATCTCTGGCCTTCCTCCATATCAACTGAAAAATTTTTCATCATATCACAGCAGTGAATTACCAAATCTGGATTTGTAATATTGAATCTACATCTAGCACATGTACCTACATAATTAGATTATTTGACTGGTCTGAGTCCCCCACTAGGTTGGAGGCCATGATCTAGAAGTGGCCCTGCCCCAGTAGAGGGACATCATTCAGAAATGCTAGGCTGCAGATCACTAGGAACCTGAGGGACTCAACGGACTGGAGCATCCTCTGAAGCCATAGGCGCCTCTCTTTTACAGGCTGAAATTATACAAAGGTGCCCTCTACTGACGAAAGGGTGGAACTGTAGTTACACGCCATGCGCCCCCTGCCCTGCTCTTTCTTTCCAGTATGAGGAAATGACCAACATGATCCCTGCTCTCTACCAGGCACTTCACATATATTATACCATGTGTCCTCGGATTTTTAATATTTTCATCTACAAGATGGGCACCATAACTCCTACTTCATAGTTGAGGAAAGTGGGGTTCCTAGAAGTGAACTGATTTCCTGAGTTCCCAGTGTAAAGAGGTATTGCTCAGATCTAAGCCAGCTCTGTCTGAAGCCAAAGCCTTTGCTTTGTCTACCAGTCTCCTGATACTCAAAGTGCGGTCCAAGGACCAGCATGGGCAAAACTGGGAGCATTTACAATGCAGACTGAAGCCCCACACCAGATCTACTGCATCAGAATTTGTATCCTAAGGAGATAAAAACATTTTTAAGTACATTAAAGTTTGAGAAATATCCTGACTCCCAGGAAGTGTTAGGGGCAACTTGGCATGTGGCCTCCTGAGGAGAAACTGAGTTTTCACATTTCTTCTGTAAATGTGGATTTCTGGTCATAAAGCACTTGTCATTTTTTCACGTACTTTCTTGGCACTGGCTCTCCTTTATCCTGGGAGGTAAATAAGGTCAGTGATGATCAGTCCCACATTAGAGATATGGAAACAGAAGCTCAGAGATGGAAAGTGACTTGCCCAGAGCCACTGGCCAGCTGACATCCCACCACTTGATGTGGTTTGGCTGGAGGGTAAGCCAGCGGTTCCAGGATCTGATGTTGGTGCCGGCATGAGGGTTGGAAGTTCCTAAGCTTGCGTTCTGGGGTCAGAAGTCACCAGGCCAAGAACCCTTTGCTCACTTGTTCATTCATGGACGGCAAGAGGGCTGTCTGGCTCCAGTATTACTTCCTGTGTGTCCTTGGGTAAACCATGTAACATCTCTTAGCTTTTACTTCTGCATAGAAGTATGATGTGAATGATTCAAATGTGAATGATTCAAGTGCTAGCACAAAGTAGGAAATCAGCAAGTGTTAGCTGATGTTCATTCATTCACGCAACTACTGAACACTTGCTAAGTGTGTTCCAGGCACTGGCTCAGATAACTGACGGGTAAGGGAGATGTGCCTGCCCCCATGGAATTTACAGTCTAATGGGGAAGGAAGACAGACACTGATTAAGTACTTACAAGTCTTGGCTACAATGGATGAATGGATGAATTTGGCTATTTATTTGCCTATAGCCTAGATGTAAGCTTTTCTTCCCTCTGTTTACTCAGAGAAAGTGAAACCACCCTCAAGCTCTTGGCCCACTAAGCAAGTGTGGAGCGTGGCCCAAAGCTGTCCCACCTGTGTCGTCTTTTTATTTGGCTGCATAGCATGTGAAATCTTAGTTCCCTGACCAGGGACTGAACCCATGCCTCCTGCAGTGGAAGCTTGGAGTCTTAGACACTGGACCACAGGGGAGTCCCCCACCTGTCTAGTCTCGCATCATGTTTCCTCCTTGGAGAGAGTCCTCATCTCCACCTGGAGGGAAGGATCTTTGCAAAATAGCTGAGCATGGATAGAGAGTGTGAGAGGTAGAGTGTGTGGAAGGTGAGCTGGTTAGACTTTTAAGGGGCAGCCATTGATGACTGAAGCCATCCCAGAATTCTCTGCTCTCCTCTGTGACTCCCCCACACCCTGGCCATGCTCCACCAACAATGCCCACTTTCCAATTCCTCAAACCACCATGTTCCTCCCATCTTTGCAAATGCATTTCCCATGGCCTGCAAAGGTCTCCCCACCTCTTCACTTAGTTCATTCCTACACATCCTTCGAGGCCAGCTCATATGTCACTTCCCTTAGGAAACCTTCCTTGACTCTCCAGAGAAGCACCAGACCCCCAAATGTAACATTCTGTATTTTCCCTTCTTGGCATGTATCACAACTTGTGTGTTTATATTTGTGATGACTTGCTAAGCAAAGGGAGAGCAGAGCTGGTGTGTTTTGCCAAGTATCTTCTCCCCAGCACTTGAGCACGGTGTCTGGCTCCTCAACTGGGACAACGGGGCCTGCTCTCAACACCAGCCTCTGAAAGGACAAAGAGGGGATGCTCAGGAGTTTGAAGCTCACCCCAAAACTTGAGGTTGGTGGGGGGACATACAACACAGAGGCCCATGTGTGCCTGCACAGGAGGGGGTGAGCCAAGGCAGAGTCCCAAGTCAGCAGGGAAAGGCTGATGGGATGTGGAAGAAGGCAGAGGTGTCTAGAACCACTTGAGGTTTCTTGCTCGGTAAAGGGAGTGCAGTGGGCCCATTCTCAACTCAAGGGTCATAGATAGTGAAGCCAAAAGGGGCTTGCCACATCCCAGCCCCTACCGCCCACCCAAGTCCGTCTTCCTTCTGCCAGTGGCCTGGACTGTCCCCGGTGTCAGACACAGATCACGCAGCTCAGCAGCACAAGTCCCTTTTTATTAACCTTCCTTTCCGGTCTGAATGTGCACAAGTAAAAAAGAAACAGTAAAATGCCCAGGCAGGGAGGGCAGGGGAAGGCGCTCCTGAGGTTATTAGGCCAGATTCCAGCTCATTTCCCCCTTGCGGACCCCCACCCGTGACTGAAATGCAACATGAGGCGGCAGTACAGCCCTGCTGATGTCCATCCTCCCAACCTTGTCCATATGCGTGCTGGCAGGGCCTGGTGCTGTGTAGCAGGCTGAGAGAAGACGGCCACGTGGGCCTGGCCCTGGGGGAGCCCAGAGGGGATGTGAAGAGGGGCAAGTCACCCAGGCTGGGGCTGAGCAGAAGTCTATGTGGCTCCAGCCAGCCTCTGCTTCTGGTATCTCCCTGCCCTGAGCACATGGGTCCCTCTCACCCCTACTTCTCCATTCAGAGGTTCTGGGCAGGAAGAGCCAGGGAAAATGCTGAGTGTTCCAGGCAGAGAAAGCCTGATTCGGTGCCTGGGGTTGGCCTGAGTAGCCAAAGTGTTCAAAATATGAAGGCGGAGAGTATCTCTCCTCACCTCGCGTGGGGCACAACCTAGCTATGTCCTAATGTGATTGACAGGCCTCCGAGGCCAGGCTTGGTGGACACGTGGAGTTGAGGAAGTGGACAAGGGAGGGTTTGGTCCACCCCACTACCATACTTAGGAGAGCAGGAGAGACTGAGCTCCATAGGAAAATGGGGTGGGGGAGAAGAGGTGATGGGGGAAAGGAGCAGACAAGATCCAGACTGGAAGGGAAACTTCTAGGCCAGCATGACTACACTCAAATGTTGTCCAGACAATGACATGTCAGCTGCCTTTTTTGTCTTGTCTCCGGGTACCAGGCTGGGGTTGACATGGAGGGCAGGGAGAAGAGAAGCAGCCATTGAAAGTGAAGATACCAGACACAGTCACCTTGATCCTCACGAGCCCAGCCCACGTGGCATTTCCAGCCTGCTCCATCACCCATTCTTGGGCCTTTGTCCCATTTTTTTTTCCTGGTCACACCTCGCAGTACGTGGGATCTTAGTTCCCTGACAGGGATTGCACCTGTGCCCCCTACACTGCAAGCAGAGTCTTAACTACTGGACCACCAGGGACGTCCCCACTCTTATTGCTTTGAAAAGAGGGGCCCACCTGGAATCTAAGAGAGAAAGCAGACTCCCCACCGTGGGGTGAGTTCCGGGAGTACTCACAGCACCGTGGCACGGGGTGGCTCCTGGCCCCTGGCTCAGAGCTGGGCTGGCACCGTTTGTAAACATTAGACTTGGTGATGTCTGGGATGGAGGAGCAGAGGGATGTCTGGACCACAGGTCTGGGTAAAGAGGCAGGGCGAGACCCCAAAAGCCTTGGGAAATGTCAATCAGCCATGGGCAAGGGGGCTCTCGGGCTCTCCACGGGCCCAGGAGGCAGTGGACAGGCATCCATCTACCTGCCTTGGTGCACTCATTTGCTTTCAGGCTACCTCTGGGACTTGTGGGAGGAAGCCGCTGGTGGCTGGGCTGCCGACACACGGGAGCAGGTGCTGAGTCCCGGGGTGATGAGCGGAGCCTCTACTCAGGACAGGCTTCTCTGTGGAGGAGGGGACCTCTCGGTGCACACTCTTTCTCCAGAGGCAAGTCAGGCTGAGTTCTTTCTTTGGAGACCTACCAACACTCTTTACCCATGGCGTCCAGGCATGGAGAAGTCGAGAAGTGGAGGAGGGGAGGAGGTTCTCCTGTGGCATGAGACTTCCTCCTACCATCCACGGCACTGCCAGGATGGGGGAGCAGGAAGGGAGCTGAGTTGGAACTGTCCACGGGGGTGGGGTCTGATTTCACCCCAGAACTGTTTCTGGAAAAGGATGTGCGGATGTCATCCCACCAGTGGAGGGGAATGATGCCGGGCCCAGGGTGGTCCTGAAGCTCTATGAGATGGGGTCCTGGGTCTAACAACAAAGGCCAAGAATTCTCTGGGAGGCAGTGGTTACGCCAAAAGATCCACAAAAATGGCGTTGGCTGTGGTCTGGCCAAAGATGAAGGCTCCCAGTGTGACCAAGAGGACTCCGTAACTGACCATCGCCCACCAGCTGTAGAGCAGAGGGTGAGAGAGGGGGCCTGGTCAGTCAACCACTCATGACATTGCAGACTCTCATATATATGTAAATGTATGTACTAAGTCACTTCAGTCGTGTCTGAAGTCATGACTCTTTGTGACCCTATGGACTGTAGCCAACCATGCTCCTTTGTCCCTGGGATTCTCCAGGCAAGAATATTGGAGTGGGTTGCCATGTATCAGTTAATTACTGTAATTACTTATACCACTTCTCCTGTGGGTAGAGCACTTCCTACTTCTCAACAGCTTTCACACAAAGGTTTATGGGGCTGGGTGTATGACTCCTAGACCATGGGTAAGGAGACCAAGACCTAATGCGATTAGCTGACTGGTCACAGGAGACCAAGGGCAGGACCAGAATTAGAATGTATGTCTCCTGATGGGAAAGATGGTCAGGAAAAAGCAAGTCACATGAAGTGATCCATTTTATTAAAAAATAAGTCAAAAGCATCTGCAAACTTATGTGTATCAAAAACAGCTGCAGGGTTATAACTGGATTTTTTTTTTTTTTAGGCCTTACCAAATGGCATATGGGATCTTAGTTCCCCGATTCCCCATTCCCCCTGTATTGGAAGAACAGAGTCTTAACCAGTGGACTGCCAGGGAAGTCCCCACAATAATTTTCTGTTTGTTTGTTTTTAAAGCATGCAACCTGGTCATAACCTCTCTACCATTCAGGAACATGTACATATTAAAAACAATGCAGTGTTTTGCAAAATGTGGCCTGTACATACAATGAATATTATTTGGCCTTAAAAACAAAGGACATTCTGACTCAAGTTACAACACACAGACCTTGAGGACATTATGCTAAGTGAAAGAAGCCAGGTACAAAAAAAACAAATACAATTCCAGTTACAGGAAGTACCTAGAAGAGTCAGATTCACACAGAAAATAGAATGCTGGTTGCCAGGGGCTGGGGCAAAAGGGAACAAGGAGTGACTGTTTAATGGGCACAGAGTTTCAGTTTAGGATGATGCAAAAGTTCTGGAGATGGCTGGTGGTTACACAAAAATATGAATGGAATTGATAACTACCGAACACTTTAAAAAGGTAAAATTTTTTTAAATATAGTGTTTTGTTTTCAATAGACTAAGAAATATTGAAAAGGCCTCTATGTACTGTGCTGGCAGGGATATGGGGAACAGGGCACTTTCATTCACTGCTGCTGGGACTCGAACTGGTACTGCCTCTTGAGAGGGTAATTTGAACCCACGTGCCAAAGTGAAAAGGGGCATGCCTTGTGATAAAGCAACTTCCTTCCAAGAATTGATGACACTAAGATCCTTGAACAGGTGTGCCAAGGTGTATGTGCAGAAGTGTGTTCACATTCAGGACACATTCAAACAACAGACTCTACAGCCACTGAAAAAGGAAGCAGTCGATCTTGTGTGGACAGAGAGTGATCTCCAAGATACATGGTTAAGTGAAAAAAAGCAGGGGTAGGAAAGTGTGTCTGGCTTGAAATAATTTTGGGGAAAAAAGCTAACCAGACACAAAAACCCATGTGTCTGTGTATACACACGCATCACTTTGTGTACACAGACATCCGTGCACACACAGCAACAGTGTACAAGGGCACAGGCCATGCTCATGACATGAACTCTCTCAGGAGAAGGGAGAGGGCGGTGGGGAAGGATGGACTTCTATGTTTTTCTCTAAAGTCCTTCAGAAGTGTTTGAACTGTTACAACTAACACGTTACTCATTTTAAAAGAAGTATTTTAAGGAACTTCCCCGGTGGTCCAGTGGCTAAGACTCCATGCTCCCAAAGCAGGGGGCCTGGGTTCGATCCCTGGTCAGCGAACTAGATCTCACATGCTGCAACTAAGACCCAGCACAGCCAAATAAATAAATAAATATATATTTTTTAAACAGTATTTTAGAAACTCCTATTTTCAAAGTACACAGGTCTCCTGATTCCGACCAGTTTAAAGGGTACCTCCCCGTCCAGCACCTCCCTGAGAGGCCCACAGGCTGGGCCCTGCTTTACCTGGCTGGCTTGACTTCCTCCATCTCAGAGAGTTTGGCTTGAATGAGGCACAGCCCTGGAAGAGAAGAGATGGCCCTGAGAGCTTGGCTGGGTTCCCCCCGTAACCAGCCAGCCTCCACCTTTGCCAGGAGACAGGGGAGGTGGACAGAGAAAGGCCTGTGTTTCCTCCTCCACATTTTCCATCTTTGCCTCCACTCTGCACCCAGCTGGAAGCCTGGTAACTGGGCTCCCAGGAGAGGTCCTTGGGTGGCACATAAGACCTCGAGCTAAAGGGGCAGCACTGGGAGGCGACTTTGTGGTGCCCTCGCTGCAGGGCTTTCCCAATGCACTTCTGAGCAGGTGTGGCCCCCTTGCTCCAGGCCAAGTGGCAAGGGCCTTCCAGCTGGCCTCTTGGGTAGAAATAAGCTGGGTATAGGCAGAACTCGTGACTGGGCAGACAGGACAGTTTCCCAGGGATCTGGTGGCAGACTGTCTGAAACTCAAGTCTCCCAACCTCCGTGTCAGGGTGCCACTGCCAGACCCTAATTACCCTGTCGTGGGCTGACCCAGCCAGATCCCTGACAGTCATGGAGGAACAGGTTCTTGAAATAAGAGTTAAGACTATATAGACTGTGGATCTGGACAGACTTCAGTTTGAAAAGATTCTATTCTTCTTTAGTTGAGTTTGTTAACCTCTAGGGAAGTTTGTTACTCTCTCTGAACCTCACACCTCCTCATGGGTAAAATGGAGATGACAATTACACCTTCTCTGCAGGAGGTGATGCTCAAACAGGGGTTCCCACAGAGCCTGAAGGTGACTGATAAATGCTGGTGATTATTCTCCCCCGCAGGTGAGCAAGACAGGAGCTGAGGCCAGGAGGGTCTGGGAGTGAGTGCTGTGGGGACACCGGGGGTCCACACCTGGGAAGACAAAGATGAAGCAGGCGGCCAGGCCTCCAATGACTGAGATGACCTTGCCGATGTCAGGGATGAAGAGCGCCAGCAGCAAGGTGAGCAGGAACCAGACCAGCGTCTGCAGCACTCGCCGCCGCCGCTCCCGGCCCACGTCCTCCTCCACCGGCATGCCCTGGTAGCGCAGCCACAGGCCTTCGATCACCGCCCTGCCCACACAGAGAGGGGCTCAGAGGCATACCTGCTGACAGTGCCCCCCCAACTCCAGCCATGGAGCCAGACCCCCAACTGGATGGACTGTAGGTAAGACAATCCCTGGGCCTCAGTCTCCTCTTCTGCGAAATGGGTCTAGTGGCATTCTTCTCAGGGTTGCCATGGGGACCGGATGGGATGGTGAATGTGAAAGACTGAGTGCCTTGCCTGGTCCAGAGTTTGCACACCCCATGGGAACTGATTCCACTAGACTCCTGGAAAGGGAGGGTCTGGGGTATCCAGAAGACAGGGTGTTCAGGAAGGGACCTGGATTAGAGGTTCTCAGAGCACTCACAGATTGTCCTGGTGACTCTGCCCCCCAAGACCCGGCTGGGGGTGCTTACAGGGCCATCCTAGGCATTGACTGTTTCCTATGGGCTTCAGTGTCTCTCTCTATAAAAGGGATGTTTCACAAGGCCCAAGGCCGTGTTCAAAGGGCATCCAGGGGCCCTGGTGAGAAGCACCACCTTCGAGGGGTGGGGCGGGGGGCTCACCGTCCGCAGAAGTGCAGGATGGGGTAGGAGGTGAGCACACTCAGGATGATGAAGGCACGGGCCACAGCCACAGCCATGTCTTCTGACGGGTAGGACAGGAGCACGTCAGGGTCCACGGCATCTCCAAAGGTCAGGAAGCCGCAGATACCTGAGGGCGGGGACAAGAGGGCTGGGTCAGAGCGACCCTGGGAGGGTAAGGGAGAGGGACCATCCCTTGCTCAGTCCAGCAGCAGATGGGGAGGTGACAGACCAGCCCTGGAGGCTAAAACTGAGGCTTAGAAGGGTGTCGGGGCTGGGCTCAGAAGCCCTCTTCCCTGACTTCTCACATTCCCCACACCCACACTGTTAACCTCTTCAATCTTGAACTCCCCCAGCAGTTCCTGTCTCAGAGCTTCTGCATTAACTTCTGTCTGCCCATCTCCTCATCATTCAGGTCTCAGCTCAGAGGTCCCTCCTCATCCACAGTGACCCCCGACCCCTGGCACTCTCTCGACATCACCTTGTTCTCTTTTCTTCAGTGTTCCTCTGAGGTTTTTTTTTTTTCCCCCACTTGTTTATCATCTGTCTCCCTCAACTAGTAAAAACATGAACTCCAGGAGAACAGGGGCTCTGCCTATTTGCCTCCCTTGTTCTTGGCTCCCTATTCCTGGCTGTATCTGCAGAGGCTAGTACAGAGCTGGTCCTGAGACCCATCTGTGGGAGCAATCACTGGGCCATTCTTCTTGGTCTCCCAGTCCTGCTCCCTCATCCACACCATTCTCCACACAATACGCAGAGCCAACCCTTCTCCGAGCCACACCCCTGCTGAAAACGCTTCCTCTCTGGCTCCCACCAGTCCTCAAGGGTCTGGCTGTGCTCCCCGTTTGGTGCTGCTGCCCACCACCCACCCCCACAGCTTGTTCCACAGACCTTCTTCTGTCCTGGCCTCAGGGACTCCGCATTTTCTCGTTCCTCTGTCTAGAATGCTTTCCCCCTGGGCTCTTCAGATTCTAGCTCCTTATCATGGTTTGGGCTTCCCCAGATGCCATCTCCTCTGAGGGGAGCCGTCTGTGATCCGCCCCCTAAAGCCAGCCCCACTCACATCTTCCCTGGTTCGCTGTTACTGTGGCACGCATCTGGATTTCCTTACTGATTGCCGGTTTACTGCTATAAGACTGTCTCTCCAAATAGACTGTCAATTTCATGCAAAGCAGGACCAGACCTCTCTCTGTCTATGGCATCCCCTCCATGCTGAGAACGTTCCTGGGACTGACTGACTAGGTACCCACTGACAGCTGCTGAATGAATACATGCATGCATCTCTCATTTGGGCGGGAGGAGCCCCAAGGAACCCCAAGTTCAAGCCAACGCCAACGGAAGTATTTGACGTGCTGGGAATGCAGGGTTAAGCCCAGGAAATCCTGGGCCAGAGGACTTGGGGATGAAAATGGAGAGTGGGAGCCCTCTAAGCCTGGCCCTCAGAGGGGAGCACTCACCTGTGCCCATGTAGACAGCGAGGGCGATGACCATGGCGGCTGTCACCACGCCGCCCCAGGTCTTCACCTCGGGCTGCCGCATGCTGTTGAAGACGGGTACGCTGCTCACGTGACACTGTCAGGGTGAAGGGCAGGGTCAGGGTGTGCAAGTGACTTCATCCCAAGGACAAAGGGCAAAGTCCTGGGACTCCCACTCAGCTCTCCCTTCCAGGACCACCCTCACCACCACCCTGCCCGTCCCACCGATAATGTAGATTCCATCCCAGGATGGGGAGTGAGCTAAGGGAACAAAAGGGACCTTGAAACTGCCACCTGAAATCCGAAGCAGATGGTGGGCATGGCATTGAACACGGCTATCCAGGAAGCTGGCCTGCGGACAGACACACAAGATGCTGCTGCCCGTGAAGCCCTCGGAGTCCCCAACTGCCCCACGCCTTTACTCTTCAGTCAGCCCCCCACAGCCCCCACCAGCCAGCGACACACATTCCCCCCACACAAGGGTGGAGTGGAGAGGACACACTTCACAGGTCAGTAAACTGAGGCTCTGGAAGGCCCTCCTGGGACTCAAATCCAGAAGTTCTGGTTCTTGCACTTGGGCTTCTGCTTCTCTGGTTTGCTCCTTTCAAGAAAAAGGAAACCAAACTTCCTCTCAGTGGTAAAAAATACACCTTGCCTGCCAATGCAGGAGACATGGGTTTGATCCCTGGTCCAGGAAGAGCCCATATTTCAAGGAGCAACTAAGCCTTGGAGCCACAACTGTTGAGCCCACATGCTGCCACTACTGAAGCCTGAGGCTGTGCTCCGCGA
The DNA here is from genome assembly GCF_027580195.1 of Bos mutus. Classification (NCBI taxonomy): domain Eukaryota; kingdom Metazoa; phylum Chordata; class Mammalia; order Artiodactyla; family Bovidae; genus Bos; species Bos mutus. The sequence goes on along the minus strand of NC_091634.1, from coordinate 36,202,973 downwards.
CAAGACAACAGAGAAGCCACTGTAAGAGAAGCCTGTGTGCCGCAACTAGCGAGTAGTGCCCACCTGCCACAACTAGAGAAAAGCTCTAGAGGCAACGAAGACCCAGCACAACCAAAAATAAATTAATTAATTTAAAAAAGTTTTAAAGTTTTAAAAAAAAAAAGAAACCTTTTTTAAAAAAAAAAAAAGAGAAAATTGATTCATTTTCACAAAGAAGATACAGGTAAGCACATGTTGAAAAAACGTGCAGTTCCACCTTGGCAGGATCTATAACCCAAGGCCTAGTCTCACACTGGCTCATTTGTTGTACGTCAATGGCAAAGTGGCCCTCATCTCTGGTTCTTACTCTTCTCTCCAGTAAAAGGAGATCAGGACCTCTTGTCTCCTTCCTACAATGACCAATGAGTCAAACCCCTAATGAGCCTTGGGATTTTTTTTTTTTTTTAATGTATTTATTTGGCTGTGCCAGGTCTTAGTCATTAGACGTGGTATTTAGTTCTCTGACCAGGGGCCCCCTGCCTTGGGGGCACGGAGGCTCAGCCACTGGACCACCAGGGAAGTCTCCTGTGTGGCTTTTTGATGCCTGACCTAATACCTCCTGGGGCCCAAGTGCAGCTTCTACCCTGTGTGCCTCCTGGGGGCCCTCACTCACCTGTTCAGGATGTCTGCTGGGGTCATCTCTTTATCAGGCCAGATGTATTTGATGATGATGATGGCAGTGACATACCAGGTACCCACGACGCTCAGGAAGCTGCCAGAAAGGATGAATTAAGCCTCCTCCTCCCTAGTCCCAGCTGCCTCTTCTTCGATTCTATCCCCAGGGACATCCATCCTTCACCTTAGTGACCAAAAGTGTCTAAGGAACCAACTGGGAGATCATTCCAAACAAAGACTTAAGAAATGCATGAGAAATAAATTTCAAAGAAACAAGCCACAGTTAGGAAGCCAAGAGGGGAGCAGACTGACATGTGTGGCCACTGGGAAATAAGGTGGTTCAGCTCCATAGCTCAGAGACTGCAGCAGGGGGCGCTGGGCTTCAAAGCACATCTGCTACTTCAATCAGAGCAGCCCAGGTATGGCCAGAGCTGCAAGCAGGGCCTTTGAGAAGCAGGAAAGGCTGGAGGGAGAAGGCTCCAAGGCACTAATACCAGAAAGTCAACATTAAAGAGAACCTTGGAGACACTGAGCATGACCCCTTCAATTAAGGATCACAGCAAACAGGTTAGAATCCCTGTTTTTCAGACTCTGAGCCAAGAAGCTAGTCCCTTCCCTTCACACTGAGCTGCATGGAAAATGCTGTGAAGCTAACCATCCCAAATGATCAAAAAATCTCATGCTTTGTGAGAAAGACAAGGCCCAGGCCAGGAGAGGCCTTCACATTCAGGATTACTATCCGTCCCTTCTTGGACAAGGACGTTTGGAACTGATGCTCCCACTGATGCAAAGAGCCACTGTCTCCCTAGCTGCTGACACAGAAGGAACGTCTTCTGCTAGAACCTCTGCAAGCCCTGTTCTGTCTCTGCCTTGCCCCCTCTTTCTGCCCCGGAGGCAAGGTGGCATGGAGGAGAGGGGTTCCCCTGCTGCCCTTGGGTCTCTGACTGCCTGTGACCAGAACTGCTGTCCAGCACAGGCTGGGGTGGGGCCTCCAAACCTGGAATATTTCTGGAAGCCGATCTCCCTGGGGATGGAGAGGGGCAGGATGAAGAGGAAGGCAGTGAGGCTGATGGTGAACTTGCGGTCTGTGTACCAGGGGCTGCCGCCGGGCCCCTCAGGCTCCTTTGCCATCACAGCTATAACTGCAGAGGGAGGAAGGAGGGAAGGTGATGCCAGGCTCCCGCAGGGTATGGTCCTCCACCTCTGCTGGGATCTCCAACTGTCTCATGGGCCCAGCAGCCAGCAGGGAGGATTCCCAGATGAATGCCGGGCCCGGGCCTTGGGTGGGTATTCCAGGCTCTTCCCCGCCCACTGCAGGATCCCCAGGGCCATGGGGGAGGGATGAGGTAGATACTGAGGGGGGACCTCACTCTTGTCCTGCTGGTCCCCGATGATGATGAGGAAGGCGATGCAGGTCCCGAAAGTGTAGGTGGCAATGGCGACCTCACACAGCACGCCTGTCAGCTTGCCACACACAGCCCACACCACCTCCTGGTAGGTCCTCTCATTGCTGGCCTGGGAGCAGTAGGCCAGGATGACGAGGCCACTGATGATGAAAACCAGCATGGCCTGCAGGCAGGGTGGAGCAAGAGTGTATGGGAAAGGCCTGGCAGCAAAGAGCAGCCTGGTTTTGCTCAGCGTTTACTGGCCTGGTGCCCAAAGTCCATTTGGCAAATGAGCCTTATCCTGCAGGGTAATTTTAATAGATTACTGGAATCGGCATTTTCCTTAAAGACAAAAAGTTTTGAGGAAAATTTCAAACCGCTCAAATCTCAAATTCAAAAATCATCAATTCAGGGACTTCCTTGGTGGGGCAGTGGTTAGGACTCCATGCTGCCAATGCAGGGAGGGCAGGTTCAATCCCTGGTGGGCAACTAATATCCCACATGCTGTGTGGTGTGGCCAAAAGATTAAAAACAAAAAAATCATCAATTCAAGACCAGTCTTGTTTCATCTCTTCCCTCTCCCACTCTGGATTATGTTGAAGAAAATACAAATTTCATCAGCAAATATTTCACCATGCAGTTCTAAAAGGTGTGGGCCCGCTTTTTAAACGTAACCACATAACTATTAAATACGCAACTGATGTCTGAAATTCCCTAATTGCTAAGAACGCTTCTCATCTGGCCTCAAAGGAAAGAATGCTACAGTAGTTTAATAATGTCAGCCATGTGTGGCAGAGGGGAGAGTGATTAGCATGTGTCACTGACCACTTCCGATCCAGAGCCCCCCTTTTGAGGCCAGGAGCCCAGACCCACCACTCTGCATTTCTGCCTGCCAGGCCCCCTCACTCACCATCTGCAATGTGATGCCGGCTGCCACGCCCCCGGCAGTGCTGAAGGCTGCCGGGAAGTTGAGTAGCCCCGCGCCCAGGCAGGCATTGACAACGATGAAGATGGCTCCAAGTGTGGAAGTGGTGCCTCTGCCCACACCCCCAGGAGGGGCCTCCCCCTCACTCTTGGGGGCTATGTCCACAGAGGGACTCTGCAGCAGACGGGCACGCTCCCCAGAGTCTGTGCTTAAACCCCATTCGCCAAGGTCTCTGTTGATGCTGACCTGGGCCATGGCCCCTGGAGTCCTGTTCCCGCAGGGTCTGTGGGTTCTGTCTCACGGCCTCATCCACTGGGGAACTGAGGGAACACACCTTCAGCTGGAAGGGTGGCCCCAGCCTGTGTGGGGCTGTTATCCTAGGAGGCCTGTGGATTCCGGCTCTCCTAAACCTAGATGGGAAAGGCAGGTATACTGTTATCCCAAGATAACAACTTTCCCAAGATCAGATGGCTGAGATCCAAACCCAGGTGTGTTGGTGTGTGGATCACTGCACTGGGTGCCACAGCGTAATGGCAGAGACAGAAAGGTGTCAGACGCAACCCCTGCCTGCTTCAGGCTCACGGACTGATCAGGTAAGTAAGACACAAACCCAGAAGAGAGGGGTACTGACATGTCAGCACTAGAGGCCATGCGTGCATCAAGCAGGAGTGTCATGCACATATCTTATCTCATTCATTCCTTAGATTACAGTGGTCATAAGGTTCAGAGAGATCAAATCACTCATTCAGGATCACACAGTAGCAAGCTGCAGAGGAAGATTGAGATCCAAATCTGTCTGGCTTCCCAACTGGTTTCTATACCGCAGGGTCTGAAGAACAATCCTCACCTAGAACTGTGGGTACTTCAGTTTCTCACACCCAGCATACCTCCCTCCTGCCCAGAGTCTCAATGCTGTGGAGCTTTCAAAGCCCTTCAAAATTTCAGTGAGGATTTAAATTCTCTTCTCCCACATGACTGACCTCACCACTGCCCATCACAGACGCATTCCATCTCATGCCCCCAACACACTGGGGGGTCTAAAATGTCTACTGAGGCCTCTTGGGTGGTCTGATTCTTGCCATGGCTCCTCCTGTGATGGCTGAACAAAGTTGGGAGCTGTAAACTTATCACACAGAAAAGGGGGCGTTTGGGTACTCTCAGACATGTCACCAAGCATGCAAGCAAGGGACACAGCTCCAGGGAAAATATCTCCCTGCTGGCTTCAAATCCAGAAAGATCAGTCAGATGCCACAGGGCTTTCTCTTATGCAACTTGCCACCCAGCCAGCAACTCAGCAAAAAATCAAAGCAGTGAATGAGTACTGGAGGCACTTTTGGTCTCAGGCTTCCAGTGTAGCTCCAGAGAGAACCATGTAAAGCAGGTGCTCCCCACGCTGTGAGACCTCGCCCTCCATCCTGCTCACCTCTCAGACACAAGAGGTCTCTGCACTGCTCCGGAATCTCTTAGCCTCCCCTCCCCTCAAATTACTCTGCTCCATGGTCCCCAGCTTACCTGCTCTTTCCACCCTTCTGGCTTTGGTGGACAGAGAGCTATGGGCTATTCCTTATGGCGCCTTCTTCCCCAAACTCTGAGATCTGATTCTCCTCACTTCCCTGTCTGCCTTCAATTTTTCCTTTCTCAAACTTCACCAGTGCTGGTCAACAGAGTGAAGGGAAGTGAGACTCTATGACTTAACTCACAGAGTGAAGCAACAGCTCAGTTAGGGAAACAGACCCACGGAGGGAGAGAGGAGAGAGGCTTATGTCCCAGAGGCTCGTTGGCAGACTCAGAACTAGCAGCTTAATGCCCACGCCCTCAGGCCAGAGCTGTAACCACTGCAGTAGGCCCCTGAGAGCCCAACGAGAGTAAGTACCCAGGCCAGCCTGGGGCCGAATCCCAGAAATACGAGGGGTGGGCTGCATTGGAAAATGGGCCACGGCCCACCCGGGACAGAGAGTGGGCTGCTGTGTGGTAAACTGTGGAGGGGGTTCCGGGGCTCGACAGGTGGAGACCAGGTAGGGACAGGCCGGGATAAGGTGCGGCAAGGGCCGGCTGACCCCGAGCGGGCGTGGTACAGAGGATGACAGGTTGCAGAGCCCTGCAGCGAGTGAGTAGGGTTCTGCCGCGGTGGGGCCCTTGGGGACCCAGATTCCACCCTCCACCAACCTGTACCTCCTTCCACCTACCTGCGGTCTTTCTAGCCCCGGCCGGTAGTGTAGACACGTGAGCAGCGATCACATGACCGCCGGGGCCGGGGCGGACCGTGGGGCACGCTGGGAGTTGTAGTCTTCTGGGGGCGTCAGTGTTAGACCGTTGTTCAGTCACCAAGTCTTGTCCGACTCTTTCCGACCCCGGTGTAGTTCAGCACGCCAGGCCTCCCTGTCCCTCACTAACTTCAGGAGTTTGCCCAAGTGCATGTTCATTGCATCGGTGAGGCCGTCCAGCCATCTCATCTTCTGACGCCCTCTTTTCCTTCTGCCCTCGATCTTTCCCAGCATCAGGGACTTTTCCAATGAGTCTACCAGCTCTCTAATCCTCATCCCAAAAGCTTTGCCCTCGGTATTTCCCAGCACCAGGGACTTTTCCAATGAGTCTGCCAGCTCTCTAATCCTCATCCTGAAAGCACTGCCCCAAACTACTCCCGGCACCCTGTCCGCCCGTATTTATCCCGTTACCTTTGGTCCCGGGTCCCTTGGCCAAAGCACACACTTCTGCTTCCTTTTAGGAAGAGCTTTGGGAGGTTTGGTATCTTTGCCAGTCCCGGTGCCCCGTGGGCCCTGGCTGTTGGGCTTCATTGTCCTTCTTTGTTTCCCTTCTTGCCGTCACACCCACGGACAGGGACTCAGGATAGCGAGGGGTCGTCTGTACCTCCTTGAGCTGTGGCTGGCCTGAGGGTTGTTCATATTAATAGTTATAACCCCAGAGCCTGGATTCTACAACTGAGAATCTGAGGCATTGGTGTCACTCAAATAAATAAATATTTGTTGAACCAAGCAATCAGTGTCCAGAGCCCTGGCTTCTGTTTCTGGCTGTGTGCCACTTGAAAGTTGCCACATAACCTTTGGCTTTCCAACGGTCTCATCTATATTACCTCCTCTCCACGCACCAAAGGTCCTTGCTGGTGAGATTCTGTGTCCTGTTTACCTGGTTTCCCTCAATGGTGACATTTTGCACAATTACAGCACCATATCACAACCAGGATACTGACATTGACTTGATCCACTGATCATGTTCCATTTCCTCAGTCACATTTATAGTTATTTTTGGTGTATATTTAGTTCGATACAACTTAATCATGTGCGGAGTTTACAAATCTACATATACCACATTCAAGATTCTGAATATTTCATTCATCACAGGGATCCCTCCTGTTGCCCTTTTATTAACATAACCACACTCACCTCCCTCCAGCAAGGCTACCCCCTTCTGCAACTCCTCTCAATTACTCATCCATGGCAGTCAACTCCATTTCTAAAAGGTTCTGATTTCAAAAAATGTTCTATAAATAGGATCATAAAGTCTGTAAATTTTTAGGATTGACTATTTTTATCCAGCATAATTGCTGGAAGACTCATGCAAGGAGTATATGTTTTGTTACCGAGTAACAATATTCCATGGTCTGTGCACAGTTTGTGCAACTAATCACTTTTGAAGGACATCTGAGCTGTTTCAGGTTTTTTAAAACAAAAATGATTTTGTTGTGATTTATGAATTTTACCACAGAATTCATACTTTCAGTGCCCAGTACAGTGGTTTTTAGTGTATTCAGAGTTTTGCTCATTACCACTACCTAATATCAGTTCAGTTCAGTTCAGTTGCTCAGTCGTGTCTGACTCTTTGCGACCCCATGAACTGTAGCACGCCAGGCCTCCCTGTCCATCACCAACTCCTGGAGTTCACTCAGACTCACGTCCATTGAGTCAGTGATGCCATCCAGCCATCTCATCCTCTGTCGTCCCCTTCTCCTCCTGCCCCCAATCCCTCCCAGCATCAGAGTCTTTTCCAATGAGTCAACTATTAGCATGAGGTGGACAAAGTACTGGAGTTTCAGCTTTAGCATCAGTCCTTCCAAAGAAATCCCAGGGCTGATCTCCTTCAGAATGGACTGGTTGGATCTCCTTGCAGTCCAAGGGACTCTCAAGAGTCTTCTCCAACACCACAGTTCAAAAGCATCAATTCTTCAGCGCTCAGCCTTCTTCACAGTCCAACTCTCACATCCATACATGACCACTGGAAAAACCATAGGCTTGTCTAGACGGACCTTTGTTGGCAAAGTAATGTCTCTGCTTTTCAATATGCTATCTAGGTTGGTCATAACTTTTCTTCCAAGGAGTAAGCGTCTTTTAATTTCATGGCTGCAGTCACCATCTGCAGTGATTTTGGAGCCCCCCCCACCCACCAAAAAAAATAAAGTCTGACACTGTTTCCACTGTTTCCCCATCTATTTCCCATGAAGTGATGGGACCAGATGCCATGATCTTCGTTTTCTGAATGTTGAGCTTTAAGCCAACTTTTTTCACTCTCCACTTTCACTTTCATCAAGAGGCTTTTTAGTTCCTCTTCACTGTCTTCCGTAAGGGTGGTGTCATCTGCATATCTGAGGTTATTGATATTTCTCCTGGCAATCTTGATTCCAGCTTGTGCTTCTTCCAGTCCAGCGTTTCTCATGATGTACTCTGCATATAAGTTAAATAAGCAGGGTGACAATATACAGCCTTGACGTACTCCTTTTCCTATTTGGAACCAGACCTAATATCAGAACATTGTTATCACTCACTCCCAAAACCCTGCAACCGTTAGCAGCCATTCTCCATTCCTCCCTCTCCCAAGCCCCTGGCAACCACTAATCTACTTTGTGCCCTGCATGAACTGTTTTCAAGATTCATTCATATTGAAGCATATTTTAGTACTTTATTTCTTTTTATTGCTGAGTATTATTACATGTACGTATGTGTATGGCTATATCAAATTTTGCTTATTCATTCGTCAGTTGATTGGACATTTATGGTTTCCATTTTTTGGCTCTTATGAATAATGCCACAGTGACCATTCAGGTACATGTTTTTGTATGCGCGTTTTATTTATTTTGTATACACAGAAGTAGACTTGCTGGGTCAAACGGAAACAACGTCTAACCTTTTGAGGAATTGCCAGCCTGTTTTCCACAGCAATTGCCCCATTTTACATTCTGACCAGCAGATGTATAAACGTTCTGTAACTATAACTGCACGTGTGCTCCGTCGTGTCCAACTCTTGGCAACTCTGTGAACTACAGTCAGCCAGGCGCCTCTGTCCATGGGACTTTCCAGGCAAGAATAATGGAGTGGGCTACTATTTCCTACTCCAGGGGATCTTCCCAAACCAGGGATTGAGCTAGCGTCTCTCGTGTCTCCTGCACTGGCAGTGGATGCTTTACCACTGATGCCTGGGAAGTCCATAACGGTTCGTTTCTCTATTTCCATGAAAACCCTTGCTATTGTCTGATTAGAACCATCCTAATGGGTGTGAAGTGATTCTCATTGTGGTTTTGAGTTGCATTTCCCTGATGACTCATGTTAGCATCTTTTCATGTGGCTATTAGCTATTAGTATGTCTTCTCTGAAGAAGTGTCTATTCAGACCCCTTTTCCTGTTATTTTTTATTGAGTTGTAAGATTCCTTTATATATTCTTGATATAAATCCCTTGTCAATTATGTGATTTACAACACTATTCTCAACATGTTTATAAGACTTTAAAAAAAAAGTTGGTCTTTCAGTTATTAGATAGAAATGAACCATTAATTTCTATTAAAATTTTTCCAATCAACATACTCCAATAAAAACTAATTAAAAAAATTTCAACAGCCTAGGAGTAAGGAAAAAATTCTCAAAAACAAAATTCTCAAGTTGGTTGAATGAGCTGGACTTTGGTTGTTTAGAGGTAAGAAGGGCAGTTTGGTCTAATAGCACCCAATGGCTGGCCCATGGGTCAGCTGTATCTCCGCATCACCTAGAAAGTTTATTATTATTATTAAAAAAACAAATTCCAAGCCTTACCTCAGACATACTGAGCCAGAATGCCCAGAGGTAAGACCGGGGAATCAATATTTTAAAAATCCAGATTTGAGAACTATTTTGCCTTAAATCATAGTGAAACAAAGGCATGACTTCTCTTTCTGGGCAGGCAAACCACCTCCTCTATCAAGTGGAAGAACATTAACATCTTAGACTCTAGTAGGAAGCAAGGAAAAGGTTGATGGCAAACAGACTGAACTGTCAGAAAAACATCAGGTTCACACCCTGCATGACTTTTTCGTGAGGAATAGGACTTACTCCAGGGTGAGCTGGAAATGCATGTGTTTAAAAATAACAAGGTTGGCTGCGTGGTCAAGTTCCTTTTCCAGCTGAGGTCTTGATGGCCAACTTTCAACCACTTTGGCTCCAGACAGGGCGACTTTAAGCAGTTTCTTCTATGATAGGCAGTCAGCTCCTTTACATAGCCGCTGAGTAATCCGTTGCCTGTTTACCCATTTAAGATACCTTCCCAAAGACATGCAGTGAGTCAGTCCATTCACTTGACCCTTCATCACCTGGGGTATCCATTAGCAACAGGAACACGCAGAGCCAAGAAGCGGGAATGAGCCCATTATGCACTGTGTCTCTCAGAGAGTGAGGAGATGCAAGGGGGAAGGACCAAGGTGAGCCCGTTTTCCCCTCCTAACTATAATCAAAACTCTGTGGATGGGCTCTGGGCCTGACCCCTGCTCCACTGCCTGTCCGTCCAGAGCTGTCCTGTCGTGAATGGCTCCTGGCATGAAGTATAAGGTGACAGGAAAACCTTGGGATGTTTGCTGATGGAGTACGTGACTTTATGGTAGAGGCTGGTGATCTAGTTTGCATCTTGCTTATAAGTCATTAAAAAAAAAGAATTAGTTGCCAGCTTTTAAGCATCAATAGACCTCCTTAAAAAAAAAAAAATCAGGATTTCCATTTTATTTGAAAAAATGAAGACCTGCAACCCTGGGTTTTTGTTTTCACAGTACCTGTCAATTACTTCTCTATGTCTCACTCTGAGGACGTTGGCTGGTCACCAATAAGCATTTCACGTCAAGTTCACATTACTTTTTTACTTTACATGTACTATTTATTTACATTACCTACTTGAATCCTGTAGACATCTGAAGTTGCCACTTCCCCGTCATCTCATCACTGCCTATATCCAGAGGATTTTGAGGTACTCCACTTACTTGTTCCCCCAAGGTCCAAACGATTATACCCACATTTTCAACATTATTGGACTGGATATAAGGAATGACACCTAGGATGTGGCTTTAGTTTACATTCGAAACAGCTAAAACATCTCTTGGCTTATGGTCACCTGGACACAATTCTAGATTCCGGGGATATATACCCACTCATACCTTTTCATCCCATTAAGGAAAAAAGATAACATGGTAGACAGGTTGGGTCTACAGTAACTTTATTGTAACAGAGAAACCAGGCTGCAACAAGTCTACATGATTAGAGCAAATGGTGGTTTTCTTTCCAGAGGGTGAAGCCTGAGCCCAGCTGGCAGCACACAAGGGTTAAAACTGAAGCCCAGAGTATCCTCTTTCCCGGTTCTACCCTGCACGGCCTGACTCCTGATGAGATGACTGACTGCACAACCACACTGCACAAAGGGATGAGGGCCAGCTGGGCAGAGGCAACATCCCCACGTTGAAGAGGATGCCAAAATAAAGCGGTTTACCTACTCTCTGCTATTCTTTGCCAAGAAAAGCGAGGGTATTGGGATGAGCAGTAAATAATGTTCTTCGTTCTTCAAATAAATAAATCCTATGGGATGGGATTGATGGTCACTCAGGAAGTAGGACAGGACGAATATCTGGGCTAGTTACAGATCTCTGGGCCCGAGGAAAGGAACAGCAGTGATTAGGGAGAAAAGAAGAACATTAAAATCCTGCAGGTACTAGAAAGAAAAGCCTTCTTTCTCTTTTCCCTAAATAAGATGGGAAAGAGCATCTTTTATTTTCTCCCACTACAGTGGTAGCAGACTCGCTGTAAAACATGATTTCCATAATACAGTTTGTTGACAAGTTGCTCAGTCACGGGAGGACAAACATGAGGCTGACTGCTAATGTTAGAACTTCATCTTTTCATAAAGCCTCTAACAGGTGCTGTTTTCAGGCTGGTTCTACAGAGAAACCCGTGACACCAAAAGGTATTTCACTTAAAGCTTCTGAAATATTGCAATGGTGTGACTGACAGGGTTTTTTTTTTTTTTGGGGGGCTTTCTCGTACATGTAAACTCTGGTGGAAAAACTGGAAATAAAGGATGAGTTTGGTTTACAGCCACAAAGTTCCCGACACCAGTCACAGGTGCCTCCGCCCTATTTCACTGCACGTTCTTTTCTGAGAAACACATTCAATCGCTGAGTTTTACAGTACTGTGGTTGGAAAAAAAAGATCCGCTTACCACCATCCACCCTCCCTCTTCCTCCATGTGGATTTCATAACAGCAGAGGCTGAAGACAGGAAGGTTGTCTCTGTTCCTGCTGACCAGGGGAATTACTTGGTGACCTGGTGAATGGCGTGAGCAAGGTATGCCACGTTGCCTGAGGTGACCCCTGCCACAGAGATGCGGCCATCCTTTGTCATGTAGATGGAGAACTCCTTGGTCAGCCGCTCCACCTGCAGAGAGGAGAGTGTGTGGGTGCTTCCTGGTTGAGGGGGGTGGTCTCCCCAGCCCTGGCACAGCACAACTAGCCAATGTTTAGAACAGAAAAAAAATAACAGAAGCTCTGTTTTCTCATTTAAACCCATTCCTAGAGTTTGGTGTGTTAGCTTAAAACAAAAGAAGAATAAATAGCTATCTTAAAGTAGGATGTTGAATTCTGAGGTAGGGAAAGGTGAAAAAAATCTTAGATTCAGCATTTCTAGAAAAATGGATCCAGAATCTAGCTATGGAATAGCTACTTCTCCTATCAATATTCAGGCTCTTGCTTGTTCTGGAATCTTTTGAGAAACAGTGCTGGTCATAAAAATGACCAAGGCAAGCTCTGTTCTTCAGAAGTTTATAACCTCACAGAGTAAACAGATAGGTAAAGTACTAACAAAAGATAAACGACTAACAAAGAATAAGATGAAATGAGTGCTTCTTCCTAGAGTAATCCTCGGAGAAGGCAATGGCACCGCACTCCAGTACTCTTGCCTGGAAAATCCCATGGATGCAGGAGCCTGGTAGGCTGCAGTCCATGGGGGTCACTAAAAGTCGGACACGACTAAGCGACTTCACTTTCACTTTTCACTTTCCTGCATTGGAGAAGGAAATGGCAACCCACTCCAGAGTTCTTGCCTGGAGAATCCCAGGGATGGGGGAGCCTGGTGGGCTGCCGTCTATGGGGTCGCACAGAGTTGGACACAACTGACGTGACTTAGCAGCAGCAGCAGCAGAGTAATCCTAAATACATAGGTGACCTGAGGAATTCTGGTTTGCAAGGACTGATCAGTTAGTCAGTGGGAGAGGAACGGGAGTCTACCCACCTGTTCAGGCTTTAGGCCTGTGTAACAAAACATGCCGATCTGGTCAATGATGTGCTGCCAGTTGTGGGAGGAGCCCTCCTTCTTGAGGTTGGACACCAGCTGTGTCCGCATGCTGATGATGCGGTCGGCCATGCCCTTCACTTCTTGCAACCTGTAAAAAAAAATCCCCCAAGATGTAGCTCAGTTCTGGCCAAGCCCTGACAGATAAGCCAGCTCTCAGTGCTTTTATTAATACCTCCCTTGAGTACCCCCCAAGGGTGCCTCAATTCTCTGTTCTTGACCAAATCCTTGTCTGGGAAGAAAGCTATTTGATAGCTTTCTGCTTTATATCAGAAACACTATGATCAGGCAACTAAAATAGTTGACATAATGGAGTTATTAAGGAAAATGAACAGAGTGCCTTTCTACTTACCAGATGGATACTGCCCAATTTATGAATTATTTAATAAAGCCAATTAGATTTTCAAATTAAAAAAAAAAAAGAAGAATGAATAAATCATTCTAAAACTTACGAGGGCTAAGGCTCTCCATCTTTTATGCAGGGGCAAAACCTTCAAATTAAACAGTAAAATATTACCTTATTCTTTAACATGGATGGAGGAAACATTGCCACCTTCACAGTTCAGACAGTGTGCTGTGAAATGGCCATGTGCCCAGCCATGTCTAAGTGCTGAGGAGAAGGGCAGGGCTAAGACCTGGCCCTTGCCTTTAAAGGCTCGCCACCCGCGGCCGGGGCACACCTGTAAACAACCCACTATGGAACAAAGCAGGACAAGCCATGAACCAATAGGTGCTGCGTTAAGACAGCCTTTGGAAGAGAGGGCTAATTCCATCTGGGGGAGCAAAGAAAGCAGTCCTCTGGATTCAAGACACAGTCTCCCCCTTCCTCAGGATCTACCCTTTTTTTCCATTCCTGTGGAGCTCTGGGCAATTCTTGTGGGCTCCTACCAGCTAGATGACTGTGAAGAATTTACCTCCTTGTTCTCATGGGTTCACTTTTCCAAACCATCTCTCTATGATAGTGTCATGCAGAGTTAGAACAGAGGTTACAGGTTACCAACCAAAGGTCAAATAAGAGTCTTAGTCGTGACTTATCTGACCCAGTTAAAGATTCCTAAATTTGGCACTTGCATATAAAGATGTAGATTTGCAGCCTCTCTTAAAAAACAAGAAGCTGGCAGCATTGCATTGGCAGTGCGATTATTGGCTGGAGCTGGAACCCCTGGCCCCACTAAGGATGGCATTTGATTTTAAATTTCCTGTAGTCCTATTCATCCAGTTCCACTCACTTTGAGCCTGGGCCCTAAAGGCACTGAGTACACAAAATGGCTAGATGCAGGGCCACCTCAGCAACCACTGCTTCCAAGGGTCACATCCATGATCCTTGTTGTCCACAGAATGAAGATCTGGCTTCTTACAATATCAGAGTACTTCCTGATCTGCTCCTTCCCAGCTTCGCTGCCCTTTCCATCCTCCTTACACTCAGTGTTTCTGCCACAAAACTCACTTGCCACGTTCAAAGCACATCCTGCGCCTGTGCTGATCCTCATGCACATCTCTCCCTCCAAGTTTCCTTTCGCCTCCCTTCGGAAAAGAGCTCCCTCTCTCCTCAAGGCACAGTCAAATGATGCTGTCTGCATCACATCCTTCCTCATTTCCCACTAATCAACAGCTCTTCCTTTACTCAGCATTTATCCTATCGTCTTGTATCAATGCCATACATGTTTCTCTCACTAGATTATAAACTCCCCAAAGGGACAGACATCTTAGTCACCTAGCACAGTATCTCTGTCATCTTTGTACACTGCTACTGCTGCTACTGCTAAGTCACTTCAGTCGTGTCCGACTCTGTGCAACCCCAGAGACGGCAGCCCACCAGGCTCCCGCGTCCCTGGGATTCTCCAGGCAAGAACACTGGAGTGGGTTGCCATTTCCTTCTCCAATCACTACAGACTTCAAAATGAATATTGAAATGCACACGTTAAAAAAAAATAAACATCTTGATAACCATTAAGGACCATGGAAATCTTTTTTAAAAACCACTTAAAAATTAAGAAAAAAGGTTATAATTCTTTGTGACAAAAACAAACCAACCCTACACATATATATCTAATATATACACACATATAATAAATATATAGACATATTATTAATGTTACAATAGGAATAATAACAGGCAAAGGGAAAAACAAAATCTGGGTTATAGTGACTTGCCCAAATTTTCTGTAATGTAATCACACAATAATTTTGTAAAGGAAAAAAATAAAATTCTAATTTAAAAAGTAGTTTATTTTTTAGTAAGCCTAGCATATATCTGAAATATCCTGAACCAGACTCTATTTACCCTCAGTGTTCACAGGATTAATTTAAGGTAGAAAAAATAGTTCTCACATGATGTCCAGGTGAGCTGAGGATGAAGTTTCTTACAGACTTAGTTCTTCTATCCCATTAGCTGCTTAGGGATCTACCTCTCAGCTAATCAGCTATACAGGATAAACTCTTACATAACAAATCACATCTTCCAAGACTCTGAATTATATAGAGCAAGGTTTGGTAAGCTTTCTCTAAAGGGCTAGATCATAAATATATGAGGTTCTATGGGCTGTATAACCCTCTGTCACAACTATTGAACTCTGCTGTTGTGATATGAGAGCATCCATACAAATTCATCAAGAAGAGGGTAGGGCTGTGTGCCAATAAAATGTTATTTATTAGAATTGCGGCAGCCTAGATTTGATCTGTAGAACATAGTTTGCCAACCCCTGATCTACAGCAATGTTTTCTAAACTGTGGCCATGACCCATTAGTAGGTCATAAACTCAATACAGTTGGGGGCAACTGGCATTTAAAAAAAAATTGGAGTATAGCTCAGGAAGACCAAATCCTGAGTTTTGAAAGCTGTGTGTGTGTGTGTGTGTGTATACACACACGTATATAGTATATATATGTATATAGTTTCAGTTATATATTCATACATACATAGGTGATGATGTAAGATATAAGTTTTATGTGGATTGTGATTAAAAAAGTTTTTTTTTTCTGAATAACACTAATTTAGAGCACAGGTGCCAAGAGATTCAGATAGTATAGATAATATAAAACATGCAGAAATACCAATTCAATGCTTGCTATTATTAGGATAAAAACAAAAGATATAACATTCGGAAGAAAGTTTTCCTACATAAGACACTTCAGTTTAGGAGAAGGCAGGTTTTACTCAACATGGAGATAATGGACTACAGAGAACTGCTGTTTCTGAATTAGGCCCGTCTCTTACAGGGGAAAACCAATTTATCTGTTCAAAAGTGCTGACAAAATGCATACTCCTCTCTCCTTCCCCTTCCACCTGTGGAAGCTGAGTGATGACTGCATGTCCCTATAAGCCAAGTATAAGGGAGCTTTGCAGGATCAGTGGTGGGAAAGGCAGATGGCTGGGGAGGTGCAAATCGCCTTTACCATTGTTTCCGCAAATCCGGGCTGGTGAGAATAGTGGAGGCAATCCGGGCCCCATTGATAGGGGGGTTGGAATACATGGGACGGATCAGGATCTTCAACTGGGACTCAACTCTTTTGGCTTCCTCGGCATCTTTGCAGACCACAGTGAAGGCTCCCACACGCTCACCTGAAAAGACAACATGGATCGTCTTCTGGTTCTCTGATTGAAAATGATAAAGGCAATCATGATTAAATTTGCTATGTCTTATATGTTTCCATTAGAAGCACTGCAAAAATAACTCTTTGTTATAAACACATCTTCATGTGCAATCCCTCCCTCCTCGACTCTACACTTTTGCGGCCCCCTCTCCCAGCACTTCTTCAATCTCAACAGAACACACATCACCCTCAGTCCTTTAGCTTACCGTATAAGCCCATGTTCTTGGCATAGGACTGGCAGAGACAAACATTAATGCCCTGTTCGATGAAGTGGCGCACAGCCCAGGCATCCTTGTTACCATCGCCACTGGCAAAGCCTTGGTAGGCCATGTCAAAGAATGCAAAGAGATTGTTTTTCTGGGAAGGAAAGAAAAGATGGCCAAAGCTTTAGGAGTCCTTCCCAAGACGCCCCAGATGTCTACCTGTGCTTATCGGGACCATGCCTGCCTTGCTCAGATTCAACAGTTTTGTCCCCAGGTGTCAGTTTGGAGATGTTTAACTTTCCTAGAATTAAGGTATTAACATATATATATTTTTTATGTTGGTGGATACAGGCCTTCAAGAAAACATTAAGAAAAGATAATCCAATCTGGATAGAATGCTGCGTGGTCAAACAGGAAAACTGCTTCCTTGTTTTTTGGCCCACCTGTGCAGCATGTAGGATCTTAGTTCCCTGACCAGAAATTGAACCCGTGCCCCCTGCATTGGAAGAGCAGAGTCTTAACCACTGGATTGCCAGGGAAGTCCAAACAGGAAGCTCTTCTAAGGCCCACAGTGGTCTGGGTAATTATTTTGGTCCAGTCAACATAGGACTAACTTCAGCCTTTCCTGGGGCTAATGTGACTCCGGCAGGCCATCTTATTCCAGGCCTCATTATAACCATTTCATCTTGAAAGTGCTCTCTGAATGCTGTTCCTCTGTCTCATTCTGTTCGTAGCTTAGGTTTGACAGAATCGAAAGAAAGGGGAAACCAAAAGGAATGAGAATGGGGATGTGAGGCAATAGGTATCTCCCTCCTTGGGAACTTTGACGAGTGCCTTCTCTCGTAGAAGAATGAGACTCACTGTGAATAATTAACGGCAGTGCTGAGAAGAGTGGCAGACAGGAGGGGATGTGCAACAGTGGATGAAAGGGTGACCACGTAACCACTGGCCAGGGCAAGTGGAGGCACCAGCAGCAGACGTCATGGGGCTGACGATGCCAACTGTGCAGACTAGCCAGAGACAAGTTTTAGCAGAATCCCATACATCTTGGCTGAGGAACAAAAGGTTATTTTCAAACTCCTAGTGTATCATGAATTACAGAACTGCTAATTATGCAAATGAGGAATTCTTTTCTGGTGACTACACAATGAGTGGAAATCTCATGCAGCCTTGAGGTTAATTCTCACTGCTAAGACTCTGCCAAGTGAAGCGTCCAAGGCTAGTTCCTAAATGCAGAACTGTCACCGGTCAGTTCACCCCCTCACCTTCACCACTGTCGCCATCTCCTTCCACTGCTCAGGACGAGGGTCCACTCCCGTGGGGTTGTGGGCACAGGCGTGCAGGAGAATGACACTCTGCGCTGGTATTTTCTAAAAAAACAAGGACCAAGAGATTACTCTGCAGCTTTACAGGAGATCACTTACCTGAAATGCACAGGGTCACCATTATTTGATAAGTAACGAAGATAACATGAGGTCTGGGAATTAGCTCGTCTTGGTTTTGTTTTTCTGGCCACTCCACATGGCATGAAGGATCTTAGTTCCCCGACCAGGGATCAAATCCATAACATCTTGCGGTGAATGGAGAGGCTTAACCACTGGGCCACCAGGAAGTCCCTGGACCACCAGGAAGTCCCTCATCCCAGTATTTTAAGTTGGATATTGGACTCAAGTAGGGAGACTTCGAACCTCCACAAGGAGGTTAATTCCTTATTCCCTCCCCCTCCTGCCCTGAGAGCCACACTTACTGAAATGTCCTCAATAGCGCCTGTGAAGTCAAAGCCGCACGTCTTGGGGTCATAGTACCGATAACTCTGGAGCTGCATGCCAGCATCCCTGAAGATGGGTGTATGATTCCCCCAGGTTGGTTTGGGCAGGAAGACATCCCGGCTGAACTTAAAAAATCTTTGCTAAAAGATTGAATGAAAGTGAATGGAAAAATGAAGAAAGGAGAGGCCAAAAAAAAAAAAAAGTATATTTTACTGAGAGGAGGTTTTTCTCTACTGAAAGTCAGCTTCTCTCTATGATTGAGAGACAGTGGTGACTCAGCAGTGAGACTTCCTGGGTTGGTTCAGGCTCCGACAATTATACTGGGCTGTGTCGCCAAGGATTTGTCTGGGCTCACTTTCTTCCTCTGTAAAATGGCATTAACTAAGTCTCCCTCAGAAGATAAAACATGTTAAAATATAAAAGTTCCTAGTTACAGTACGTGCTCAGTAAGTTGTACTTCATAATAACTCTTCTAATAATTGTTTCTTCTAAGTACTTCCATTCCTCCCCTCCTCAAACTTCATTTATCAGAAAACAGGAAATCTTCCAGCCTTGTGGAAAGAGAAAATCTATTTCCAGGTCAGAAGTCAAACACATATGGAGTTGGGAACCCCATCATCCCTAATTTACAGACCGTCTTACTGCTCTTTCATGAAGGAATTTCCAGACTCACCAGAAAACTGGCTCCGATCCTTAAGGCCCCGGTTCCAGAAATGGTCTGCACGGTGACATACTGAAGGAGAGAGGTGAGTGGTCAGTGACGTGCAGCAGTCTCTCTATGGGCCCATGACTTACCCAACCTGAGCTTAGGCCCACAGAGAGGCACTGTACAGTCAGTGCCCCTCCTTCTTCAGAAGCTGAGGACACCCTTCCAAGGGAAGATTTGGAAACAAGAGAACAGCACTATTGTTTTCATTCCATTTTCTAAGTGACAGATAGACTCTCCTTGCTGTTGCTGCTGGGTCACTTCAGTTGTGTCCGACTCTGTGTGACCCCATAGACAGCAGCCCACCAGGCTCCCCCATCCCTGGGATTCTCCAGGCAAGACTCTTCTTACACGTTCTCAAAAGAGCTGGCTCTCCACTTTCCAGCGCCTTTGCTGATGTGGACGCTAATTCCTTATTGCCTGGCCTGAAAATTGTCAGTCATACTGTGTTGTAGCAGAAATTCTCAGGACACAACTCCCACCTCAATCAGATATGAAAAAGGACTGATTTATATATAGAATCTAGACTTAGATGAAATCGAATGACTCTCTGAACATGAAAAAGCAAGTCATCTTAAAAAGTCAACAAGTATGTTAGAATAACATTATTACATGAATCATAGCCTATGAGTTTTCATAATCTGAAAATATCTTTTGGGTAACAGGGAAACGGCCTCAGTAAATCTTCAAATTGGTCAACTTTAGGGGATGAGGAAGAAACTACAGTTAGGGTTTTTTTGTTTGTTTGCTTGAAGGCACCACAAAGTACTACGCTCTACAAAACCTAAGTCTATTTTCTGGACTGGGAGGCGATGCATTAAATGGTGGGAACCCCTACTAATGTACTCTTTCGTAAACAAAATTTGCCTATGCAAACTTCGGCATGATAGAAATAAAAACCTAACTGTAGATCTGATAATAAGACTGACAGAGGCATGGCAATTTATAAAAGAGAAACTGATGTTATTTTATTTAAACTGTTATTTTAAGATAGGCCAGTCTTATACTTAGCTGTAATTCACTCAAGGAACACAGACTAAGCAAAAATTACAGAAAAATATAGACATTTTAGTGACTGGTAAACAGGTGGTTGGATCTTGCCTGGTGGCTCAGACCGTAAAGCGTCTGCCTGCAATGTGGGAGACCTGGGTTCAATTTCTGGGTTGGGAAGATCCCCTGGAGAAAGAAATGGCAACCCACTCCAGTACTCTTGTCTGGAAAATTCCATGGACGGAGGAGCCTGGTAGGCTATAGTCTATGGGGTCACGAAGAGTCACACACGACTGAGCGACTTCACTTTACTTCAACAGGTGGTTGGTTGACAGACAGCCATCAGACCATATTTTGTCCATGACTTACGATCAATAGTACATGACCCTGCGGTTGAGGGTGTATGCTTCTCTTGGAGTTAATGAACTGATGTACTGACTTAGACCAGTCTTATATAAACCATTTATTCTGGCCTGGGGAATAGGGAAGGGAGATGTGTTAGTTTAGCTTTGCTACTGTGTGTGTTTTCCCCCAGACTTACCCAGAAAAGTAAATATTTAAACACACAAATCTATCTATTTAACAAATATATTTGCTTCAAAGGCAAGTAAACTGTAATGCACATGAGCCCACCTGTCAGGCTGGCCGGCTGTATCCCACGTGCATGAAGTGGCTTATGCTTTCTCTGTGGGTGCATACAAGAATCTGTTTGTAAAAACCTCTTTCTTTCCTAGAAAGAGGGCCCCCCAGGGAACTGGAGGGGGGAGACATCTAGGAGTCTCTTGTGCATCCTCTCAAGGCTAGAGCGATGCGCTCTGCCCTGAGAGGAGGGAGACACTCACAAGTAAGTATGGTCTGCTCTCTTTCTACAAGCTGGCTGTGAGGAGGCAGCAGAGGACCGCCAGACTTGTCTTGGCCCCAGCAGTGCCCTGTGGCTTGTTTTCCGCCTGTTTCCTGTACCTAAGCTGAAGCGTGGGAACAGAGGGTGAGAGCGCTAACTTCAGGCCTTAAAACTCGGCACAGTTTGGCACTCTTAAAAGCCATTCAGTGTAAAACGAGCAAAAGCTCACACAGACTAACAGCAAAAGCAGTGGCAAATCTTTGGTCAGATCACAACATTTCATATTCCTACTCCATTTTGGGAATTAGTATTATAGGAAATCTTCTATTGAATGAGTGCCAATTTACTATCTAAAGGAAGAGACATTAGTCATAGTGTAGCCACCTCCAAACAGCCATCACACACAAAGTGATACATCTTTTCTTGTTTAAATTATTTCAGATTTCTTTAATCTGTTAAATTTAAAAACAGACCCTGTATGATGCCAGAGTCTGTGCTACTTACCCGGCCACTTTTCAACACTTCATTGTTCTCACCCAGGGCTAGTTCTGCAGATGCCTTACAAAATTCAGCCAGCCCCGCAATGGGCAGGTATTCTTTATCCAAATTTTTTGCAGCAATCTGGGCCTCCGCCTAGATAAGGAAAAAATGTTTTCTAAGTTAAATTTTGGAAGTAAAGCCTCTTTTAAAAAGTTTGGAGATACTGTCCAAGAAGAAGGGTAACTAGAATATATTTTATAAATAGCACAGAAATTTTATATTTTTTAATCATATTTTATTATTTTTTAAAGTTAGGTTTTATGTGAATGGGTAGGTATATGATATCTCTTGGTTTAACAAAAAATGGCAGTCTCGGGATGCACAAGAGCAAATCAAATCTGAATACATAAAGGGGGAGTATTTTAAGGTATATGCCAATCTAAGAGGGCTTCCCTGGTGGCTCAGATGGTAAAGAATCTTTCTGCAATGTGGGAGACCCCTGGGTTGGGAAGATCGCCTGGAGGAGGGCATGGCAACCCATTTCAGTATTCTTGCCTGGAGAATCCCCATGGACAGAGGAGCCTAGCGGGCAATAGTCCATGGAGTCTCAAGGCTGACAGTTATAGTCACGTATCTTCATGCTTTGGAGTCAGAGGCCTGGCTGACCCTTACTAGCTGTGTGACTCTGGGTGATTTATTAACCTCCTTGAATTTCAGTTTGCTCAACAGCTGTTTCTACCCCTCATATGACTCAGGTAAAGAGTTAGGAGGTAATATACAAAAGTATGTGGTAGTGTTTCAGCTTCTGTCAATAGTTAACACATGCTAAATACTTAATTTTTTAAATTAAATTTTATTTTTAAAAAATTTGTTCAGGCAGATAATCTTTCTTTCTTCTCCTTTTTATTCCAGGTCTTTTAAAAAAATTAATTAATTAATTTTTGATTTCACTGGGTCTTCACTGCTGTGCATGGGCTTTTTCTAGTTGTGGCACACAGGCTTCTCACTGCAGTGGTGTCTCTTGTTCTGGAGCATGGGCTCTAGAGCATGGGCTCAGGAGTGGTGGCACATGAGCTTAGTTGTGCCAAGGCATGTGGGATCTTCTTGACCAGAGACTGAACCCCTGACCCCTGCACTAGCAGGCAGGTTCTCACCCACTGGACCACCAGGGAAGCCTCACGCCAAATACTTTAAACTGACTTACTGAGAACAAAAGTAATCCCTGCACGACCTGAGACCCAGGAGCCAGCAGTTTTTCTGAGTCTTCTCATCACAGCTATTTCTTAAGTCCTTTTTTTCCTAGAGAGATGACACCTAATCTGTACTCCTACACACTCAGAAATTTCTTCTTTCGGTGGTTCCTTCAGCTCCTGCTCTGTTACTGCAGTGGCTCACAAGGGCCTGAGCCAGCCTACTGAAGCTCAAATGCGGTTCTTTACTGTCACCCAAAATTATGCTTCTGTAACTGCCACTCAGGATGCCTAGTTCTGCTGTTTGTAGCAACAACACATCACTACCCCATGTTTGGAAGAAACACAGCAGCACATTGATATTTCATCAGAGGAGGTGCAGATGGAAAGGAAGTACTTTCTTTTAAAAAGTTGTTAGAAGGAAATTAGTTACATTATTTAGAGTTGTGATAACCAGTAAAAAGACTACTAATAAAAATATAACAAAATAAAATTATTTAATAGTTCAATAGGATGAAAGGACAGAGCATACCTAGGTAGTTGTGTCTTATTAAGGCAATCAAAATGGGAAAAATGGAAAATAACAATGGTAACCCTCATCTATAACGGGCTATTCCTATCACCAAGAGACAATGTTTAAATTCTTGGTCCTTTTGTGCATCCTTAGGATTAATCATTATAGTCAATTCAGTTCAGTCACTCAGTCCTGTCAGACTCTTTGTGACCCCATGGACTACAGCACGCCAGTCTTCCCCCCTGTCCATTACCAACTCCTGGAGCTTGCTTAAATTCGTGTCTATCAAGTCGGTGATGCCATTCAACCATCTCAAACATCATTACACTCTGCCTGTTTTACAGATAATCACAGAAGTTCAATCTTGGAAAAGATCATATAGTCCCAACCTCTCACTTTTACAGCTAAGGAGACTACCCCAGATAACACATGTGATTCAGGTAGTGAGTATCAGAACGAGAACCCAGGTCTCCCCAATCCAGGAGTCTGTCTTCAGGAGGGCCCTTCAGTTATTTATCCCCATCAAACAGATGTCTAGCAAGCTTACCTTCCGGACACTTGGAAGCACGTAAGGCTTTCCATTATCATCCCGGTAGGCACCAACTCCCAGGTTCATCTTTTTGCTGTTGGTGTCTCTCTTAAAGGCTTCTGTTACTCCCAGGATGGGATCTGGGGGCCCCATCTCCACATGAGCCCACCAGGAGCTGAAATGGGAAAAATAAGATATCAGTCACAGTACCTAGACTTCCATGGCCAGAGACAACTTGATCTGCCAAAAATCCATTTCAAGAAATGTCTACTATTTCTTCTACTATTTCTGCTATACTATGCTATACAGTATAGCAACAGACACCAATATAATACAATACCTAAGATGTCACAGCAGTTGCTGAAGAGTGGAGAAGGCCAATAATATCAATACAAATGCTTTGAGAGGCAAAAGGCAGGGACACCTGAATCATCCTGGGGAGGACAGGGTGGATGTACATGCTTTCAATGCAGTCCAAACCTGACTTGAATTCCCAGGCAAAAGATATCACAAGTAATTTGGCAGTAAGAAGCTGAGTGGTAAATGACGAGACAAGAGAAGGAAGCAAGGCCAATGTAAAGTTGTTATGTAACACACCCAACCAAGGGGGTTGCATTTTAGCCTGTTTACCAACTTGTTGAGGGCATCATTTGGAGAGCCTGCTAACATACAGATTGCTGGGCTCTACTTTGGATGCAGTGAAACTATACAGAATCATTTAAGTTTTTTTTTGGAGGGCAGATGGTCATCAGGTAAGAACAGTGATGTGAATAGATTTTTATAGCTTGTCTGGTCACAAGATGGTCACTGAATGCAGAGGGCGAGGAAATGCAGGAGGATCACTGAAAAATCTGGTTCCTTACCCAGCAAGAGAAAGAGATGAAGGCTTGAACCAGGTCGGGGCAGTAGTGGTGGAGATGACAAAGAACTGCCAGGTATTTAGAGCCGGTTGTAACACTGCACTGATTTCCTTATTACTTATTGAGTTAAAATGTTTAACAATGTTCAGCACTTTATATTTGTATCAGTCATGATTTTACCTTAAAAAATATCCTTTAAATGAAATCTTGCCATTTTCGGCAATGTGGATTGACTTGGAAGGGCATTATGCTAAGTGAAATTAAGTCAGACAGAGAAAGGCAAATACGGTATATCACTTACATGGGGAATCTAAAAAATACAACAAAGCTAGTGAACCTATCAAAAAAGCAGCAGACCCACAAATACAGGAAACAAACTAGTGGTCACCAGTGGAGAGTGTGCAGGGGCAATACAGGGGTGCAGGGGGAGTGGGGGTGCAAGCTATTGGGTATTAAGATAGGCTCAAGCATGTATTGTACAACACAGGGAATATAGTCAATATTTTGTTATAACTGCAAATGAAAAGTAACCTTTGAAAAGTTGTATAAAAATAAGAATTAAAAGAAAAACCATATCCTTTCAGTGTTTGGGGTAATCCACCATTGCCCAGTGGATTTACCTGGTGGGGTCAGATGAACTGCCTTGCTGGGGAAGTGCACTCCCAGAGTGAATCCCAAAAGGGAAACGCACCTAAATAGCTTTCTCTAGCTTGTTCCCCACTCCCTACTAATTTGGGGGTTCTGGTTCCTTTATGGTCAGTTGTCAGCAACACAGACTGTGAATGTGGTATTATGCTTTGACCATTAGTGATTTCTGGAAATGGATAGTAGAGCTCTATTCTCCACTGGGCGAGATGACAGATACTCTGGTTTGTTGTCGTTTTGCATCTTTATTTATTTGTTTACTTATTTGGCTGCACCAGGTTGTAGCTATGGCACATGGGATCTTTGATCTTTGTTGTGGCATGTAGGATCTTTAGTTGAGGCACGTGGGATCTAGTTCCCAGATCTGGGATCGAACCCAGCCCCTCTGCATTGAGAGTGTGGAGTCCTAGCCACGGACCACCAGGTAAGTCCCTGCATGTTTATTTTGGTTGTGCCGAGTCTTTGTTGCTGTGTGTGGGCTTTCTCTAGTTGCAGAGCACAGGCTCTGGGCACTTGGGCTTTAATAGTTGCAGCTCCTGGACTCAGTAGTTGCAGTGTGGGGCTCTTGAACGCGGGCTCAGTAGTTGTGCTGCATGGGCCCAGCTGCTTTGTGGGGCATGCAGAATCCTCTCAGACCAGGGATCAAGCCTGTGTTCCCTGCATTGGCAGGTGGATTCTTATCCACTGGACCACCAGGGAAGTTCCCTGCACCTTTTCTTTTTTTAAAATAAGACTTGAGATTGTGTGTTTTTACTCCTCACCTGTAACTGAAGTTATAGTTTTTTCTTTTTGGCATGCAGGATCTTAGTTCCCAGAGCAAGGATCAAACCCGTGTCCCCACCGGACCACCAGGGAAGTCCGAAGTTACAGATCTTAAGAGATATAAGGTCTCCATGTATAATTCAGAAAGTCCTTTTTTTTGTTTGTTTGTTATATCTCTGAGTGTCTGAATGTTAAATGTTTTCCATCTCTGGCGAGAGATGGAAAACACTGATTAGATTACTCTATCTTTGATAAAATAGATTATAAAAACCTCAAAGTAAAGGTGCTCTGTTCTAATTGTTACAGAAACTGAATTTTTAGTGCTTAAAATGTGCTAGACTCAATTTTTCTTAAACAGCTCAGAAACATTTTAGAAATTCAAGTTCATATAAATTAAATCCTTGATAAATAAGACTAAATTTGATTAAAAAACCCAGCTACATATTTTATTTATTCATGTTAATATAATACAAGCATACGTTTTATTCTATGTGGGTTTGTTTTTTCTAAATTTACACTAGTTCACTTGATAAAAGAAACTAACAACACTCCTACGGGTGCATGCTCCGTTGTGTCCAACTCTTTGTGATCCCGCATGGACTGTAGCCCACCAGGCTCCTCTGTCCATGGGATTCTCCAGGCAAGAATACTGGAGTAGGTTGCCATTTTCTTCTCCAGGGGATCTTTCCAAACCCAGGGATCAGAGCTGCATCTCCCTCCCCACCCCACCCTTCAGCCTGTCGCAGAGCCCCTGTTTGAGTACCCTGGGTCATACAGCAAATTCCCACTGACTATCTGTTTTACACATGGTATTGTAAATTTCTGTGTTACTCTCTCCATACATCTCCCCTTCTCCCTCCTCTCCTCCCACTTTGTCCATAGGTTTGTCCTCCATGTCCATTTCTCCATTGCTGCCCTGAAAATAAATGGCTGATTCTTGTTGATGTATGACAGAAAACCACACAATCTGTAAAGCAATTATCCCTCAATTAAAAAAAAGAAAAAGAAAAAAGCCACATCTCTTACGTCTCCTGCAATGGCAGGTGAATTCTTTACGCTGAGTCACCCAGGAAGCCCAATAGCACTCCTAAACACCCAAAATTATGGAAAATGTAAATTTGTGTTCGACCAATTCTTATTTTGACAAATTTAAAATTTTAACAGTAATAGTATATTTTTTAATATATTTTTAAAATTGTACTTATTTGGCTGCACTGGGACTCTGCAGTGGCACGTGGGATCTTTGATCTTCATTTTGGCATGTGGGCTCTAGTTCCCTGACCAGGGGTCGAACCCAGCACTCTGCTTTGGGAGCTGCTGCTGCTGCTGCTAAGTCGCTTCAGTCATGTCTGCCTCTGTGCGACCCCATAGACGGCAGCCCACCACGCTCCCCGTCCCTGGGATTCTTCAGGCAGAACACTGGAGTGGGTTGCCATTTCCTTCTCCAATGCATGAAAGGGAAAACTGAAAGTGAAGTTGTTCAGCTGCGTCTGACTCTTAGCAACCCCATGGACTGCAGCCTACCCGGACTGCAGCCTACCAGGCTCCTCTGTCCATGGGATTTTCCAGGCAAGAGTACTGGAGTGGGGTGCCACTGCCATTGCTTTGGGAGCAGGGAGTCTTAACCACTGGACCACCAGGGAGGTTCTCAGTAAAAATATACTTTTACTTTTTATTAACAGACTTTATTTTTTAGAACAGTTTATATTTAGAGAAAATGGAATAGATAGTACAGAACTCCTGTACACCCACTCCACAACAGTTTCCTCTTAACATTTTATATTAGTATTGTACACTTGTTACAATGAAAGAACCAATGGTTGCTACATTAAGTCTACAATTTATTCAGACTTTTTAGTTTTTACCCAGTGTTCTATATCTGTTCCAGGACACCACATTACACTTAGTTGTCATGTCTCCCTAGGCTCTTCTTGCCTGCGACAGTATCAGACATACCTTATTCTGATGATGTTGACTGCTTGTGGGGACTGGTTAGGGATACTCTGTAGGATGCCCCTCTGTTGGAATTTGTCTGATGTTCTTCTCATGATTAGACTAGGGTTATGGGTTTTGGAGAGAATTTTTGGGAGAACTGTAAATTTTGGAATACTCGAAGACAATTTCTCAGATCTTTGAATAACTTAAAATCTTGGATTCATATTATAATGAGTTAACAGAGTAATTAATCATTGATACAGAGATAACTTCTAAGTATGACAAAATACTGAAATGCTGATTACTAAGCCTAATTAAATGCTTGTGTAGGACTGACATAAACTCTCTCCCCTGTTTTATCTGTGAAATGTAAATTACTTTGGTTAAGATTATAATTATTGAGTGGTTGAGACTATACTATGATCAACAGTGACACAGAAATAAATGTGTAAGTTTTTGTTTTTCAAGGGAAAAAAGTGTTGTTCTAAAGCTGCTACTGCTGCTAAGTCGCTTCAGTCGTGTCTGACTCTGTGCGGCCCCATAGACGGCAGCCCACCAGGCTCCCCCGTCCCTGGGATTCTCCAGGCAAGAACACTGGAGTGGGTTGCCATTTCCTTCTCCAATGCATGAAAGTGAAAGTGAAGTCGCTCAGTCGTGTCTGACCCTCAGTGACCCCATGGACTGCAGCCTACCAGGCTCCTCCACCCATGGGATTTTCCAGGCAAGAGTACTGCAGTGGGCAGTTGCTCTCAAACATTTTGGTCTTTGTATCCCTTTATTCTCCCAAAATTTACTGAGGATCCAAAAGAGCCTTTGAGCCTTTATTTATACGGCATAGGCCTACCAAGATTTACTCTATCAGAAATGAAACTGAGAGACTATCCTAAAGTGTCAGTTTGTGAAAGAACAAGTAAGACACACTTTAGGGGAGTTGAGTTCTATGGTAACCTCACGGGTAGGATTCTGGGCTTTTATTGCCGTGGCCTGGTTCAATCCCTTGTCAGTGAACTGAGACGCCACAAGTGGTGTTACATGACAAACCTTAGAAAGTGAATTTTGTTTTGATTTATAATAACTGGGTCTGAAAAGAAGCTACGGAATATGTTGCCATTTTAATAAGGTTTTTGCTCAATCATTCTTGGTGATTTTACCAACAATATGAAAGGTTACTTTTTACCTTTTGTGTAATCTGTCTAGATGTTAGAGATTCTGTGTTTTAGAAAGCAGAATACTTCTCTATGCTTTATGTTGACTCTTAAGTCTTTGATTATTTAAGGATAAATTAGAACAAATTTAGTAGATTAATCTTAGTTTTGGCTAGCAATTTGGTGAACAAAAGAATTTAAGGTACAATGAGTTTTTTTTTTCCTTTCTATTTTCCAACTCAAAGTTGTTTTTTTTTAAATTTGATGTTCTGCACATTTGAAAGAGCCAGGTTCTTTACAATCATGTTATATGTTTATATTATTTTGTGGTTGTTTTGATCATATAGGTAAGCAATGATCACTTTTCTGGCACTCACAATCCTTCATTCATCTTAATCAAGGGACCAAATATTAATAACATCTAACAACACTTTCACTTGACCTTCCCCAAATTGAATCATAGCTACAGAAAACATAAAAATTTCAGGCTATCTTTTACCAAAAACTATCTTTGTGATTGACCCCTGAAAAGCACTATCTTTTTTTCCCCCCAATAAAACTCCTGGCAGCATGGATGCATTAGTGGATAAAACTGAGGTTTTACCTCATGGTAAATTACTGTTCTGAGAAAAAGATTATTCTAGATTTTCCTTCAGGGATAATGAACAGAAAGGGTTTTATTTTATAGTTTCATATTATAGAAAACAAAGTATGATCTCTAAATCAATTGCTGAGAACCTGTTGTGTGCTAAGAGCTGGGTATAAAAACACAATCCCTCACCACCAGATTAGCCCAGTGGAGTGACCAGTAGGGAGTTACAGACAATGTAGGCTGGGGGGTGGAGGTGAGGGGGACAATGCACAGTGATGAAGACAGGCTCAGGGCATAGATTATTATTCATGGGGGCCCTGAGGAAAGGGCCTGATAGCCTGGGAAGGGGAGTGAAGTACAGGCTTAGGAAGGCTTCCAGGAGAGGGTGACCTGAGAGCTAACTGCTACAGATGAAAGGAGGAAAAAGACAGTCTAAGCAGAGGCTAGGGGTAAGAAAGAGCCTAGGGTGTTGCAGTTGAAACTGGAAGCTAGGGAAGCAAGGTTCCCAATGACTTAGGTGAAACAGCCCACCTTTTTCTAGTAATCATTTATCCAATCCTAACTAATCAAATGTTTCAGCACAGCACAGCACACTATCCACACTGAAAGCCTGATGAATTATTATTATTTCATTAAAATTTCTTTCCCAACAATCGTTCTCTTGTTGAACTTGAGGCCAGTCAGCACTAATATACCACTTTCCTCCACAAGGCACACGGGATAGCTGTTCAGACACGGCCGCAGAGGTAAATTTTAGCTCTCCTGACAAGGTGAAAACTGTCTCAGTCTCTGGAGCAGTAATTGGTGTGTACAGCTAACTCTCTCTTGTCAAAGGGTGGATTATTCCATTTTCAGATTTCCCAGGCTTTTACTTCTTTTAACAGCTTGCCCTGGGCAATGTTAGGACTGGGCAAACAGCATGGATTCCAATGCTCAGTCACCTACCAGCTGTGTGAGCACTGGCAAATCAATTAACTTCTCTAAGCCTCAACTTTGCTTACTTGTAAAGTGGGGGCACAACAGTACCTATCTCAGAGGGTTGTTATAAGGATGAAAGGAGTTATTAAATGTGAAACACTCAAAAACAGGGTCTGGTACACAGTGAGTGCTTGATGTTAGCTGGTATCACTGCTACTAAGTAATTACTACTATATATTTTTTTAAACCATCTTGCCAGTAGTACAGAGACTGATGAGGCAAGTACATAAAAAAATTCAAGGAGCGTAAGTTATAACTTTATGACCAAATGCAGGCCTTTCTTGCTTTTCAATGATTACTACTCAGTTTTTTTCTGGAGTCTTGGGAGATATCATCAATTTTCCTCCTTACTAGCGCTCCTGCCAGGAGTCAAATTCCTTCTCATTCTTTCTCATTGTTCTAGGCTGCTAGGTTGTTTCAGTACCTAAGCAATAGTAAGAAACAGATACCCCGAAGCAATTTCTGAACTGTGCCTGGCGAAGCTTTCATTATATCCTACCCATGATTCAGACCCTGAAAACATGTAGCCATCTGCCCATCTATATCACTATCATTAAATGATGAGTGCAAGGAACACCCTGAATACCTAAGGACATAGAACTTTTAGTAAGCAATTTTCACTTTTAAAAACACAGTTCTATTTCCAAGGCCTTCCATCAACAATGACAGAGCACTGCTCCTAAACCACAAGGAGAAGGCACCCTTCTTATTAAAGCGTATGAAAAGCAATTATTTGTCAAGTTCTTTAAAAAGCTTATCTAGTAGAGAAATTTCTTCAGAAATCACAGCCTTGAGTCTTCTGGCAGAGAAGTCACTGAGAGTGCTATCTTTTAAGAATTCTAAAAGAATTTCAAAATATTAAATCTTAATCTAAAGAAAGGAGCAGGGATATTTCATTTGATTTAGTTCTACATCAGTAAGGATGTTTGAGTCCTTTATGCTCTTTATTATTCTATTGCTTAAAAGGGTAAAGATTATACCTACACTGCAAGAACTCTGTTTTTAAGAGAGTACTAGTGGGAACCAAGAGTGCTCCAGGGACAAAATTGATGCTGATAACTTGTGGCCTACAAAGCACTCTTATCTATGCATTTTGGACAAAAGTGCAAAACTTCAGCCATTGAGCAATACTGACCAGCCAACCAAAAGATGTCAGGTGCAAAGTATGCAGATAAACACCTCCAACTCAAAAACTCTGCAAAACTTTCTGCAGGCCTATCTAGTGCTTCATAGTTTTAAAAATGCTTTCCCTCAGATTCTTAATTTAAAATAAGAGAAGTTAATTAACTTGCTTATGATCATAGAACTAAAAACAGCAAAGACGATACTACAACTGTGATCTTCTTACTGGTTACTGTACCACTACTGTACACGGCCTTTTAAAGGGTCTCCTGATACTCTTTCAGTTATTTCACTACAAATTAAATAATCAGAATTAAATAACAACAGATATCTATAAAATACATTAGCATATTTTCCTTTCTTCACTGTCCTGTGACTCTGTCTCAATTCATGTTACTGTGTTTTTACAGCACAATAAGGAAAGGTTAAATGTTTAGTGCTTTCTGTATAAAAAATGCAGCTATATGAAACACTTGAACTTAGTTCATTTAAATGACTCAAGTATGAACATAAAGTATTTCATAGGATAAATACCCAGTTCTTCAGAATACCAACTGCCAAGGTTTCACTGTATTAGAATGAGCTGTTAAAAAAAAAAAAGAAAAAGAAAAGAAACTTCAACCAGTTGAGTTTATTTTTCATAAATGTTTTCCAACTTTACCATTTGGCTTTAGGTAAAGATCACATCCACAGTGGCAGGAAAGGAGGTTCTTACTTTCTTGCTGTCTGAACAGTTAACAGTCATAGCCAGGCCTGGCACCTGTTTCTATCAGTCAATCATGCATCAGTGTTAAACCTGAACATCTCAACTGCAGGTGCTCACATACTTTAAGACTTTTTTGGTACACATTTTGCACCACTCTGGTTCCCCTATGTTTAGATTTTGAACTAAGATACAATGTGAAAATGTTGTATTTGTCTCTGTTGCATTAAGTTAAAAAGCAAAGTTTAAAGTTAAAATATTTCATTTGAAAGGCATGCCAGCCAATGTTCTAAATGCTGAGACGGAACAGTAAACGTAGTAGGTATAGTCTCTGCTCTCATGGAATTCACATTCTAATGGGGAAAAGACACAAAAGAATCAGGCTGTCAAAGTGAAAGAATGACTAAAAGGTCAGAGCCACGGGGATTTTCACCAATCACTTTGTAAGTAGAGCTGAGGGCACCCAGTCAAATCCAGAGAACAAGAAGATTTACAATGGTGAAACAGACTGTCACTTGGCTATAATTTTAGGCACTACTTTCTGTTCTCCAAATTTGCTGCATAAATGATAAGCCCTCCCTAACTCTGGCCCACTAGATAGGCGGCCTTAAAGAGCACAGCTTGACAGTGGGCCAAGAAGGAATCAAATCAGGGAGAGAAGAACGGGAAAGCCTGGGCAAACCTGGACAGGGTTTGGAAAGAACAAAGTGTCCCGCCGGCTTAGAGGCTTCCTGTATGCATTTAAACGAAAAGGCCAAGACACGTCCGAGAGGTCAAGGCTTCGCTCTTTAGAGTTAATATCTGATTGCGGTGGTTTTGGAGACTCGGTTCCTGATTAGGGAGTTATTAAGGACACTGTCCCAAATCGGCTTCTTGAGTGAATTAAACAGCCTGGCTTAGGTCTCTCCACTAGGAAGGGATTACTGACTCGTTTCATGCGCTGCAACCTTTTCTCTGCAACACATCACACAGTTTGAAATGACAAATTTGGAATTTTTGAGTGGCACCGACGCCTCCCTCGGGCTTGTTTGTTCACTGCAGTATCTATCTAGCACAGGTCTAGTGCCTGGCTCTGTGAAACTGGGATGAAGAAACACTAGATCAAAAAGCAGAGCGAGCGGGAGGGGAAGAAAGGCAACTTTCCTACGGCCAGACCTCCTGAGGGATAAAAGGCGGGAGGGGGGGGTCACTCAACCCGGACTCTTAGATCCAAGGGCTAAAGGGCTGGGGGAGGGGTCACTGGTGACTCAGGAGACGACTGGCGGGAGGATACCGGGAGCCAAGGCCACAGAATGAGAGAGGAAAGCCGGGCCCGAAAGCCAGAGCCCAAGAATCTTCCTTCCTTGAGCTTCCTTGCCCCGACGCACAAACGGCCGTCAGCTGCAGTCCGCCCAAGCCTGCCGCGGCCCAGGGAGACTTCTACGGGTGAGCCCCGCCTCCTGCCCCAGAGCGGCCGGTCAAGGGCACACGCTCCCCAGGCCCCGCAGCCAATAGGCGCGAGGCAGAGCCGGCGCCGCAGCCAATCCGCGCGAGGCCTCCTCTGCGCCGCAGCCCGGGTGCTCTCCCCTCGCTCCCACCCCCAACTGGGCCGAAACTGAGATCCCACCCCCGCCCCCAACCCCTAATGGAGTCCGGGTGCTGTAGAGGGACATACTTCCTAACCCAGGGGAACAAGTTGGCATGCTCTCCAACAGTCCCAGGGACATGGGAGCGGTGGGATGTAGGACCCAAAGGGTCATTGTGAGATGTGGACGCTCAATCATCAGCCCCCTGTGAATCCGAGAGGGGAGCGGAGAAAGTTGGTGTGTGAGGGTGCCCGCGTGTGCCTACAAGGCGGGTTAGATGTCCTGGGGCGCCGGCAGCTCGGCTGGGCAGGCCTGTCGCCTCAGCTCCTTTTCCCCCTGCTTACCTGGCTCTGGCAGAAGCCGCGGCAGCGAGGCCTGGGTGGAAAGCCGCGGCGACTCCGGACAGGAAGCGGCCAGAGTGCAGCAGGGCCATGGTGGGCGGCAGGCAGGCAGTGGGTAGCTGGAGGACTGAGCGGAGATGCCAGCGGGCGCGGACCCAGAGGCGCGAGGTCCTGCTGAAACTAAGGGCAGCGACTTCCCGGGAGAGGCTAGAGCGGCCTCCCGCCAGGCCCCGAGCCGCGTCACAGCGCACCCTGGCGGTCGGAGCGGAGCGGCTAGATTTCTGTGCAGCCTTGGGTGGCGGGTCCCGGGTCGGCGCCACGTGGTCCCGGAAAACAGTGACAGCACAGTTTATTGCAGTTTACAGCGCTCGACACACTTCACTCATTTAACGACGACGGACCCGACCGAAGGGGTAGCTGCTATTATGCCACTTTAAAAGATGGGAACAGGTAGGCTGACGTAGGTGAAGTAATTTGCCTAAGACTATAGAGCCAGTTACCTAAGTGGACGTTCCTAAATCTTCAGCCGGATGTTTCCGTAAATGCAGATCACCTCATCTTGTTCCTGCGTGGTTTCTAATCTCTGTTATGGAGAAGATAACATGCGTTATCTCCTGGGACACTTCTGAGGATTAGGCGAGATTAGCCGATTAGGTCGAAAAACAGGGTCTGGTTTAGCAAACTAGAAACAACTCGTGGTTATTAATGATAACCTTGTGTTTGTCAAATCCTTGCAGTTGTGTGTGGAAGGGAATTAATCATTCTTAAAGGAAAAAGCAGATGAATTTGAGACTCCAGACGTGGAAAGATTCAAACAAGTCCATTCTAAACAGTGGCTGTTTCTCTTTTTTGGGGCCATGCTGCACAGTTTATGGGAACTTGGTTCCCCCACCAGGGATTGAGCCCTGGCCCTTGGCAGTGAAATCACAGAGTCCTAACCACTGGACCGCCAGGTAATTCCCAGTGGCTGTTTCTGGGACCCTCTTCTCTGAAACCCAAGTAGAACTGTGTCTCTTGCCGACTTAGTTTATCTTCTATATCATGACAGTGTGTAAATGAGTAAGTCTGGATGCCTACCTGGTGTCACATTCTAGGCTCTTCCTAGAGCAGCCCCAACTTACTGTCTCAGACTCATCTGCTCACTCTCCGACCTCAGCCTTTGCCCTCACAGGCCGTGATTTCCATTCCCCTTCTGCATTAGTATCCTAACAACTGCTGTAACAAATTACTACAAACCGGATGTTTTAAAGCAACAGAAGCTGTTCTGTCACAGTTTTCAGTGGCTAGAATTCCAAAATCAAGGCAGGGTTCATTCCTTTGGGAGTCTCTGAGATGGAATCTGTTCCATGCCTTTCTCCTAGCTTCTGGCAGTTGCCAGCAATCCTTGCTAGCTCCTTGGCTTACTGACAGATTGCTCTAACCCCTGCCTCCATCTTCACGTGGTGTTCTCTCCCTGTGTGTCTCTTCACTTCTTACACGGATGCCAGTCATATGGGGTTAGGGACCACCATAAGGGCTTCCCATTAATGGCTTGATTACATCTGCAAAGACCTCCTTTGCTAGTAAATCACATTCCCAGGTATGTGGGTTGGAACTTCAAGCTACCTGATTGCAGGATACGTTTCAATGCATAATAATCATTGTCGCCAGAGCCCAGCAATTATACTTCCCGGGACAGATCCTAGAGACCTTGTGTATGTTTAAGGATGTCAGTGAAACGTTATTGGTAAAACTAAGACACAGGCAACAACCTAGTTGCCTATCAAGAGAAAATTAGACGCATGTGCTGATACAGTCACACAGTGAAGAATTACAGACTGCTGACATGAATGAGCTCAGTTTATAGGTATCAATATGTATGACCTCAAGAACATAAAAAAGCAAGTTACAGGACTATAAGTGTAATATGGAGCCGTTTAGATAAAATTTTATTTTATTTATTATTTTTTAAAGAAGTGATCGTATTTACTTATTTGTTTATTGCTTTGGCTGCGCCCTGCAGCATGCAGGATCTTAGTTCCCCAACCAGGGGTCAAATCTACAGCTCCTGTGTTGGAAGACCGAGTCTTAACCATTGACTCAGTCTTCTTAAGCACTGGACTGCCAGGGAAGTCCTTAGATAAAATTTGAAAATACACAAAACCATAGCATACATTCACTCATCAGTTCAGTTCAGTCACTCAGTCGTATCCGACTCTTTGCGACCCCGTGAATCACAGCACGCCAGGCCTCCCTGTCCATCACCAACTCCCGGAGTTCACCCAGACTCATGTCCATCGAGTCAGTGATGCCATCCAGCCATCTCATCCTCTGTCGTCCCCTTCTCCTCCTGCCCCCAATCCCTCCCAGCATCAGAGTCTTTTCCAATGAGTCAACTCTTCACATGAGGTGGCCAAAGTACTGGAGTTTCAGCTTTAGCATCATTCCCTCCAAAGAAATCCCAGGGCTTATCTCCTTCAGAATGGACTGGTTGGATCTCCTTGCAGTCCAAGGGACTCTCAAGAGTCTTCTCCAACACCACACTTCAAAAGCATCAATTCTTTGGCACTCAGCCTTCTTCACAGTCCAACTCTCACATCCATACATGACCACAGGAAAAACCATAGCCTTGACTAGACGGACCTTTGTTGGCAAAGTAACGTCTCTGCTTTTCAATATGCTATCTAGGTTGGTCATAACTTTCCTTCCAAGGAGTAAGCATCTTTTAATTTCATGGCTGCAATCACCATCTGCAGTGATTTTGGAGCCCCAGAAAATAAAGTCTGACACTGTTTCCACTGTTTCCCCATCTATTTCCCATGAAGTGATGGGACCAGATGCCATGATCTTAGTTTTCTGAATGTTGAGCTTTAAGCCAACTTTTTCACTCTCCTCTTTCACTTTCATCAAGAGGCTTTTTAGTTCCTCTTCACTTTCTGCCATAAGGGTGGTGTCATCTGCATGTCTGAGGTTATTGAAATTTCTCCCGGCAATCTTGACTCCAGCTTGTGCTTCTTCCAGTCCAGCGTTTCTCATGATGTACTCTGCATATAAGTTAAATAAGCAGGGTGACAATATACAGCCTTGACGTATTCCTTTTCCTATTTGGAACCAGCCTGTTGTTGCATGTCCAGTTCTAACTGTTGCTTCCTGACCTGCATACAGATTTCTCAAGAGGCAGGTCAGATGGTCTGGTATTCCCATCTCTTTCAGAATTTTCCACAGTTTATTGTGATCCACACAGTCAAAGGCTTTGGCATAGTCAATAAAGCAGAAATAGATGTTTTTCTGGAACTCTCTTGCTTTTTCGATGATCCAGCATATGTTGGCAATTTGATCTCTGGTTCCTCTGCCTTTTCTAAAACCAGCTTGAACATCAGGAAGTTCATGGTTCACATATTACTGAAGCCTGGCTTGGAGAATTTTGAGCATTACTTTACTAGCGTGTGAGATGAGTGCAATTGTGTGGGAGTCTGAGCATTCTTTGGCATTGCCTTTCTTTGGGATTGGAATGAACACTGACCTTTTCCAGTCCTGTGGCCACTGCTGAGTTTTCCCAATTTGCTGGCATATTGAGTGCAGCACTTTCACAGCATCATCTTTCAGGATTCGAAATAGCTTAACTGGAATTCCATCACCTCCACTAGCTTTGCTCGTAGTGATGCTTTCTAAGGCCCACTTGACTTCACATTCCAGGATGTCTGGCTCTAGGTCAGTGGTCACGCCATCGTGATTATCTGGGTTGTGAAGATCTTTTTTGTACAGTTCTTCTATGTATTCTTGCCATCTCTTCTTAATATCTTCTGCTTCTGTTAGGTCCATACCATTTCTGTCCTTTATCGAGCCCATCTTTGCATGAAATGTTCCCTTGGTATCTCTAATTTTCTTGAAAAGATCTCTAGTCTTTCCTATTCTGTTGTTTTCCTCTATTTCTTTGCATTGATAAACATATGTAAAAGTTTGAAAGAATGCACCAAAGATCCAGTTGAGTTCAGGATCAGGAGGGCACAAGAGGGTGTTTGCCCTTGTGGAGAGAATAAGACAACTTTGTCATATTTGCTTCATAAAAAATTACAGAAAATGTTACCAATTATCACCATTCTGGGTACGGAACTCTGTAATAAATACATTTTACTTTCTCATAAGAAAGCAAATTTGAGATACTGGTATGAAAAGTGAATTGGAAAAGACAGTTGTTAGGGGTAGGGTTGTTGTTATTTAGTCACTGAGTCATGTCCAACTCTTTGTGATCCCATGGAGTGTAGCCTGCCAGGCTCCTCTCTGTCCATGAGAATCCATGGAATTCTCCAGGCAAGAATACTGGAGTGGGTTGCCATTTCGTTCTCCAGGGGATCTTCCTGAGCTATGAACTTGCGTCTTCTCCATTGGCAGGTGGATTCTTTACCACTGAGCCACCAGGGAAGTCCAAGGAGTAGGGAGGCAAGGTCAAAAGAAGGCTGACAATAATCCAGGCAAGAAATTCTCGATTGTCTGAGTTCAGGTAAAAGTAGCAATGATGGAGGAAAGGTTACAGGTCTGGACTTATCAACGAGGAAGAATCAAAAGTGTTTGGTGATTAAAATTCAGGTAGAAGTAGAAAAGGAGTCTGAAATAATTCCCAGTTTATCAGTTAAAATTAGAGTTATCTGCAGGTAACAGAGATCCAAAATAACAGGCTTAATCAAGATAAAATGTATTTCTCTAACTTAAAAATCTAGAGATAGGCAGTCCAGGGCGAGTATGGCATTTCTGCCCCACACAGCCCTCAGCAACCCAGCTCGTGCCTCCATCCTCCATAAGGTGTGGCCCTTACCCAGTGGTCCAAGGAGGCAGTCATAGCTTCAGCCACCACGTCTCCATTCCAAGCAGGAGTCTAAAGGAAGAGGCGCACATACACACACAAAATCAAGTACAAAGGATACACAGTATTACCTTTTTTTGGCAGGTGGTTTTTGGGATCTTAGTTCCCTGGCCCCAGCTCTTGGCAGTGAAAACATGGAGTCCTAACCACTGGAATGCCAGAGAATTCTCAACCAGTTGCCTTTTAAGGGAGCTATAATAGAATGAGGCAGAATGTGGCAAAGATGAGCTGGAGGAGAGAGAGCTGGGGAGGGCCCAGGAGTGAGGACTCAGTGCCAGTTGTGGAAAGCAGGGAAGCCTTCATGGAGGAGATGGCATTTGATCTGAACTTTGTAGGATGTATGATGGTTTGCACGTTGGGGAGGAAGGAAGGAGAAAACATGGTCCGTATTCCACCTCACTGTCTAACTTGTCCCTGCTGCCCCTGCTGGTTCCTGTCTTTGTTCTCAACCATCATCAGGGTGGCTCTCCACCTTCTGACTCTTATCTTCAGAAGACAGTGGCTAGTTGGCTTCCCTCTTCTGACTGATCATCTCTTCTGGCCATTTCCTGTTTTTTTTTTCCTCACCCTCTTACCTCCCACTCCCAACCCTACTATTAATGGCCTGGACTCCTGAATCCTGCATTTCAGATTTTGGTCCTCATCTGCTAATTAGCTGGGAAAGATCAAAGGCAGGAGAAGGGGACGACAGAGGATGAGTTGGTTGAATAGCATCACTAACTTGATGGACATGAGTTTGAACAAGCTCTGGGAGTTGGTGATGGACAGGGAAGCCTGGTGTGCTGCAGCCCATGCGGTAGCAAAGGTTTGGACACGACTGAGTGACTGAACTGAACTGACTGAATTCTTTAATCCATCCATCTGCTTTTGCAATCAGAGAGCCTCTGGCAGCCTCCTCTGCCCTCAAGTCAACCATGTATCTGTACTTTATTTATATTCTCTTTATTTTACATATAAACTTCCAAGTAAACACTCATACACTCATATATATATGTCAAGTTCATCAGTTTTTTTTTTTTTTTGGGGGTGGCTATGCTGTGTGGCTTTGGGATCTTAGTTCCCTGACCAGGAATTGAACCTAGGCCCTTGGCAGTAAAAACATGGAGCCCTAACCATTGGACTTCCAGGGAGTTCCCATTCCCTTTAAATCAGTTGTAACAGACCACATGTAAGCCCTTGGTCCAGGCAGTCTGGGTGACCTTTGGATTCAGGCAGTCACAGGCTCTGGATTCCAGCAATTGGAAATGACTGTTGATAATATCATGCCCTGTTACATGGCGTCTGGAGCCTTTCTCCCATTTCCTGGTTGCCCTCAGGCAGACTCAGAGGAAGTGTTTCCAGAAACTTTTCTGAGCTCAGAAAAGTCAGCCCCCTGGGCTCCAGGTAGATCCAAATATTTATTGGATTCTCCTGGGTGAAAGGGGGCAGGAATGTCTAATAGTGAGGAGATCCTGAGTCAAAGAAATTTTTCACTGTACTCAACCCTCATCATTGTTTGTATTATTATTTTAAAAATTACTCTTACCACACAGCCAGGAATTCTGCTGGAGTTCCAGCTGCCTGGAACTGAGCTGGAGAGAGC
Source organism: Bos mutus (assembly GCF_027580195.1). NCBI lineage: Eukaryota > Metazoa > Chordata > Mammalia > Artiodactyla > Bovidae > Bos > Bos mutus. Next base: position 36,162,541 of record NC_091634.1, on the reverse strand, counting down.
AACAAAGACAAAACTTCGCTAGCAAATCAATAACTCCTCTCAACCCAAAGGCCCACACTCCATCCCAATGCAGTTGTAGATCATAGAATCTAGAAACTGAAAGGGCTTTCAGAGCTCCTTCAGGACAGTGCTTCTCATGCTGTGATGTGCATCGGAACCACCCAGGGGTCTTGTGAAAATGCAGGCTCTGATTCAGCAGGTCTTAGTGGGGCCTGTAATTCTGCTTTTCTTATAAGCTCCCTGGCTAGGCCATTGCTGCTGACCAGTGGACCATGTTTGGAGCAGTGTAAATCTAGACCATGCCATGCAGCACTTTATAGATGTCAGTGGAAGCCTGTGTCCCAAACTCCAGACTTCCCACTGTATATATGGAGAATCTGAGGTCAAAGGAACGAAGTATTGCCTAAGGTCACCTGGCCAGCTGGGGCTTGAGACTGGGAACAAAAGCACAGATGAAGGGTAGATTCCTTTTACCAATTGCGGATGACTCTGAGGATCCCCTGATCTCTTCCTGACCTGGAGTCAGCTCCTTGGTGGCCTGTCCAGGAACCATCTCCAGGCTTCTGTTCCAGGCCCAGGCTGTGGATCGGTGCTGCGGGTCAGCCTCAGGCTGCAGGAAGAAAAGGTATAATCTTTTCTAGGCCAGGGAACTGAAGACCCTTAAGGAAAGAGAGACCTTTGCACAGACTTGTACTTTTAGGGGAGTGTTCTCGCCATCACCACCTGGGGGAATGACGGAAGCAGGACTGGGCAGTAAGAACAAAGGCTCTGAAGCTATAATGGCCCTGAAGAGTGGTCCTGAACTGGGGCGAGGGGTCTGGCTTTTACACCTGTGCACAGTCCCTTGTCCTGCTGCATGACCTTGCCTGGCAAGTGAATGCTTCAGTGGAAAGGGAGCAGGGCATCTGAGCAGCCGCCCCCAGCGGCTACCACGTGGATGTTTATATAAACTGTAAGGAGAGAGTACTTATGAGAGAGTACTTATGAGGGACCCACTTGTATGTAGGGGGTGTGTGTGTGCGCGCGCACATGTGTATATGGTGGCTGGATAGGAATGTGCCTCTTTGGAACCTTCAGAGAGTGTTCATGTGCACTTGGGGTGCCTGCATTTGAGTGTGACCTGTTGTGTCATTCATTTGTGTGTACACGTGGAAGTCAGCAGTGTGTGGCTCTGTGCCGACGTCTGGGTGTGCTCCATTTGTGTGTGGGTGTGGGAGTGGTGGCAGCTGGACATGTACTGGCCTCCAGACCCACTCGATGAGAAGCCCTGTGGCCTCCTGTTCCGAGGAGAACAGAGGAGGCCCCTGAGCCAGGGCAGGGGATGCTGGGCTGTCTTTGTGGCCTTGGGTGGGGAGGGGATGGTACTGCTGAAGGCCACCTCATCTGAAGAAGCAGCCCTTTCTCTGGATGGACCGGGGCCTTCTGTATCCCCTCAACCCTTGTCCTCCACGCCCAGCTTGCCCCAGGAAAAGGTGCAGCCCTGGAAGAAGAGCTTGAGGGGAGGCCTGGGTGCAGGCACTCTTACCAGAAGGAGGCTGTAGGAGAAGGTTCCGGTGATTCTGCCCCTCCTCAGGATTGGAGGGCATCTCCAGAGCCCCCACAGAATGTATTGGGGTCTTTGGCTGGTGGACCATCTGGAAACCTCTCCCCCTGGCTCGCAGAATGTCTCCAAACACTTTTCTGTGCCTGTGAAGTCACTCTGGAAAAGTATACTTCGCGTTTTTACCTGATAACTATAAGGATTTCAATAAATGATTTTTGAAAACCCTTTATTAAAGGTGTCCAACTGTGGCCTCCTGTGTGCGGCCCTTGGGTGTGTCTTGGTTTCCCTTTGTTCTGCTTCACACTCAAGACACTTCACCTGAAGGACCCCAGCTGCCCTGTCAGCTAGAATCATGACTAGCTCTGGGTTCTGGACCAGCCCTGGCTCACGCCGGTCACCTGCATGAGAGGGAGGTGCACACGTGGCCTCGCATGTCCTGTGTATGCCATCTGTGTTGGGGCTGTGGGGTAGCTCTAAGTAACTGCCTGTCATGTGGTGGTTCTAGGAGCCCAGAGTCTAGAGGGGTTGCCTGTGACTGGGGAACCAGGAGGGGTGAGGTGGAGAAGGTGACTCACCCAGGGCCACACAGAGCACCTTTAATAGGGCCTAACCTGTCACACTTCACTTTATTTTTTCACTTTCATGCATTGGAAGGAAATGGCAACCCACTCCAGTGTTCTTGCCTGGAGAATCCCAGGGACGGGGGAGCCTGGTGGGCTGCCGTCTATGGGGTTGCACAGAGTTGGACATGACTGAAGCGACTTAGCAGCAGCAGCAGCAGCAGCCTGTCACATAGGTGGCCTGTTGTTTTTCCCAAACAGTTCTGTCCCTCTGGTTGCCTCTGCTGGATCCACCCTGCCCTGCCCATGGGGTGAGGACCAGGATTCAGGTTGAGATGTGAAGGCCTGCGCCTATTGCATCCACTGATCCCAAATACGCCCTCCCATCAAGACTTGACATGCTCAGTGTTGAGTCATTTCTGACTTTACCAGAAATCCAAGTCATCCTTGATCCAGCTCTCTATCACCTCCCACACTCCCCAGTTGACCCCAGAATATACTAATAAATAGCTACTTAAACATTTATTCCCTCATTTATTCCTCACAATAAGTTGGAAGGAAGTTGGAGCCCAAAGTCTATAGCAAGGGAGGGGCTGAGTTGGGGATCAGGCCCATCTCTCATTATCACAGGAAGTAGAAGGCACCTGCCTCTCATCCACGTGGTTACATCATAGCCCTCTCTTGGGTCACCCCAGAAGCCCGTCACTAGACTGTTGGACTCCAGTCTTGCCCCTTAGGGCATTCTCCTTAGGACAGCCAGCAGTGTCCTTCTAAAACATATCATCACCCTAGGGGACATTGCGAAAAAGGGCAATTATAAAGGAAGATGCAGCATCTGCCATAAGACAGCATTTTGAAGGGCAGAACTGATTTGGGGTTCTCAAAATGTGATAATAAATGTAAATACAGATGCTGCTGGCCAGAGAAGTGCAGAGCAGAGACATCTGACCTGTGATGTCAAGTAAAACCACCTGGATTTTCCAAAGAAGACATACACATGGCCAACAGGCACATGAGAAAGGGCCCAGCGTCACTGATCATAAGTTCAGTCCAGTCACTCAGTCGTGTTCAACTCTTTGCAACCCCATGGACTGCAGCATGCCGGGCTTCCCTGTCCATCACCAACTCCCAGAGCTTGCTCAAACTCATGTCCATCGAGCTGGTGATGCCATCCAACCATCTCATCCTCTGTCGTCCCCTTCTCCTCCTGCCTTCAATCTTTCCCAGCATCAGGGTCTTTTCCAATGAGTCAGTTCTTCACATCAGGTGGTCAATGTGTTGGAGCTTCTAATCATCAGAGAAATGCAAATCAAAACCACAGTGAGATATCACCTCACACCTGTCGGAATGACTATCATTATAAAGTCTACAAATAACAAGTTTTGGTGAAGATGTGGCGAAAAGGAAACCCTAGTACACTATTGGTGGGGTTGTAAATTGGTACGGCGGTTATGGAAAACAGAATAGAGGGTCCTCAAAAAACTAAAACTTAAACATGCTGCTGCTGCTAAGTTGCTTCAGTCGTGTCTGACTCTGTGTGACCCCATAGATGGCAGCCCACCAGGCTCCCCCGTCCCTGGGATTTTCCAGGCAAGAACACTGGAATGGGTTGCCATTTCCTTCTCCAATGCATGAAAGTGAAAAGTGAAAGTGAAAGTGAAGTCGTGTCCAACTCCCAGCGACCCCATGGACTACAGCCCACCAGGCTCCTCCGTCCATGGGCAAGAGCACTGAAGTATGATCCATCAATTCCACTGTTGGTATATATCTGAAGAAAACAAAAGCAATAATCTGAAAAGATACATGCACTCCAATGTTCATAGCAACATTATTGACAATAGCTCTGATATGAAAGCATCCTAAGTGCCCATCAACTGATGAATGAATGAAGAAGATATATATGTATATATATGAAGAGCTGGACACGACTGAGCACTCACACACACATATATGTATATAATAGAATATCACTCCAGTCAAAAAAAAAAAGATGAAATTCTGCCATTTGCAGCAATGTGGATGGACCTAGAGGGTATTATGCTTAAATAAATCAGAGAAAGACAAATATTCTATGTTGTCACTTACATGTGGAATCTAAAACAAGCAAAGGCATATAACAAAACAGAAACAGACTCACACATATAGAGAACAAAGTAGTATTTACCAGTGAGGAGAGTGAAGGGAGAGGGGAATAGGGGTGAAAGGTAGATTAAGAGAAACAAACTATTATGTATAAAATAAATAACAAGGCTATATTGTACAGCATGGGGAATAAAGCCATTGTTTTGTAATAACTTTAAGTGGAGTATAACATATAAAAATACTGAATCATTGTGCTGTACACCTGAGTGAGTGAGTAATAGTTGCTTGATGCTGCTTCTGCTGCTAAGTCGCTTCAGTCATGTCTGACTCTGTGCGACCCTATAGATGGCAGCCCACCAGGCGCCCCCGTCCCTGGGATTCTCCAGGCAAGAACACTGGAGTGGGTTGCCATTTCCTTCTCCAAATAGTTGCTTCAGTTCAGTCACTCAGTCGTGTCTGACTCTTCGCGAGCCCATGAATCGCAGCATGCCAGGCCTCCCTGTGAAAGGTTGTTATTGAATCACACGAATACACCGGGATTCTTGGCCCCCGGAGGAGAAGAATTCAATCCAGGGCCAGAGACGAGGCTTGACCGCTTGGAGCTTTTGTGTAATAAAGTTTTATTAAAGTATAAAGGAGATAGAGAAAGCTTCTGACATAGGCATCAGAAGGGGGTAGAAAGAGTACCCGCTTGCTAGTGTTAACAATGAAGTTATATACTCTCCAGTGAATCCAAAGAATGTCTGGAGGTTGTAAAGACCTCATCAGACCTACTCCCATAATTTACATTTTAAGATAACACTGTCCTCAGGCAAGATACATCCTTGTAAAGACCAGGTCTACTCCCATTATTAACATTTTAAGATAACAGAAGGTTTAATCCAAAGACTGTCCTTAATCCAGAGACTGTCCTCAGGCAGGATACATTATTGTTATATAATCCTAAGGAATGTGGAGAAAGAAAAAAAGTTTGTCCTTTCTTCCTCCTTGAGAATTCTAGACCCCTCTCTCCTTGGGGACCCCTATTTTTCCTATCAACCTGCCTAGGAAATGACTCTCTCACCTGTCCATCTCCAACTCCCGGAGTTCACCCAGACTCACGTCCATCGAGTCAGTGATGCCATCCAGCCATCTCATCCTCTGTCGTCCCCTTCTCCTCCTGCCCCCAATCCCTCCCAGCATCAGAGTCTTTTCCAATGAGTCAACTCTTAGCATGAGGTGGCCAAAGTACTGGAGTTTCAGCTTCAGCATCATTCCCTCCAAAGAAATCCCAGGGCTGATCTCCTTCAGAATGGACTGGTTGGATCTCCTTGCAGTCCAAGGGACTCTCAAGAGTCTTCTCCAACACCACACTTCAAAAGCATCAATTCTTTGGCACTCAGCCTTCTTCACAGTCCAATTCTCACATCCATACGTGACCACGGGAAAAACCATAGCCTTGACTAGACGGACCTTTGTTGGCAGAGTAATGTCTCTGCTTTTCAATATGCTATCTAGGTTGGTCATAACTTTCCTTCCAAGGAGCAAGCGTCTTTTAATTTCATGACTGCAATCACCATCTGCAGTGATTTTGGAGCCCCCCAAAATAAAATCTGACACTGTTTCCACGGTTTCCCCATCTATTTCCCATGAAGTGATGGGACCAGATGCCATGATCTTCGTTTTCTGAATGTTGAGCTGTAAGCCAACTTTTTCACTCTCCTCTTTCACTTTCATCAAGAGGCTTTTTAGTTCCTCTTCACTTTCTGCCATAAGGGTGGTGTCATCTGCATGTCTGAGGTTATTGATATTTCTCCTGGCAATCTTGATTCCAGCTTGTATTTCTTCCAGTCCAGCGTTTCTCATGATGTACTCTGCATATAAGTTAAATAAGCAGGGTGATAATATACAGCCTTGACGTACTCCTTTTCCTATTTGGAACCAGCCTGTTGTTGCATGTCCAATTCTAACTGTTGCTTCCTGACCTGCATACAGATTTCTCAAGAGGCAGATCAGGTGGTCTGGTATTCCCATCTCTTTCAGAATTTTCCACAGTTTATTGTGATCCACACAGTCAAAGGCTTTGGCATAGTCAATAAAGCAGAAATAGATGTTTTTCTGGAACTCTCTTGCTTTTTCCATGATCCAGCAGATGTTGGCAATTTGATCTCTGGTTCATCTGCCTTTTCTAAACCAGCTTGAACATCAGGAAGTTCACGGTTCACGTATTGCTGAAGCCTGGCTTGGAGAATTTTGAGCATTACTTTACTAGCGTGTGAGATGAGTGCAATTGTGCAGTAGTTTGAGCATTCTTTGGCATTGCCTTTCTTTGGGATTGGAATGAAAACTGACCTTTTCCAGTCCTGTGGCCACTGCTGAGTTTTCCAAATTTGCTGGCATATTGAGTGCAGCACTTTCACAGCATCATCTTTCAGGATTTGAAATAGCTCAACTGGAATTCCATCAAGTAGTTGCTTAGTCATGTCCAACTCTTTGCGACCCCATGGACTGTAGCCTGCCAGGTTTGTCCATGAATTTCTCCAGGCAAGAATACTGGAGTGGTTTGCATTTCCTTATCTTTGTACACCTGAAGCTAATATTAATGTTGTAAATCAACTATACTTCAATAAAAAATATGGAAAAAAACATCTGGAGGAGGAAACACTGACTTGAATCTGAAGACTGAGTACAAGTTTACTAAGCAGAAAAGGAAGGATGTTACCAACATAAAGAAACAGCACTTGTCAAGGCTGGAAGACATCAGAGAACAAGGCATAGATAGTCAGAGTCAAGGTGCTCTCAGATTGAACGCGTGTCTCCCATTTGCCAGGCGGATTCTTTTCCACTGAGCTGTCTGGGAAGCCTATATTAAGACACAGTGACTGACACGTAATAGCTAATTCTTGCCTGCATTATTTCATATGGTCTTGACAAAAATCCTAAAGGGTGACTCTTCTTATTCATTTTATAAAATCTTCAGTCAGAAATTGAGAAAAGTCTGAGATTTTTACCTTACTTGTAAGCTTATGAGTTAGCCTGTTAGAGTTTTTATATACGTAGAGCAGACATGAGACCTCTGGGTCAGAGACAAGGAGGATTTAGTACTCACCTGCCAGGGAACCTTTTCCACCTGCTTCACGCTCCGAGGGGAAAGGTGATGAAAGCTAGAGGTTACCTGTTCATACAGAGGGTTGCCCTATGGGACAGGAGCCCTCAGATTAGGAAACTGGTGATCCTTTCCAATGGTGAGAGAGATCAGTTATTCCCCTGGAATGTAAGCAGGTTTCCACTGAGGGAGAGAGGAGGAAAAGGCTTATCTTTACTACCTTGCCGTATCTCCAGAGAGATAATCGCCAAACATCTCATGAAATATGTGTCTCTAGCTTCCAAGGCTGTTTTCCATTCAAACATACCTTACATAGAAGACCCAGATCTTGCATCAGGTGAGAAATCTGGTCAGACTTGTCTCCCAACAAGGATAAGGAAATTGAAACTTAATATATTGCAAAGTATTTGAACTTGGGTTAGTTAAAGCACTAGGAAAATGATTGAATGAATGAATGACCTAGGTGAAGGTCAAGATACAAATGGCCACCTTCATATACTCTCCTGAAAATAGGTACTGGGGCTTCCTTGGTAGCTCAGTTGGTAAAGAATCTGCCTGCAATGCAAGAGACCCTGGTTCGATTCCTGGGTTGGGAAGAGTCCCTGGAGAAGGGATAGGCTACCCACTCCAGTATTCTTGCCTGGAGAATTCCCGTGGACAGAGGGGCCTGGTGGGGTTCATGATGTTGCAGAGTCAGACACGACTGAGTAACTAAGCATAGCGCAGGGCGGTATATGAGTGCCTTGTGATCATAGCAGAAAACTCTTTATCAAAAGTAAGCTGAACGGGGACTTCCTTGTGTGTCCAGTTAAAACTCCATGCTTCCACTGTAGGGGGCATGGGTTTGATCCCTGTCCAGGAAATTTTATTCATTGTTGACTGTTGGATCCTTGCTGCTTTGCGGGCTCTCCAACTGTCACAAGCAGGGGCTGCTCTCTAGTTGCAGTGGCTGCCCTTGTAGCTTGTAGTGTCTAGGCACAAGGGCTCAGTAGTGTGGCTCACAGGCTTACTTGCCCCGTGGCATGTGGGATCTTCCTAGACCGGGGATAGAACCCATGTCCCCTGAATTAGCACTGCCATTAGTGCGGTCCATTACTGTCCCCATTTGCTAGGAAAATGTGGCACAGCGAAGCCAAGCTTCTTCCATGATTGAGCTTTGGCAGATGGCAGGCCTGGCATTTGAACCCAAGTAGTCAGACTCCAGAGGCCAGTTTAATAACCATTTGCTAAACTCTTTTGAAGTTTAGCATTCTGTCTGTGTGTATGTCCATGTGTGTGTTTGTGTGTGTGTGTGTGTGTATGTGCATGTGCGTGTGGATAAATTCTCCTCTAGTTCTAACAAGCCTATGAGAGAGGTATTATTATCATCCCTAATAAAGATGAGGCGACTAAAACTCAGGTGTAAAAACTTGCCAAAAGTCTTTGGGTTAATAAGCTGTATTTAAGGAATTTGAACAAAGCACTGTATGTCTACTAAAGCTAAGCTCTGACAACTATATATTCTGATGTTTCTGAACCTCAGTTTCCTATATGCAAATAAATGTAAATAAAATTATTTCTGAAAATGAGGACATGGAAGCAACCTAAATGTCTATCAACAGAGGATGAATAAAGAAGATGAGGTACATATATACAATGGAATGTTACTCAGCCATAGAAAGGAATGAACTTGGGTCATTTGTACAGATGTGGATGGACCTAGAGACTGTCATACAGAATGAAGTCAGTCAGAAAGACAAAAACACCCCTCATATAGAGGGGTGGGATGGGGAGAGAGATGGGAGGGGGGTTCAAGAGGGAGGGGGTATATGGATACCTATGGCTGATTCATACTGAGGTTTGACAGAAAACAACAACATTCTGTAAAGCAATTATCCTTCCATTAAAAAAGAAATAAACCATATATTAGCACATATATGTGGTATCTATAAAAGTGGTGTAGATGATCTTATCTGCAAATGAGAAATAGAGACACAGACGCAGAGGACAAGCATGTGGACACCAGTGGGGGAAGAGGGTTTGGTGGGATGAGTTGGGAGTTTGGGATTCACGTGTATGCACTATTGATGTTATACACAAAATAGATAACCAATGAGAACCAACTGTATAACTTAAGGAACTCTACTCAGTGCTCTGTGGTGACCTAAAAAGGAAAAAAATCCAAAAAAGCGGGGATATATGTACACGTACAACAAGCTTCCCAGGTGGTGCTAGTGGTAAAGAACCCACCTACCAATGCAGAAGACTTCAGAGAGGCAAGTTCGGTCCCTGGGTCTGGAAGATCCCCTGGAGAAGGGCATGGCAGCCCACCCAGTATTCTTGCCTGGAGAATCCCATGGACACAGGAGCCTGGAGGGCTACAGTCCATGGGGTTGCAAAGAGTCGGACACAACTGAAGCGACTTAGCACGCATGCAATGCACACACAACCGAATCACTTTGCTGTATAGTAGCAACACAACATTGTAAAGCAACAAGACACCAATAAAAACTTACTGAAAATAACTACATTAAACTTACTTGTCAGTGAAAAAAAAAAAAAAACTATTCCGGGCAATGACTGAGGAGAGTATCACTAAGACCATTGTGTGTGAAAGCCCTTTGCTCCCTTTGGATTGAAAAAGGGCACAATTAGAAAGCAGAAGACATGTTTATTATACTTGTTTTTGCTTTGAGAATATGTCTCTCCTTGATTTCGAAAAGACTTTCTGAGCACAAAGGTTAGATTGGAGGCTGGTTGCCAGCCAGCATCCAAATGACAGGATTTGCATGTAAAGAGAGTTTATGCTTTAATTTAACTTAGTATTATTTGGAACAGCTTTACTGATATAGCATTCACATGCCATATATTCATCTATTTAAAGTGTACAATTCAATGATTTTTAATGTATTCAGTTTTATAACCATCACCACAACTGTTACTGAACCAAACTCAGTCTGCTCACCTACATGCAGAAAAGCCCATTTAATGACAGCAGATTGTGGTGAAGAAAAGTACAGTGTTTATACCAGGAAAAAGCAAAGGGTTTAGGCAGCTAATTCTCAAAAGGCCCGAACTCCCCATGGCTTTCAGACAAAGGTTTATAAAGACAGGGAGAGGGAGGCGGTGGCACTGTGTGTGTGATCAGCTCGTGGACACTCTTCTGATTGGCTGGTGGTGAGGTAACTGGGAGTCAGTATCATCAACCAGCCAGTCTGGGGTCTATGTGCTTGTGGGCAGCATGCAGTTAACTTCTCCCACCTGGTGGGGGTGTCAGTGGCTGCAAAACAGCCCAAGGAATTTGGCTCAGAATATTATCTACAGCCCTTGAAGAGGAACCAAAGGTCTTTGAATTTGTTTATTGGCTCAACTATTAATACCTGTGCTCAACTGCTGTCCTCTGTCCTGTATTTTCTGTATTCCTGTATTTCCTCTGTCCTTGTATTTTCTCACCTCTTTGATTAAATATATTCTTTGGAAGCTGGGGAACGCCTTAGGAGGCTAGTTTTTCTACAAATAATAGGCAGGCAGAGCACATGGTGAAAGGGTTTGTCCTAGGAAGGCCCTCTGCTCAGTTACACAATCAAATTTTGAACATTTTATCATCCCCCAAAGAAACTGTGGCTCAGTGGTGAAGAATCTGCCTGTAATGCGGGAGATGCAAGTTCGATCCCTGGATCGGGAAGATCCCTTCGAGAAAGAAATGGCAACCCACTCCAGTATTCTTGCCTGGGAAATCTCGCAGACAGAGGAGCCTTTTGGGCTATAGTTCATGCGGTTGCAGAAGAATCGGACACGACTTAGAGACTAGACAAAAAAGCAACCCTGTGTCCTTCAGCAGCTACCCTCTGTTTCTCCTCATAGTACTATGCAACCACGAATCTACTTCCTGTCTCTGTAGATTTGCTTCTTCTGGACCTTGCATGTAAGTGGAATCATACAGTAATAATACGTGGTCTTTTATGACTGCACTTTCATCATGAGTCATGTTGGTTCCTGCTCACAGAGCAACCACAGATGTAGGGAAATGTTTATGCTCTGTTCTTAGTAGCTTAAATCATTTGGTCCATGTGATCCTGGGAAATCTACCACTCTAGTGACAAATAACTACTATCTTGGTTTTGCCAAAGTTGATTAGTTCCAGAATTACAGTCTCAGCTCTCTCTCTCTCCAACCTTTTAGCAATAAAATATCTCCTTTCTACCGACTGAGGGCACAGAGAAGAAAAAATCTTGTGTAAACACAACTGGAGGGAGATAATGTGTGTTGGCTTAGATGGTAGCTGCAAATGCCTCCATGTCTGCTTTCATAATGGTCTCCTGGTTTCAGTGTCCATTTTTATGTCAGATGGAAATGTAACTTGCTGAGGACAGTATTTCTGTCCTCTGCTCTGAGTGAATTGATGTGATCAGAACAAGGAGTCAGAATTGACACAGATGATCACGTCAGCCTCCACAGAAAGTACAGATAATTAAAGGTCGTGACCAGATCCATAGAAAGAAAATAGTTTGGATGCTACGATACTTTATGCAGTGTCTATGAATTGACATTTCAGACACATTAGGAAAAGTCTCATTGCCTAACTCCCTTGATTAAACATTTTCTCTTGGCGAACTCCTACATTTATCATATAACCTTCATAATTTTGGCCTTGATTGGACGCAGTCGGTATTTATTGTATATTATTTTATTTATTTATTTTTTAGTTAAAAAACTGGCTGCACTGGGTCTTTGTTTCGGTGCCTGGGCTTAGTTGCCTAGCAGTGTGTGGGATCTTAGGTTCCCCCACCAGGGTTTGAACCCACGTCCCCACCATTGGAAGGTGAATTCTTAACCACTGTACCACCAGGGAAGTCCCTCACAGTCAGCATTTATTAATCATATCATGAACAGCCAGATGCCTGTGGGACAGGACTACATGCGGTGACATTCTTCTCCCGATAGGTCTTTCGCCACAATTCTGCCCCCTGAGCTGGATGCCAATCCCTGTATTCTTCCTCAAACAGGTCGTCTATCCTCTCTGACAGCTCCACGTCATTATGATGCTGTGTTCTTCTAAAAAAAAATCTGACTAATCCTTTAAGACTGAATTCAAGCTCCATCTCTTCCCTGGAGTCTCCCCTAATTCCTTCCACTTTGGGTTTTCTTAGAATACACAAGGTAGATGGAAAAAGAGAGCCATAGTATTTTGAAGCTCCTCCTATCAAAAGGAAGAGTCTGTTTCCCTTTTAAAGAAAGAAAAGAAAGGTAGCGCTAAGTCATGTCCAACTCTTGCGATCCCACGAACTGTAGCCTGCCAGGCTCCTCTATCCATGGGATTCTCCATGCAAGAATACTGGAGTGAGTTGCCATTTCCTTCTCCAGGGGAATTTCCTGACCTCGGAATTGAACCCAGGTCTCTTGCTTGTTCCCCTTTTGCTTGAATCCAAACTGGCCTTATGACCTGCTCTGACTAATAGAAAGTGGCAGAAATGATGCTATATGAGTTCTAGAGCCTGGGTCCCCAGGTGCCTTAAGATGTCTCCTGTGTCCTCTTGGAATGCAGCCCTGAGACCACTAAGCAGGGGAACCGTCTAGCCTGCCAGAGGGTGAGAGGCTGTGGGGGAGAACCAAGGCGCCCTAGCTGAAGGCATCTGACCAGTCCATCACAGTGGAGCCACTGGATAATTTTAGCTGCAGGAATGAGCCCAGGTGAGCCAGGAGATGTTCCTGTGTGTACGCCTGGCCAAGAGCAGAATCGTAAGCATATAAATGATTGTGGTTTTTAAAATATTACCTTTTTTTTTTTTTTTGCCATATGACATATGGAATCTTAGTTACCCAACCAGGGATCAAACCTGTGCCCTATGCAGTGGAAGCTTGGAGTCTTAACCACCGGACCACCAGGGAAGATCCCTAAATGGTTATGGTTTTAAGTCACAAAATATTGAGGTGGTTTATTATTATGCAGCAATAGATAACTGATAACGATGGGCTATTTTTCCTGATGTTTTTAAAGGTTACATATGTGAAGGAGGTTACAGAGAATTGTTTGGGAAGGAGCTTTCTTCTCAGGGGAAAATCTTCTCTTTCTCCTATTTTCTTTGTTCGAAGAATTCTCCTTCACTATTTAAGTGTCATGTTAGGTATCCATTCTCAGAATCCTCTGCACTCAGAGACAGGGTCAGGTGCCCTTTGGATGGGTGAGAACAAGGTGCCCTCTTGTTCTTACCATAGTACATTTTATACCTTATAGTTAAAACTGTATTGTTTTCTGGTCTGTGTTCTCTGTGAAGGTCCTGTGAGGGCAAAGACAAAGCCTACCTCAAACACCACTGCACATCTAGAATTTGGCACAGCATCGGACATACATGGGAGGGTTTTCTGCTTATGGATCTCACGGGTTCATCAAAGACTGATGCTCTCACCAGGTCACCTGTTCCACTGTGGGACAGCACTCAGCATGACAGTGCTTTTCCCCATCACAATATAATCCCTATCTGTGTACGTTCTATTCAAAGATCTGCATCTGACCACTAGAGCCAGGAAACAAATGCCCTGCATATTTGAGTACAGGTGCTGTGCCCCCCTCATTAACTAATTTCTTGGGACGTCCCTGGTGGTCCAGTGGCTGAGACTTTGTGCTCCCAGTGTAGGGGGGCTGGGCTCAATCCCTGGTCAGGGAACTAGATCCCATGGGCTGCAACTAAAAGATCCCAAGTGCTGCAACTGAGACCTGTTGCAGCCAAATAAATAATATAAGAAACCATTTCTTCTTCAGTTCATGGCAGCAGAAGCAGCTGAGGATCCTGGGGACGTCTGGCATAGAGCTCCTGACCATCCTGAGCTCTCTTCTCTTTTCATCCTAAAATATTATAAGAACTTTTTGCATCAAAACCCATTCTTTAGGTTAACAAATCCATCATAAAATGTCATAACAAGAACTTGGCACTATTGGGAGAGGTCTGATCCAGTCAGAGGAGAGTGTGATAATCACTTTCAGTTCAGTTCAGTCACTCAGTCGTGTCTGACTCTTTGCGACCCCAGGGACTGCAGCACGCCAGGCTTCCCTGTCCATCACCAACTCCTGGAGCTTGCTCAAACTCATGTCCATCCAGTCGGTGATGCCATCCAACCATCTCATCCTCTGTTATCCCCGTCTCCTCCTGCCTTCAATCCTTGCCAGCATCAGGGTCTTTTCTAATGAGTCAGCTCTTCGCATCAGGTGGCCAAAGTATTGGAGTTTTAGCTTCAGCATCAGTCCTTCCAATGAATATTCAGGATTGATTTTCTTTAGGGTTGATCTCCTTGCAGTCCAAGGAACTCTCAAGAGTCTTCTCCAACACCATAGTTCAAAAGCATCACTTCTTTGGCGCTCAGCTTTCTTTATACTCCAACTCTCACATGACTACTGATAAAACCATAGCTGTGGCAAAGTAATGTCCCTGCTTTTTAATATGCTCTCTAGGTTTGTATTAGCTTTTCTTCTAAGAAACAAGTGTCTTTTAATTTCATGGCTGTAGTCATCACCTGCAGTGATTTTGGAGTTCAAGAAAATAAAGCCTGTCATTGTTTCCATTGTTTCCCCATCTATTTGCCATGAAGTGATGGGACTGGATAGCATGATTGTAGTTTTTTGAATGTTGAGTTTTAAGCCAGCTTTTTCACTCTCCTCTTTCACCCTCATCAAGAGGCTCCTCAGTTCCTCTCCACTTTCTGCCATAAGGGTGGTGTCATCTGCATATCGGAGGTTATTGATATTTCTCCTGGCAATCTTGATTCCAGCTTGTGCTTCATCCAGCCCAGCATTTCGCATTGACTCTGCATAGAAGTTAAATAAGCAGGGTAACAATATATAGCCTTGATGTACTCTTTTTCCAATTTGGAACCAGTCCATTATTCCATGTTCGGTTCTGTTGCTTCTTGACCTGCATACACATTTCTCAGGAGGCAGGTAAAGTGGTCTGGTGTTCCCATCTCTTAGAATTTTCCACTTTGTTGTGATCCATACCGTTTGTATGTGATCCACATAGACTAAGCTAAAAGGCTTTAGTGTAGTCAATGAAGCAGAAGTAGATGTTTTTATGGAATTCTCTTGCATTTTCTATGATCCAACGAGTGTTAGCAATTTGATCTCTGTTTCCTCTGCCTTTTCTAAATCCAGCTAAACTGGAATTTCTCAGTTTAAACCATTAACTTCGTGGCATTTTGTTACATAGGAACAGATAATCAATACATCATCAGCCTATGCTGTGCTGTGCCTAGTTGCTCAGTTGTGTCTGGCTTTGCGACCCCTGGACTGTAGCCCACCAGGCTCTTCTGTCCATGGGATTCTCTAGGCAAGGATACTGGAATGGGTTGCCATTCCCTTTGCCAGGGGATCTTCTCAACCCAGGAATCGAACCCAGGTCTCCTGCATAGCAGGCAGATTCTTTACCATCTGAGCCACGGGGGAGGCCCGATAATCACTTCATTCTTTTATTAATGCAACTTAATGTCATATTGATTTCCTGGTTATAATGGCCCTGTGGCTAGCAGTAGCATAGAAAAAACTCTTCTGAGTAAGAGTTATATAACCACTAACCTCAAACTAATAAGAATGCATAGTTTATTTTACTGATGTTTTTGAACAAGTGTGTCAATCTTCATAGAACTTAAATTTTATATTGGTGATGAGGCATTTCAGGTGCTGCTGCTGCTGCTAAGTCGCTGCAGTCGTGTCTGACTCCGTGCGACCCCATAGACGGCAGCCCACCAGGCTCCCCCGTCCCTGGGATTCTCCAGGCAAGAGCACTGGAGTGGGTTGCCATTTCCTCCTCCAATGCATGAAAGTGAAAAGTGAAAGTGAAGTCGCCCAGTCGTATCCGATTCCTAGCGACCCCATGGACTGCAGCCTACCAGTCTCCTCCGTCCATGGGATTTTCCAGGCAAGAGTACTGGAGTGGGGTGCCATCGCCTTCTCCAGTTCAGGTGCTATTGAAGGCAGTTCAGGTGCTAATTTCAGGTGCTAATTTCTTTATCTGTTATACTTGTGAGAATTCTTGTTGACTAGAATTCCATATTCCATTTCATTGAACTATGCTATGTCTTTAATAGGAAAACTTCTGTTTAGCATTTGGCAAAATTCTTTGTTTAATTCTATTGGATTCTATTTGTAAGAAGAAAAAAAAATACCCAAGTGACACTAAATCTTTTCAGAGAACCGAATATTCTTGTCCCCCCGCCTCCAGTATTGCAGGAAAAGTTCCAATAAAGTAGATAAACACTACAATAAAGTGATAGTAGAAAGAAGGGGGTTTGAAATCAGACAATTTGGGTTTGAATCTCTCTTCAACCACTAGGTGGTCTATGAAAATCGAGATGTGACTAAAGCACACTGACAATCAGTTACGGAGTGAAAAAAGGGAATGAATTGCTTCATGGTCCCAGGGTGTGCTCATCCGATGTCTGGGATTCCTTAGTTTGTGGTTTCCTGTAGGTCCTGGCTGCGCAGAGTACCATCCCCCCACCCCACTGAGGTGACCTGGCTGACACTGCGGCTGGTAAATCCTGATACTGAAGCTGTCTTGCTGTGTATTATTTGTAAATCATACAAAGCATGTATTATTTAACATGCTGCATCTGAAGTGACTTCTGTAGTTAAAATAGGGATGAATGAACAGGTGCAATAGTCCTCTGAACTTTACCATTTAGTGTGTTAGGGGCTTGTTCTGGGCTTGGACAACTTGGGTGGGGTGTGTGTGTAAGTGTGTATGTGTGTTTAAAAGAGCCACAAGTGTATAAAAAGTGACAGGACCTTCTGAGTGAGTGAGGGGAGGACTACGTGTGTACCTGTGGAGGCGAGGAGAAGATTGCCTCTCATAGGGTTAAAACATAGGGTTACAATGTTTTCTGAACCCGCACTGAACTGGCATCTCGGCCTCCCACTAAAGAGATGAGGAGGACTCAGGTTTCTTCCCATCTCCTTGCTGCAGAGACGGGCTAGGCTGGTTGTAGCGTCTGTGGGTGGATGCTGCCACCTCGTGGTAGCTTCTCAGAATGCTCCATGCAGGACACAGCAAAGGCTGAGCAGTCCCCATTCTGCTTTTGGAAGAGGATTAAGTGATTTTACCAGAAAGCAATTAAAAAAAAAAAAACAAACCTGAAACAAGATAGATATATTCTGGAGTAGAATGTATGTCATATTTACTTTATTTAATACTGTTTTAGAGCAGTTTTAGATTCACAGCGACACTGAGTAGAAGGTACAGACATTTACCTTATCAACTCTGTACCCCTACTTAGACACCTAGCTTCCCTCATTATCGACGTCTCCCACCAGAGTGTTACATTTGTTACAACCTTTGAAACTACGTTGACTCATCGTAATCATCCAAGGTCCACAGTTTACATGAGGGCTCATTCTTAGGGTTGTACCTTCTAGAGACTTGGACAAAGGTATAATGACATGTATCCGTCATTATGTATGGTCCAGAATATCTTCTCTGCCCTAAAAAATCGTTCGTGCTCTGCCTGTTCACCCAAAACTTTACAGAATGCCAAGCCACGTAAGGATATCTACCCAAACCCTTATTAACCCTTTCACTCGACTTTGAACATGTAAGGAAAAAAAATAATACAGGCATACCTCAGAGAGATCACACATTGTGTTCCAGACCATTGCAGTAAAGCGAATGTCAGGAGGACCAGAAGTGTTGATGTCTGAGGAGAGGAGAAGATGAAGTTCAAGCAAAAAAGCAAATTTTCCCTTCCTTTACCTTTTTGTTCAATTCAGGTTCTTTTTTTTTAAATTGTTTATTTGGCTGTGTGATGGACAGGGAGGCCTGGGGTGCTGTGATTCATGGGGTCACAAAGAGTCGGACACAACTGAGCCACTGAACTGAACTGAAGAGGAACTAAAAAGCCTCTTGATGAAAGTGAAAGAGGAGAATGAAAAAGTTGATTTAAAGCTCAACATTCAGAAAACTAAGATCATGGCATCTGGTCCCATCACTTCATGGGAAATAGATAGGGAAACAGTGGAAACAGTGTCAGAATTTATTTTTTTGGGCTCCAAAATCACTGCAGATGGTGATTGAAGCCATGAAATTAAAAGATGCTTACTCCTTGGCTTCCCTGGTGGCTCAGATGGTAAAGCGTCTGCCTGCAAAGGAGACCCGGGTTCGATCGTTGGGTTGGGAGGATCCCCTGGAGAAGGAAATGGCAACCCACTCCAGTACTCTTGCCTGGAAAATCCCATGGACAGAAGAGCCTGGTAGGTTATGGTCCATGGGGTTGCAAAGAGTCAGACATGACTGAGCGACTTCACTTTCACTTTTCACTACTCCTTGGAAGGAAAATTATGACCAACCTAGATAGCATATTAAAAAGCAGAGACATTACTTTGCCAACAAAGGTCCATCTAGTCAAGGCTATGGTTTTTCCAGTGGTCATGTATTGATATGAGAGTTGGATTGTGAAGAAAGCTGAGCGCCGAAGAATTGATGCTTTTGAACTGTGGTGTTGGAGAAGACTCTTGAGAGTCCCTTGGACTGCAAGAAGATCCAACCAGTCTATCCTAAAGGAGATCAGTCCTGGGTGTTCATTGGAAGGACTGATGCTGAGGCTGAAACTCCAATACTTTGGCCACCTCATGCGCAGAGTTGACTCATTGGAAAAGACCCTGATGCTGGGAGGGATTGGGGGCAGGAGGAGAAGGGGACAACAGAGGATGAGATGGCTGGATGGCATCACCGACTCCATGCACATGAGTTTGGGTGAATTCTGGGAGTTGGTGATGGACAGGGAAGCCTGTTGTGCTGCGATTCATGGGGTCGCAAAGAGTCAGACACGACTGAGTGACTGAACTGAACTGAACTGAACCAGGTCTTAGTTGCGACATGAGGGATCTTTCAGTTGTGGCATACAAACTCTTAGTTGTCGCATGTGAGATCTAGTTCCCTGACCAGGGATTGAACCTGCCCCCTGCACTGAGTGCAGAGTCTTAGCCATTGGACCACCAGGGAAGTCCCAATTCAGGCTCTTAATGGATAGGATGATGCCCACCCACATTGGGGAGGGCAATCTTCTTTACTCAACTGCTGATTCATATGCCAATCTTTCCTGGAAACACTGTTGCAGACACACCCAGAAATAATGTTTTACCAGCTGTTTGGTCTCATCCCTTAGACCAGTCAAATTGACACATAAAATTACCCATTACATAGCCCTAAGGTGTCCATACCTCTGAATCCTCTTCTTCCCGAGGGTTAACATTTAGATAAAAATTGCAAAAAGATTTGCAACATCTGTCTGATTTAAACTTAGCCTTGTTTTTCTCCTGAGTCAATGGTGACATGCCCAGTTATTTGCTTATCTCCTAGACAGGGAGGCCTGGCATGCTGCGATTCAGGGGGTCGCAAAGAGTCGGACATGACTGAGTGACTGAACTGAACTGAACTGAGGACATGAAATTGGGAAACATACAATAGAGATGAAATATTTCAACATATTACCCGACGTTGCTCCTTCTGGTAAATCTTTGTGACAGTGATGGTGACCTGAATGTCTACCTTGACTTCTGATCAAAATTTCAAAATAACTAATACCATTACTTTTCCAGAGTGGAGTAGCTGATGGGTCAGAAAAGCAGGTGAACATTGGAAGGTGTGTGTGTGTGTGTCCAGTGGGGAAGAGCAGCTGGGTTCTGTCACTGATAGATGGAGAGTTCGGGCACATGATTTGGTTCCTCTTGGATTTATGAGACTGGGGACCAGTGGCAGAGAGCTCTGGAAATGAGGATCCTGGGATCTTTTTGCTGTGGCTGCTGATCACAGAGAGCCTGTGGAAGGAAATTCTCATTACCTACCCCCTCTCCATCTGGCTTCCAAAAAGACCGCAAAGTGACATTCAAGACTTATTTATTGATACTTGTGGCGTTCAGCTCCCATCTGCCTGCTGGAATCACCCTTCGCTGTCCAAGGTATAGGTTCAGTTCCTTTAGAAATGCTGGGCAGGAGACAGGGGCTTGTAAAAGTCACTTTAGAAACCCCCACCCCCACCCAGGTATTCTTCTAAGAATTTTAGAGAATTGAATCTTCTCCATAATATTCTAGCAAGGGTTCATTTGTTCTCTTTTCTTTTTGCTGACAACCCCAATGTGGCCCAGAGGATTTAAACCACTGGGTAGAAATGCAGCTGATTTTTGAATATGATTTTACACCCTGCATTTTTACTGAATTTGTGTATTAGTACTAGCATTTTTTTTTCTGGCAGACTCTTTAGGGTTTCCTTTATATAATATCATGTCCTCTGTAAACAGAGGCATTTTTACTTCTTCCTTTCCAATTTGGATGCCTTTATTTCTTTTCCCTGCCTAAATGCTCTGAGTAGGAATTCCATAACTGTACTGGATAAAAGTGGTCCGAATGGGCACCCTTGTCTTGTTCCTGATCTTAGAGAAAATGCTTTCAGTTTTTTACCATTTAGTATAATGTTAGCTGTCATATGTGGCCTTTATGTTATTATGTTCCCTCCCTACTCATTTTGTTGAGAGTTCTTATAATGAATGGGTATTGGATTTTGTCAAATGCCTTTTCTGCATCTACTGAAATGATCCTATAATTTTTGTCCTTTATTTTGTTAATGTGGTATACTGCACTTACTGATTTGTGTATATTGAACAATCCTCACATTCAGGGATAAATTTCACTTGGTCAAGGTATATGACCCTTTTAATGTGTTGTTGAATTTAATTTGCTAGTATTTTAAGGATTTCTCATTTATATTCATCAGGGATCTTGACCTGTAATTTTCTTTTCTTGTAATGGCTCTGTCTGGCTTTGGTATCAGAGTAATGCTGTCCTTTTAAAATGAGTTTGGAAGTGTTCCCTCTTCTTAAATTTTTGGAAGAGTTTGAGAAGGCTTGACATTAATTCTTCTTTAAATATTCTGTAGAATTAATTGGTGGAGTCATCAGGGCCTGTTCTCTGTGTTGCGAGACTTTTGATTACTGATTCAATCTCCGTACTCATTATTGGTCTGTCCAGATTTTCTGTTTCTTCATTATTCATTCTTGGTAGGTTTTGTGTTTCCAGGAATTTATCTGCTTCTCTTAGGTTGTGGGCGTATAAATAAATGTTTGTGGTAGTCTTCTATGATCCTTTGCATTTCTATAATATTAGTTGTAATGTCTCTTCTTTCATTTATAATTTTGAGTCTTTTTTCCTAGTCTACCTAGAGATTTGTCAAACTTTATCTTAAAACAAAACAAAACAAAACAAAACCCAGATCTGAGTTTCATGAATATTTTCTATTGTTTTTCTATTATCTATTTCATTTATCACCACCCTCATCTTTATTCCTTCTCCTAACTTTAGGTTTAGTTTATTCTTCTTTTTCTATTTCCTTGAGGTGTACAATTAGCTTGTTTGTTTGAGATCCCTTCCTTCCTCTCTCTCTTTTATAAGATGACCTAATTTTATTTTTCAAACAAATTGAATTTCACTTTGTTGCACAGCAGAAACTGACACAACACTGTAGAGTAATTTTACTCTAAAAAAACAAAAAAACCCCCAACCCAAATTGAATTTCAAAGGAGATTTGTGCACCGGTTAGTGATTGAGTTTAATTTACAGAAGCGTGGAGCCACAGGCCTCCCCTAGACCCTCCCTTCAGTCTGCGCTCAGCCCCACGTCCCCACACGACGCACTGGAGGCTGCGTTGAGTTTTGGGTAACCTGTCGCTGCAGTTGGACGATGGATTTTCTCGGGGGCACGCGGGTCTCCGACGGGGCACCAGTCAGGTGCGTGCTGGCTGGAGAGCTCTCGGCCATCAAGCCTGCCGTGTGGTCTGAGAGGCGGTCACCAGGGTGCTGGGAGGATCCGGGCAGAAGTAGCTGCTTCTCCAGGCTGCCATTTCCAGGGCGTCGGACTCCCGGGCCCGCCTCCTGCCCAGGACGCCCTCCGCGAGCCCGTGGCCTGTGGGGGCCGGTCCTTCGCTGCAGCTGCCGGGCAGCTGGAAGAGGGCGTGGAGGGCGGAAGCACGGGCAACGGTTGTTTCCTGCGGAGAAGGGCAGGGGACACGGAGCGGCGCCTGGACTCTGGGCCTGCGGCCTCTCCGGAGGGCTGCGCACCCCTGAGCCTGCCCTGGGCGCGCCGGCTGTCGGGGGACCCTTCTGCACAAGGCCGGTGACTCTGCGTGTGTGTGGGAGGCAGGTGGTGGTGGCGTCCGGTGGGCGAAGGGCCGCCCGTGCCCCGGGTGTGGGCTCCGGCTTGGGCCCAGGCTGCGGTCCATCTTCGCGGCTCCCGCGGTTGGAGCAGGTCGTGCAAAGCAGGCCGAGGTCCGGGCCCAGGGAGAAAGGAGGGCGCCGAGGAGGTTCCCTGAAATGGCTTCTGCAGGAGCCGGGCTGGCATCACAGCTCCCCGGCTTGTGTCCTCGTCGGCCACCTCCTCCTAGGCATGTCTGGGCTTGTCGTTGAGAATGAGAGTCAGGCACGCGAGGCTCCGAGCACAGTGCTGGCCAGGCCCCTCGCCGACCTGGCCCCGTGTAGCTGGCCGCAAGGTGACGGCTCAGTGCACCGCCGCTGGTGGGACTCACAGGGCAGAGGGATTAGGGCCGCGGGGCCCTGGGGCCTCCGTCCCAGCCCACACCTTCTGCTCTCCAGCCGCATCCTCCTGGGCCCTTTCTGCTCGTGGACCCAGAAGGGGACCACCCCAGTCCTTTCCGATGTGTTTTCCTAACTGACTCTCAGGATGGGGAAGTTGTGGTCAAGGTGTCTTTCCTTCCAGAAGCTTCTGGGCTCCAGGCCTTTGATAAACTACAGTGCCTGGTGGGGCCAGGGCCTGGATGGGGCAGGTCTTCTGGGAAGTGGAGGGGGGAGCAGTGGGAGACCTTTGCGGATTCAGCTTTCTGCTGAAAAGTAGCTCACAGGCTGTCAGGTGGCAGACCTCCGCCAGCTAAGTGGTCTCCGAAGGGGTTCCTTGTGTTTTCAGTGGGCTGATATCATCAGGTGAACCTTCTGAAAGAGCCAAGACTCCAAACAGAGGTGGGAACGCATGTGTGGGGTGCAGAGGACACTGGGGAAACGAGCTGGGCCACCACAGATATTTTGAGGGTGGCCAGAATAGTGCTTAGCTGGGGACACAGGCTGATAGGGTGGTCTTTGAGGAGAAGGGTGGCAAGTCTGCACTCTAACCGCTTGCTGTTTCTCTCCCCAGGTTCAGAGGGCTCATCTTGAACAAGACTGTCACCAAGCAGCAGTGCAAAGGCATGGCCATATTTGCTCTCATCATGTGTGGGAGGTTTTGCCAGTCTCATCACTTGGGCTTCCAGGTGGTGGGGCTGAGACAACAGCTACTTTGGGAGTCTGCCCTGGCTGGGGAAGGCAGCTGGGAAGCTGAGCTGTGGTTGGGCTGCTGTTCCCAGATGGAAGCAAAAAGCCCTGCCTGTGGCCCCTCCAGCTCACATCTGCCCGCACAGGCACCCAGGACCAGAGCTGATCCCACGCCTTGAAGGGTTTAACCTGGGATCTGCTGGCATCTGAGTCTGAATGTGGCTTCAGAACTGGGGTGTTTGCCTCTTGTGGGTTTTCTTTTACTTTAGATTCACTGACGACACTTAGACAGTTACATGTGAAAATCTGGACTCCCATCTTCTCAAAAAGCAAGGCTATGACAATACCAGTTCGTGTCAGGGTAGGCAGGAGTCAGCTGCCACCAGGATGGGCTGTTCTATATAGTTTGCCTCAATCCCCTCCATCTGCTGTTGTCTTCTCCCTGACCCTCCACTGGTTCAACTTCTAGGCCTAGACCCTGTGGGCATTTGTGGTAAGGGCCCATTTTTTAACCAGAGCTTGACTTGTGTCCAGTTTCTGGGAAGGCTCTGTAAGAGGGACCAGGTGGTTGGAGTCACCAGTGTCACCAGTGTGACAGCCCACTGCCCAGGCCCTGTCTGGCCTTGTGTGTCACTGGGCTTCGCTTCATATCTGCACCCCGGCAGAATCCAGAAATCCTTTCCTAGCGCAGAGGCTGGTCATTGCAGGGAGGATGGCAGCAGTTATGGCAGGCCCAGGGGGCCACAGGTCTGGAGAGAGTCCCCTGGGGGTGCCCTCTTCAGCTGTCTGTAGGGGCTGAGTGAGCAACTAGAATGAATGATTTATGCAGGGGAGTCAAGCTGGGTGGTGGGAGCAGTGGGGAGCAGGTCAAAATGCAGAGTGGGTTTCTGGGTGACTGGCACGGTGCCCAGTAAGTTGCTAGCTGATGGGAACGAAGGTCTAGAGTTGCCAGAGTATATTTATATCCAATTGTTACATCCCTGTTTGTTGTTAAGACTATCCTTTCTGCATTGTCTGAGTGCCTTTGTAAAAATCCAGCTGTTCATATATGTGTAGGTTTTTTTTTCTGGACTCACTGTTCTGTTTGTCTGTTTTTATACAATGCCATGCTGATTTGATCACTCTAGTTTAAAAAAAAACTCTTAAAATGAGTTATGTTAGTCCTTCAAATTTGTTCTTTTTCTAAGTTGTTTTTGGTTATTCTAGGTTCTTTATCTTTTCATATGAATTCTAGAGTTACCTTATCAATTTCTACAAAAATGTCTGCTAGGATTTTGATTGAGATTGCTTTGAATCTGCAGATCAGTTTGGAGGAGAATTGATGTCTTAACAACACTGAGTCTTCTGACCCATAGTCAAAGTATAGCTCTCCATTTGTTTAATTCATCCATAATTTCTCTCAGCAACAGTTGTTTTCACTGTTTGGGTCTTTCCCATTGTTTTCACTGTTTGGGTCTTTCCCATTGTTTTCTGGTTTATCTCTAATTATTATTTTAAAATACCTGTTTTAAGTGATATTTTTAAAAATTCAGATTCCAACTATAGGTAGCATATACAAATATAATTGATTTTTATGTATTGATCTTGGCTCCTACAACTTTCCTATACTCATCTATTTATTCTAGTAGTTTTTTGGTTGATTTTGTTTTTTTCCAGATGGGTTATCATATTATCTGTGAATAAAGATTCACATTTTCCTTCTTCCTTTACAATCTGGATACTGTTTACTTCTTTTTCTTGCTTGATTACACTGTCTAGAACTTCTAGTACAGTGTTCAGTAGAAGTGATAAGAGTGGGAATCCTTGACGTGTTCTTGATCTTAGGGAGGAAACATTCAAGTTTTTCACCATTCAGTATGATGTTAACTGTTTTTGGGTGTGTGTGTGTGTGGATGGCTTTTCTCAGATTGGAGAAGTTCTCTTCTGTTTGTTCTTTTCAGAGGTTTTTTTTTTAAAAATCAGGATTGGATGTTGGATTTTGGCAAATGCTTTTTCTGTGGCTATTAAGATTATCATGTGTTTTTTTGTCTTTAGTTAGTTTACTATGTAACATAGTAAATTACATTGACTGAATTTTGAATGTTAAAATAACCCTGCATTCCTTGGAAAAATCCCACATAGTCCTGATATATTATCCATTTAATATATTGTTGCTTTTGATTTGCTGAAGTTTTGTTTAGAATTTTTGCATCTATATTCAAGAGGAATATTGGTCTGTTTCTTTTCTTGTAATATCTTTTTCTGATTTTTTGTTGGGGTCCTGCTGGCCTCAGAATAAGTTGGGGAGTAGTCCATTCTCAATTTTTGGAAGGGTTTGTATTGAATTGACATTATTTCTTCTTTAAATATTTGATAGAATGCACTGGGAAGTCATCTGACCTGGAATTTTCTTCTTTTTTAATGATACAGCTACTATTTTTTAAAAAATTTATTTTATATTGGATAGTTAACAATGTTTTATTAGTTTTAAATGTACAGCAAAGTGATTCTGTTAAACATATACATATATCTATCTTTTTCAAATTCTTTTCCCAGTTAGGTTATTATGGAATATTGAGCAAGAGTTCCCTGTGCTGTACAGTAGGTCCTTGTTGCTTATCTGTTTTAAATACAGCAGCGTGTACATGTCAGTCCTAAATCCCCAACCGATCCCTCCTTCGACGCTTCCCCCGTCCATCCCCCACGCCTGTCTGTTACTATAAGTTCTTTGTCTAAGTCTGTGAGTCTGTTTCTGTTTTGTAAATAAGTTCATTTGTATCACTTTTAAAAATTCCACATATAAGTGATAGCATATGCTACTTGTCTTTCTCTGACTTACTTTACTTAGTATGATGATCTCCAGATCCATCCATGTTGCTGCAAATGGCATTATTTCATTCTTTTTAATCATTGAGTGATGCTCCATTGTATCTTCCATTGCACCACATCTCTACCCACTGTCAAGGGACATTTAGATTGCTTCCACGTCTTGGCTATTGTAAACAGTGCTGCAATGAACATTGGGACATATGTATATATATATATTTTCCCCCCTATATATACAATACCTTACTTATTTTTAAAAACTTTTTATTTCATTTTGGTGTATAGCTGATTAACAATGCTGTGATAGTTTCAGGTGAACAGTGAAGAGACTCAGCCACACATACACAAGTATCCGTTCTCCCTTGATGGGGTGTTTTAAATTATAGTTTAGGTTCCTTTCATCGATAGACATTTTCAGGTTGCCAAATTTTGTCTTTAATGAGCTTTGGTCATTTGTGTCATCTAAGGAATTTGTTCATTTCATATAAGTTTTTGTATTTATTGCCATAAGATTGTTCATTACATTTACTTTTATTTTTAAAATTTTATTTATTTATTTTTTGGGTGAGTGGCATGTGAGATCTTAGTTCCCAACTACGGATCAAACCCACGCCTCCTGCATTGAAAGTGCAGCGTCTTAACCACTGGACCATCAGGGAAGTCCCCTGTATTTGCTGTTTTCCTTTAATATCTGTAGAAATTTACTTTTTTACTTTTGACTGTACCATATGGCTTGCAGGATCTTAGTTCCCAGACCAGGGATAGAACCTGGGTCCCAGCAGTGAAAATAACAAGTCCTACCACTGGACTGCCAGAGAATTCCCAGTAGAAATTTAAATGTTGTAGCTCATTTATTCATTATGTTGATAATTTGAGTCTTTTCTCTTAATCATTATGGCCAGAGTTTTATTAATTTTATTGATCTCAGAGAAGCAACTTTGGCTTCATTTTTTTTTTCCTATTGCCTTTTTGTTTTCTGTTTCATTTATTTCCACTTTGATCTTTAGTATATCGTTTCTTCTGCTTAATGTGGGTTTAATTTTATCTTCTACTTCTAATTTTTAATGTGGAAAGTGAAATTGATTTTTCTTTTCTAATATAAGCATTTAGTCTTATAAATTTATCTGCTTTGGTGACATTCCATAAATTCTCATATTTTCATTTTCCTCCTGTTCAAAGTATTTTCTAATTTCCCTTTTGATTTTGTTTTTGACCTGTTTATTACTTAGATATGTATTTAGTTTTAAAAACTTTGGGGATTTTTTTCAGAAATCTTTCTGTTATTGATTTCTAATTTCATTTCTTTGTGGTCAGAGAAAAACACTTTTTGGGAGTTGAGTCCTTTTGAAATAATTGAGATTTGGAGTATGACCCAGTATAGGGTTTTTCTTGATGACTGTTCTTGATGCATTTGAGCAGAATGTGTATCCTGACATTGTTGGGTTGAGTGTTTTATAAATGTCACTCAGGTCAAGCTGGTTGATAGCTGTTCAAATCTACCACCTCTTTGCTGATTTCCTGTCCATTTGTTCTATCAATTATTGAGACATACTGAAATGTCTAGCTGTAACTTGGGATTTGTCTGTTTTAATGGCTCATACTTTGAGTGTAAGTATCTCCTGTTTTTTATTTCCCTGGGAATCTTGTTCTGTTCTCCCAACTCACCTCCAGAATGAGGTGCTGCTCTACAGAGCACATTCAACTTTTCCTGGAGGAGTGTTCACTGCTGTTTGTCTACTGTTTTTTTTTTTTTTCCCTGTCCTTTCACTGGGTCATTATGTCCTAGACCGCAGTGACTGGGTTTTGTTGCACTCACATATGAAAGACTCAAGAAACATTTTATGATGTAAGAAAGGTATTTGAGGCTCAGTACATGTACATGTGGCATTATTAAAACTAGGAACAAGAATTCATTAGATTCAGGGAACTGCAGTATGGAGTGGCAGTGAGAATATTAAAATTGAAAATTTTAATTTTTTCAATTTTAAAATTGAAAATTAACAAAAATTATTGTGGAGGACATGACTTTTGATTTGATGAAAAGTTAAGAATGAAAGCTATCAAGTGTATCTGGCATGGGGTTTCATTCACATCTACTCAAGTTAGCAGGATCATATCCTTGATCCTTTTGTTTCTCTTCATAACTCATTTCCAAAGGATTTGTGTAAAATGCTTTCCAGCAGATAGAATGTGGGCTTCATTTGAGATCTCATGTGTAATGCCCAGAAATTATAGAGATCACAAGGGTTTACTCTGGATGCTTTGGTCAGAAGGTGCTTTATGACTGAGGTGGCATGGTTTCACTTTGTTCATATAACTGGAAGTTGGAAAGTTCATGGGAAAATAAATCATTGTGGCTGGCGAAGAGCTTGGGATCAGAACCTCTGGTGCATAGTAAGAGTCTGAGGACATAGGCAAGATTCTTAACAGAAAAGAGATGTAAAAACAAGAGGGTTATGGTTTAGGACAAAATTTGAGAATGAGAAAAAGCTGGATGAGATAACTTCATTTTAGGTCTTTTGATCTGGGGATGGGCTGTCAGGCTTAAAGGGACAGAGCTAGACTCTGTGTTAGACAAAATATAATCTTAAGAGGTGATACATTTGATATCATTCTGCAGAAGTGACAGAAGGAAGCTCTTTCAATGCTCAAAAGACCCAACTCTCTGGAGCCAAGACAGATGGTGAGCAGCAATCACTACTTGAATGGGTAGAAAAATGTCAACATCAAGGAACGTTTTATCTCCCGTCTGTTTCCCTCTGCAGTTTCAACTTGGTGCAATAAATCCAAGTTTCCCATTTCCTTTCCTCAGGCTGCCCAGGTTGCCAGTGTCTTAGAAGTTGACGTGGATCCAGGTTGTTTTGGAAGGGAAATGTTTAACCAAGGTGCTGAGCCTGGAGCTTTCAAAAATGGGGTCCTCTTGCTTAGGTTGTAAGATTGTATTAATGTTTTTGTACCCTGGGCTTTGATTCTGTATGTCCAGTATCCTCATAAAGAGATAGGAAATAATTCATTCAGTAGCTTTCCGTTCAAACAACTCTGCCTTAGCCACTCACATACTCCACTAGTGTATTAATGTATGAGTTAATTGACGCTTCTGGAGCTGGTGATACAAATGTAAATTTGATATGATCCTTACGCATAAGGAGCTCATGGTCTAGCAGAGGGGAAAGTGGATAGATGTTGTTTTAGTTATCTAGATAGTAATTTATGATTTCCCATAAATCCATGGCTGACTTTAAGGTTTCTGAGGCTCAAATGGGCAGGTTTTCTGCTTGTCTTGCTTGGGGAGTCTCCCATGCACATGCATTCAGCTGGCTACTGAGCTTGGCTGGAAGTCCAATATGACATCACTCATATGTCTGGCATCTCGGTGCTCTTCCATATGGCCTTTCTCTTTCTTTGTGGTCTCATCATCCAATAGTCTAGTCCAAGTTTCTTTACGGCGAGGTGCCTGGCTTTACCAGGGAGAAAGCAGAAGCTGCCTGGCTTTTTAAAGGAGAAGACCAGAAGTGGTATCACTTCTGTTGCATTTTATTTATTTATTTTTAAGGATAAAAAAGTCATATTTATTAGATTTGTCCACAGTCCACAGTGGTGATCTTCTTGCTGGTATTGCCGTTTCTGGACCCAAAGCTCTCTATGGCTTCCGCAATATTCATGACCTCCTTCACCTTGCCAAAGACTGCATGCTTGCCATCCAACCACTCAGTCTTAGCCATGCAGATGAAAAGTTGCAAACCGTTTGTGTTGGGGCCTGTGTTTGCCATGGACAGGATGCCAGGACCTGTATATTTCAGGATGAAATTCTTATCATCAAATTTCTCCCCATCGATGGACTTGCCACCCAGTGCCATTATGGCATGTGAAGTCACCACCCTGGCACATAAATCCTGGAATTTTTCTATTAAAGCAGGATTTATCCTTTCCCTCCAGTGCTCAGATCATGAAAGTTTTCCACTGTCTTTGGAACTTTGTCTGCAGACAGCTCAAAGGAGACGTGGTCCAAAGACTCGCTGTTGTCAGTGGTGTTGAAGAACACAGTGGGACTGACCATAGCTGGGCAGTATAGAAGGCTCTGGGGTGGTGGCATCTGCAAGGCCTGTTGCATTTTACTGATCGAGGAAAGTCATAATGCCAGCCCTGATTCAAGAGGAGGGGTAGTAATAGTGGTAATGGGTGAAGTAACACACACTACGTAGGCTCACTCCTTGGAAGGAAAGTTATGACCAACCTAGATAGCATATTAAAAAGCAGAGACATTACTTTGTCAACAAAGATCTGTCTAGTCAGGGCTATGGTTTTTCCAGTAGTCATGTATAGATGTGAGAGTTGGACTGTGAAGAAAGCTGAGCGCCGAAGAATTGATGCTTTTGAACTGTGGTGTTGGAGAAGACTCTTGAGAGTCCCTTGGACTGCAGGGAGATCCAACCAGTCTATCCTAAAGGAAATCAGTCCTGAATATTCATTGGAAGGACTGATGCTGAAGCTGAAACTCCAATATTTTGGCCACCTCATGCGAAGAGTGACTCATTTGAAAAGACCCTGATGCTGGGAAAGATTGAGGGCAGAAGGAGAAGGGGACGACAGAGGATGAGATGGTTGGATGGCATCACCGACTCAATGGACGTGGATTTGGGTGAACTCTGGGAGTTGGTGATGGACAGAGAGGCCTGGCATGCTGTGGTTCATGGGGTCACAGAGTTGGACACGACTGAGCGACTGAACTGAACTGACTGAACACACACTTATAGAGAGGGAACTCTTTTTGGAGAGTACCTTCCACAGATACAAATAAATAAGAACCATAGCTAAAATTTAGTGAGCTCTTCTGTGTCAGACAGCCAGCTAAGTACTGGTCATATGTTGTCTCACGACATCCTCATATTAACCTAAGTGAAGTAGGAATCATTCTTACCCCCATTTTATTAATTTATTTATTTTATTTGGCTGCATTGGGTCTTGGTTGCAACACACGGGATCTTTAGCTGCAGTATGTGGGATCTAGTTCCCGGACCAATGATTGAACCCAGGTCCCCTGCATTGGAAGCACAGAGTCATAGCCACTGGACCACCAGGGGAGTCTTACCCCCATTATACAAGCAAGGGAATGGAGGCTGGTAGAGGTTAACTAAACAACCCCAGGTTTAATAAATGGCCAGGATTCAAACTCCTCAGAGATTAATTTGTTGCACTAAGAAAAGTTTGAGTGAACTGGTGACAAACTCCGCCTGTGGAGTCATCACACTGTATTTCATGTTAGAGAGAGGGCACTAAGGCTCAGAGAAGGGAAAGACCATTTCTGTGTGGGAGTTCAGGGAGGTCTTCAGGAAGGGGGACATTTGCTGCTGAAGGATGGCTTAGACATGGTGGATGAAGGTCTCCTTGCAGGTAGGAAACATCATGCACACACGTTGAGGAAAGGATCCTCCTGGACCCTGTGCACTCCGGGACCAACAGCCAGTTTATCTTGAGTGGACTCCAGAATTCAAGGAGGGGGACAGAAAGTGTGATGGATGCAGGACATTGGGGGTCAGGTTGTAAAAATACTCGAAAACCAGGCTGAGATATCTGGACCTTTATTTCCTGGGGAGACATTTAGTGTTTGGGAATAAGAACTTTATTTTAAAAAGGTTAAAACCACAGAGGTAGATTTGATATGTGAAAATGCAGATACTTAAGACAGGATGAAAAGAGAATGAATTCTCTGTAGGCTAACTGAGAGGAGATTTATGTCCGAAGCTTTTAAATGACCCCTGGGATGGATTAGAGGTAAAGAAGAGTATAGATATTGAAGGGTTGATAGCTGAAGATGGAATCAAAGATGGGTGTCAAATAACCAGCCGTAGTAGCTAAAATAATAGGGATGGGATAGATTCTGCAAATATACAGTTGTTTAAATTTTAGGCTACTGAGTTGACTTCAAATAATGCTGTTGACCTGATGGGGGGGCCAAGGTGGTTTGCAGGAGTTGATCCAAAGGTAAGAGTCATTGCTTATAAGGAGGAAATGTGACACTTTTCCTTTAAATTTATTTGGCAAGATATTGTGGGCTATTAACATGATTTTTTCCTTTTTTCTTTGTTACTTTAAAATGCAAATGGAGCCCAGTTACTTTTATGGCCTGATGCATTAGCTGTATATATCTCCTAACCGTATCCCTCCCCCTGACATCCTCACATTAACCTCAGAATAGGTACTGCCCTGTGTCAAGGCATTGAGGGCTCAATGGGATAGGATGCCTTGACATACTGCTTTACATGTAAAAAAAAAGAGAGGGAAAGTTAAACGACCAGTATAACATAAGAGTCAGAATCTGTGTGCTGACCTGAGTCTAGGCAGATAGAAGGACATTTATGACCTTTATAGACAGTGCATGGGGAGGTGGAAGGCCAAGTCATAGTTAGATAACCTTAAGCACACAGGGGAAAGATAGGTACTGCCCTGTGGCCGCTCAGCATCAGGAATAAGCCTGGGATAGATAGAGCTGTGAGCCAGTGACTCAGTTTCCTTTGCAAGATATTTACTTTTGACAAGAATCCTCATAGGTTCAGGATATAAGATCCTGTAATAGTGCTGTGATTAAAGACTTCCCTTCTGAATAGAGTTACACACAGGCAAATGGGTGGGAACCACCAGAACTGACAGAGCTGCTCAACAGAACGAATGCAGTCATTTCTGAAGTGGGTTGCTAACTTTTACTTGCTCTCTTGTTTTTCATTTGTTTCAGATCTGAGTATGTGAGTTCTGGGGCCTTGGGAATGGCGACTGGGATTTAAATATTTAATGGGGAATGCTTCCTACCATTATGCCTCATTACCAACTTTCACTCTCACCATTCATCAGATCAGTAGCCCCTCAAGGAATGGGAAGATTGCACTGTCTCCTCACATATGCTTTGTCAAGCCCCTGATTATTTGTCTAGGTTGGACTGTACATGGTCCCTTGTTGAAGGGAAAGGATTCGTGTAGGAGCTGGTTTCCAAGAGCCCATACAGTTCGTTGAGGACTTGCCAGGCCAGTGTTTCGTTACTTGTGGTCCTGTGCTAAAACAGTAACTACTACTTCTACTACTAATATTTACAATAGCAGCAGTGTTCAGCTGACCTTACAGTGGGCTGGGCAAGTTACACTTATTATTTTGAATCCTCATAACAACCCCTTTTACACATAAGAAAATTGATATGTCTCAGTTCCACAACTTTAAATCCTGGTTCTGATACCAGAGGTTATGCCTTTTGTCTTCTGTGATGGGAACTCTGTTTTACCTCTTACGTGGTGGGGAATAGGGAGGTTAGGAGAGGCCTTTGAATATGATCTTCTATTGTTTCCATACCCTCTTTGGTTATTTCAGCAAATATGGGCAGCGTGTATACACAGTTCCCAATATTGTGTTTCTTCCTTACTGCCTGGGGCAGCCAGAATAGAATGCTCGTGACAGTGAATTGGTCTCGGGCGTCAAGGAACAAAACAGACCAGAATCATGGAGTATATGGATTTCTTGGATCCTCTTTTCCTCTGCAGCTCGGCTGGCCTCTGCCAATAGGAGGTGAGCATTTTGAAGCGACACGTGAATCAATACTTAGCAGGTATAGCTTAAAGTAATAGGTAGTATTGATCAGGAGAGAAATCTATTTTATGTGTTGGGGGGGTACAGCAGGCTAGGAGGGGAGCCCACAATAATGAAAAGGATATAGACTCTCCAATTTAGTGGACACTGGCTTGAATATTGTCTCTACAACAAACCTTGTGACTTTGAGCCACTCTCTTAATCATTCTGAGCCTCAGTTTCCTTGTCTGCAGAATCCTCCTACCTACTGGTTTGTTCTGAGGAAGTTATAGCTACTTGTTGCCAAGGCTTATTACTCCTAGGACACTATGATCACCACTTTAAGTACACTCTGTGTGTGTTGATGCTTTTATTGTTGTTTGGGTGCTCACAAATGTTTGACTGTTAATTTCTGCTATTATAGTTTCCTTGACTTATATTTTCACCTTTTGGTGGTTATTGACATTGTTTTTGAACAATGAATCCTTGCTCTACTTAAGACAAAGAGGACATGTTTAGTGGCCACTGTGGATTCCAAGAAGTGAACAGAAAGGACTTCCCTGGCGGCCCAGTGGTTAAGACTCCATGCTCCCAGTGCGGGGGTCACAGGTTTGATCCCTGGTCGGGAAATTAAGGTCTTACATGCCATATGGAGAGGCCCCCCTCCCCCCCAAAAAAACACCATGCTACGGTGGAATAAAAGGAAAGAATACAAGTAGAAGACAAAACACAGACCACTCTTCATGCACCAGGCTTCTGTCTAGGAGAATCCCCGTTATGCCCTGAACCATCAAGGGTCCAATTTCACAGGTCTCAATGTACTGAATTTAATAAAGAACTTATTCCTTTGCTAATCCCTTAAATTCCTGTATCTGTATCTTATTTTTGTACTTAATCAAATGTTACCTCATACTGTTATTGTTTTCTAAGAACCTTATCAATGTTTTTGGGGTTTCCCTGATAGCTCAGTTGGTAAAGAATCTGCCTGCAATGCAGGAGACCCTGGTTCGATCCCCGGGTTGGGAAGATCCAGCAGAGAAGGGATAGGCTACCACTCCAGTATTCTCGGGCTTCCCTGTGGCTCAGCTGGTAAAGAATCCACCTGCAATGCATGAGACGTGGGTTTGATCCCTGGGTTGGCAAGATCTCCTGGAGAAGGGAAAGGCTACCCACTCTAGTATTTTGGCCTGGAGAATTCCATAGACTGTACAATCCATGGGATCACAAAGAGTCAGACACGACTGAGTGACTTTCACTTTATCACTGTTTTTATATGATAATGTCATCACCATTTCCACTGTACCTAGCTCAGAGTTGGCACATAGTAGGTGGTTGAGTAGGTGTGTGTGTGTGTGTGTGATGTTTTTCTGTTCTTTCTTTTGATTTAAAAAGTAAACTAAAAAGAGAATTGCCATTTCAGTTAATCCCACAAATCTTTGTCGTCGTTTCTGTTTCATTGCTAAGTTGTGATTGTCTCTCTGCGACCCCATGGATTGTAGCCTGCCTGGCTCCTCTGTCCGTGGAATTCTCCAGGCAAGAATATGAGAGTGGGTTGCCATTTCCTACTCCAGGGGATCTTCCCGACTCAGGGATAGAACCTGCATCTCCTGGGTCTCCAGCATTGGCAAGCGGATTCTGTACCACTGAGTCACTTGGAAAGCAAATCTTTATGAGGTAATTACACAGATAAACTCAGTTATACACACACTTGAGTGTGTGTGCAGAGCTAGAATCTGAGCATACAAAGAAATCAACATAGTCCTTGCCCTTGAGATTCCCATAGTTGGGTGTGCAAAATAGCCACACGAGAACACTTTGTAGTAGAATACTGGATATTATGTAAAAAAAGAAGGGGAGTCATATTAGCTGGGGTTTCAGGGAAGCTTTCTGGACATGCGTCTATGTTGAACCTGATTGAATGGATAAAAGCCATCCAAGGGAGAAAAGAAGGGCGATACAATCCAAGCAAAGAAAATAGCATAAGCAAAGCCAGAAGGTATGTAGGAAATGATGTGGTGTTTCACCAGAGTTTGTGGAAATCAGTTTGGAGTTATCACACTCCAAAGTACAAAGTAACTTATTTTGGAAGTGAGGAAAGGAGAATGGATAGGGGAGCCAGACCAGAACTAGTAACTATAGCCCACTAAGATAAAGATGTTGTCTGTAAATAAGGTGACATGGATACAAAATTGTCTTTAGATCCATCAGTCTGGTTACTGATTGGATGATGAATTTATGATGTGCTAGAAACAGGGAGAGGAATTAGAAGGTTGTTGAGATAGTCCAATGAGAGAAATTGAGGCCCTACCTTAGGACAGAGAAGGACAGGATGATGATGATGAAGTTGCTTGTGCTACTGTTACTACCGATAGCAACATTTAAATACAGTTGATCCTGGAACAACTCAGGGCCCCCCCAACTTGCCCCGCTCCGTGCAGTTGAAAATCCCCATCTAACTGATAGTTGGCCCTCCTACCCATGGTTCCACATCTGTGAATTCAACCAACCTTGGACCAGGTGGTACTGTAGTATATACTATTGAAAAAAATCTGCATGAAAGTGGACCTGTGCAGTTCAAACCCACATTGTTCAAGGGTCAGCAGTACATCCTGATATATTACAGGTTCCGTTTAAAGGGTGTAGTAGGAATTAATTTAATTGTCCTGTTGACCCTAATATCATCCCCATTTTATAGATGAGGAAGCTAAGAGGTTAAGTAGTTCACCTAGTGTATCATAAGGCAACGTGGCCGAGCTCGTGTTCAGGCCAGGCTATCTGGCTGAGTCCGTGTCCTAATCACTGCTCCATGCTGCTTCTTTCAATCTTGAAGCAACAACAGGGTTTGTTTTTCTGGCATTTTAGCAAAGGAATCTATTCCACAGTTAATTCTCATAATTAAAACTGTAACTTTATCCTTTGATTAATAGTTATGATAGAAAACTTATATAGTATTGATAAGTGAAGTTGCTCAGTTGTGTCCGACTCTTTGCAACCCCGTGGACTGTAGTCTGCCAGGCTCCTCTGTTCATGGGATTCTCCAGGCAAGAATACTAGAGTGGGTTACCATTTCCTTCTCTAGGGGATCTTCCCGATCCAGGGATCGAACCGGGGTCTCCTGCATTGGAGACAGATGCTTTAACCTCTGAGCCACCAGGGAAGCCCATAGTATTGATAAGCAAAAAGAGAAAAATAAGCAACGACTCCATTTCCAACATCCTTTAGGTAACTAGTGAAAGCAATTTGTAATTTCTTTTTGTATCTTCTTCCCTCCCTTTCTGTCTCTTACCTTATCCTCTGTGTGTTTGTACACATGCTTTTGGGACATCATTCTAAGCTATTAGGTATTTCTCCATCTCTCCCTCTTTTTTATTTTGGCTGTGCCATGCAGCCTGTGGGATCTTAGTTCCCTGCCTTGGGAGTGTGGAGTCTTAACTACTAGACTTCCAGGGAAGTCCCTCAATCTTATTTTTAATGATTGCACAATACTCCTTTTTAGAGTGGAGGACTTTGGTGACTAGATCAATGTGGGTGGGTAAGGAAGAAGTAATATATTTAGTATGACTCAGATTTATGGCTACGTGTGTGGTGATGCAATGCGGAACAGAGAACTCTGGAAGGTTATATAGGTTCATGTTGAGTTTGAGTAAGGATGCTTTCAGTTAGCTCAGTGTATGAATCTGAAGATCAACAGAAATTTATTTTTCTTTCCATGCACTTGATGAGTTTGAAACTCAGAGGTTAAGTCACTTTCCCAAAGTTCAAAGTTTGGTCTGGTCAGAGCTCATATGTTTTTCACACATTATTATTATTATATTTTTACACACATTACTCATTACATGGGGAAATAAATTAATGAAGAAACTTATAAAATAGTCTTTTTGGGGATAATATTCAGTGTTGATCCCACTTTTCATTCTGCTAATTCTTACCTCTCACTTTCTTTTTCAAAGAAGATACAAGGGTAGGCTCGCCCTAAGGAAGTTTAGAAGCTGTATTTGTTTAATATTACTTCAAAGATCCAGTACCCTTAGGCTGTTTAAGATTGTTTAGCCTGCTTTGCTGTTATTTGAATAGTCAGGATGCTTTGAAATGAGTGCAAAACAAACAAGAAAACAGGCAAAAATAACACTAAAACCCTAGTGAGACGTATAGGGTCATGAGATGGAAAGACTGGGATGTAACAAATAGGCCATCTCAAGTTCTGAACTTTGTCTAGCTCTGTTTGGGAGCTCTACTCCTTGGCTGTTTGTGGGACCCTGTACTCTTACTTTGCCACTGTGTCCAGTAATGGTTGCTGCTGATTTAAAGCTTTAATCCTGTGAAGCCACGTGTAGCTCATTTATTTCATGGGCAGAGTAGTAGAGGATGAGGCAGTGTCCAAGTGAAAGGAGGCAAGAGGAAGAATGATTTTCCTGCACTTAAGGAGCGGCCAGTGTGTACAAGTCTGCCCTGGCCCAGAGGGCAAGAGACCTTGGATTGTATCCAGCTTATTTTTCTTCTTACATCTGTCTCTTTCTCCAACATAGCTGGCACATTGTTGCCCAGCTTGCTGTACGCATGAGCAAACACACGCAGAAACAGGCAACACTCCATCCTGGACAGTTGGACCGCCGGCAGTTGCCCTTTTGGACTTCCTCCCCTGGGACCTAGTTCTTCTTTCTAGAGCCGCACAGAGCGTGTTCCTTACCTGTCCCTGTGATGTCACTTTAAAGAAATTCAGGCATTACAAGAAAACGTCCACATGCTTCGTTAGTTTCCTCCTTGAATCTCCTCCACTACTTCACATCTGATAGTTCCCACTTTCGTCCCTTTTCTTTCAGGGTATGGCATTCAAAATATTGCTACATTTAGGGTTTAAAAAGCTTGTTGTAGAGTCTTTATATAGATATTAGTTAGGATGTATTGAAAGTTAAGAAGCCTTAGTCCCTGCATTGGCCATACCAATTACTGGGTGAGACTTAGGCAGACTAGTTCTCTAATGTCTAGTTCTCTAGTCTGAGCATCAGTTTTTCCATCTGTAAAATGAAGGGCTCAGATGAAGAGATCTCTATTTCTCCTGGTTCTGAATGGACCCAGTGACAACAGAGGATGAACTTTATTAAAAATCACCTTTTAAAAAGATTTAACACAGAGGATTGTAGAAGTGAATACCAAAGGATCTTAAATCTAATATCAGGATATCCTCTGGTGACTTAAAAGAGTTATATGTGTCGAGTAGAAAATTCAAAAAAATTTTATAAGATGTGAAGTAAAAAGTAAAAGTCCCTCTTCCAGTCTCTGATCCTGGTTCTTTTTCCCAGAGGATTTCAGTATAACTAATTACTTGTTTTTCTTCCCTCTCTTCCCGAAATGAGAGTATCAACTTTTAAAACAAGAATATAGCATTTCAAAATGTCTGTTTCTTCCCTGTGGTCTTGGGTGGGGGGAGTCTACACTTGTGAAGTTTCTCTTGTGGCAAGTGCAATTAAATACAGACTGTCCTCAACTTGTAATGCTTCGACTGATGATTTTTCTTTTATTTAAAAAAATGCACAACCTCCTTTTTTATTAATTGATTAATTTATTTTTGGTAGTGCTGTGTCTTTGTTGCTACATGCGGGCTTTCTTTAGTTGCGGTGAGCAGGGGCTGCTCTTCGTTTCGGTGCATGGGCTTCTTATTGCGGTGACTTCTCTGGTTGCACGGCACAGGCCTCAGGCACGTGGGCTTCAGTAGTGGGCTTAGTTGCTCCCAGGCATGTGGGATCTTCCTGGACCAGGGATCGAACCCGTGTCCCCTGCACTGGCTGGTGAATTTTCATCCACCGTACCACCAAGGAGGTCCTGACTGATGACTTTTAGACTTAACAATGATGTGAAAGTGATATGTGTTCAATAAAAATCGTACTTGGAATTTTAAATTTGCTCTCTTCCTGGGCCAGCAATACACATGTGTAATACTCACCTGTGATGCTGGACATCAACAGTGAACCGCAGCTCCCAGTCAGCCACGTGATCACCAGGGTAAATAACTGATACATTTTAATCATTCTGTTCTTTACTTTCAGTACAGTATTCAGTATCTTCAGAGATCTTCAACACTTTATGATAAAATAGGCTTTGCGTTGGATGACTTTGTCCAATTGTAGGCTAATGTAAGTGTTCTGAGCAAGTTTAAGGGGGTTGTTTTGTTGCTAAGTCATGTCTGACTCTTTTGTGACCCTATGGGCTGTAGCCTGCCAGGCTTCTCTATCCATTGGATTTCCCAGGCAAGAATACTGGAGTCAGTTGCCATTTCCTTCTCCAGGGGATCTTACTGACCCAGGGATCGAACTTGTGTCACCTGAACTGGCAGGCAGATTCTTTACCACTGAGCCTTCAGGGAAGCCCCTGCCACCAATGTAAGTGTTCTGATCAAGTTTAAAGTAGGTTAGGTTAAACTATGATGTTTGGTAAGTTAGGTATATTAAATTCATTTTCTATTTATTATATTTTCAACTTATGTGTATCGGGAGGTAACCCTTGTTAGTCGAGGAAGATCAGTAGTTAAACAGAGAGGTGCTTCGGTAGTGGAATCTTTGGTAATTATTGTGGCTTGGCTTACAAACCTGAGTGCTAAAAAGACAGTCTTGAAATCCTCAAAGAGGAGTGAAATTGATAGCTAGAGGTTTCACTGGATGGCGGCTTTTAAGTAGACAGCAACACCTAGAGAAATGATTTGTGGGAGTCCTTATGACTGTGATGGACTTTCACTTGGTGATTGAAAAGAAACATTAGCATGGAGCATTATCTACTGAAATAAGTTTTTTTTTTTTTTTCATCCTAGATTTATGAGTCAGTGTTGAAGGAGCCCCATTTAATGGTCTCACGAGGAAAAGAGTCCTTGTATGAATGGTTGAAATAAATCTCTTGAAATTCTGTAGATTTTTATTTTAGATTTTACTTCTGTTAGTACTTATAAGACAAATAGGCAGTTATCACCAGCTATGGTCTGGCCCATAACATATTTTAGCCATGCTGGACTTTCAGATTGATATCTCATAGAAACTGAAGATTCCATTTCCCCTAAAGTGTCTTCTCTTATTATAGCAAACGAAATTCCCACTAGTTTAGATATCTCTTTGGATTTATTAAGATATGCTTTAATGCTTTATGATTCTAAAGTAGTGAGTGCCCATTTTTATTGAGGCATGATTGATATTCAATAAATGGCACATATTATAGTTCATAATTTAATACATTTTGACTTATGTATACACCTGTCACAATCAAGGTAGTAAACATATCATTCATGACCTGTGTTTTTCTTGCTTTCCTTTAAATTCTTCCTTCTTGTCCCTCATCATCCTGGCTGCTCCCTCTTCCCTCCAACCAGTGATCTGCTTTCTGTCACTATTGTCGTTGTTCAGTCACTAAGTTGTATCTGAGTCTTTGTGACCCCATGGACTGCAGCACACCAGGCCTCTCTGTCCCTTACTATCTCCCGAAGTTTGCACAAGTTCTTGTCTATTGAGTCAGTGATGCTATCCAACCACTATATCAGTTTGCATTTCCTAGAATTTATATAAAAAGAATGACAAAATGTGTTTTTTTATTAAAGTATTTTTAGTCTGGCTTCCTTAACTCAGCATGATTATTTTGAAAGTCATTCATATTGTGTATATCAATAGTTCATTCCTTTTTATTGCTGAATATATCCTATTGTATGGATATACAATTGTATCCTTTTACCTGTTGATGGACATTTGGCTTATTCCCAGTCTTGGCTATCACAAATAAAATTGCTGTAACATTCTTAAGTCTTTGTAGGGACATAGCTCTTCTTTTTTCTTGGATAAATATCTAGGGGTGGAATAGCTGGATCATATGGTAGATGTAGGGCTTCCTCCATGGCTCAGCGGTAGAGAATCCGCTTGCAATGCAGGAGTTGGAGGAGACACAGGTTCCATCTCTGGGTTGGGAAGATCCCTGGAGGAGGGCATGGCAACCCACTCCAGTATTCTTGCCTAGAGAATCCCATGGACAGAGGAGTCTGGTGGGCTACTGTCCACTGGGTTGCAAAGATGGACGTGACTGAAGCAACTTAGCACGCACATGGTAGATGTATTATTAATTTTTTAAGAAGGTGCCAAACTGTTTTCCAAAGCAGTTGTACCATTTTACATTCCTACCAGCAGTGTCTGAAGGGCCCAGCTCCTCTGCATCTTCACTAGTACATGGAATGATCAGTCTGTTAAATTGGAGCCATCAAATTAGAGTGTGTGGTGCTGTATCATTGTGGTTTTAATTTGCATTTTCTTAATGAATAATGATATTGAGTATCTTTTTATACTTCTTTATATTTGTATAATATACTTTATATATTTTATACTTCTATATATATTCGTATGTCTTTTTATTTTCTGAAGAATTGGTTTAACTCTTTTGCCCATTAAAAAAAAATCAGATTGATTTCTTATTTTTGAGATTTGAGAGGTAAAATATTCTGGAAAGAAGTCTTTTATCAGGTATAAGATTTGCAAAAATTTCCCTCTGCTTTGTGACTTGCCTTTTAAGTCTTTTAATAGTCTTTTGAAGGACAAAGATCTTCAATTATCATGAAGTTCAATTTATGAATTTGGTCTTTTATGGATTGTGCTTTTTGTATTGTAGCTAGGAAACCTTTGTCTAATTCAATGTATTTTCTCGTTTGTATTATTCTAGAAGCTTAAGGTTTATATTTGGTTTCAAATGAGTTAATTTTTGTATATAGTATGAGATACAGATCAAAATTATTTTTTCTATGTTTATATATAGATTATACTAATACAATTGCTCCATCTCCATTTGTTGAAAGATGTTTTCTTCAATGAATTGTTTTAGTGTCATTGAAAAAAATCAACTGAATTTTTCATATATCTATGGGTCTATTTCTGGGGTCTGTTCTAGTCCACGGATTTATTTGTGTATCTTTAGTTGGGTCTTACATTTTGTAAACCTGGCAATTTCTGCCTT
The DNA here is from genome assembly GCF_027580195.1 of Bos mutus. Taxonomy (NCBI): domain Eukaryota; kingdom Metazoa; phylum Chordata; class Mammalia; order Artiodactyla; family Bovidae; genus Bos; species Bos mutus. Next base: position 36,119,678 of record NC_091634.1, on the reverse strand, counting down.
TAATTGGAATATTTGGATCATTTTCATTGGTTGTAATTACTGCTTTGATTAGTTTTAAGCCTATCATCTTTCAGGTTGTTTTCTGTTTGTCTCATCTGTTCTTTGTTTTCTTTTTCTGTCTTTTTTTTGAGAGTATTTTTTATGGTTCTATTTTTATCACCCTTGTTAGCTTTATTAACTGTGACTCTTTGTTTTGTTATTGTAGTTTAGTAATCACCTTCTTTTGCCCCCACCTCCCAGCTCTAAGCGACCACTAACTTACTTTCTCTCTGTATAGCTTTTCCTATTGTAGACATTTCATATAAATTAAATAGTATCTGTAGACTTTTGTCACTGACTTCTTTCACTTTGCATAATGTTTTCAAGGTTCATCCCTGTTGAATTGCTTTTATTTAGAAAGACATTTTTGCTAGGCTTAGAATTCTTTTATGACAGTTTTGTCTTTCCATACTTAGATGTGTTACTCTTCTATTTTGTTCCTTGTTTTGTTTCTGATGAGAAACCTGCTCTCATCCTTATCTTTGTTCCTCTCTACATGTCTTTTTTCTCCAGCTGAAATTAAGATTTTTTTTTTTTACCAGTCTGTAATTTGATCATGATACATCTTGGTATAGTTTTTAAAATTTTTTTCTTGTCCTTGGGGTACATTTGAGCTTGAATGTGTGGTTTATAGTTTTCATCCTATTTGACAGTTTTTGACTGCAATTTGTTCAAGTATTTTTTTCTCCTCGTCCTCCTCTTTTTTAGGGCTACAAGTACCCATATATTAGATTGGGTTCTCTTGTCTCTCAAGGATACATATTTCCCCCAGTGGTACATTCTGAATAGTTTTAATTGCTGTGTTTTTAAGTTCACTTATTTTTTTCTTTGTAATGTCTAGTCTGCTGTTACTCTCATCAAGTCAGTTTTTTTATCTTATAATTGTATTTTTCATCTCTAGAAGCTTGATTTGGATCTTATCTTTCATGTCTGTACTTCAAATTTTGAACATATGGACTGCATGAATACCAATAGTTTTAATTATCCTCCTCATTATGGCTGTATCTTTTTACTTTTTCATGTCTGTTAATTTTTTAATAGATGCCAGACATTGTAAATTTTACCTTACAGAGTGCTGGATATTTTTGTATCCCTCTAAATCTTTTTGAGGTTTATTCTGGGACATATTTAAGTTACTTGGAAGAAATCTGATCCTTGTGTGTATAGCTTTTAAGAAATATTAGGTAGAATATGAGCAGAGCTGTCTAGCGATAATTACTCTCCATGACTGAGGCAAGACCCTAGTGTGTACTCAGCGACTTGTGCATCACATGGTTTTCTAGTCTGGATGGGTAGTTTTTTCACACATATGCACTGCACTTATCAGTCCTCGTTAAATTCTTAAAGGGCACCCTCTGTGGTGTCTGGAGTTCTCTGTGCACCTCCCTCCTTACTGGTTCTCTGTGATGTGAATTGTAGCCACTTTGGTCTCTGTGAACTCTCAGATTTGCCTCTTCAACTCAGGGAGTCTGCTCGGTTTTGCCTGGTTTCCCCTGCTGTGCAGAGGTGCACTTTCTAAATAAAGTATTCTGAGGCAATCATAGGGCTCACCTCGTTTGTTTCTCATCTCTCAGGGATCACTGCCTTTGTTGCTTGATATCCAGAGTCTTGAAAACTTTTGTTTCATAAGTTTCATCTTTTTTTAAAAAAAATGTACTTATTTTATTTATTTGGCCATGCCAGGTCTTCCTTGCGGCATTCAGGATTTTTAGTTGCAGCATGTGAATGTCGTGGCTTGTGGGATCTAGTTCCCTGACCAGGGATCGAACCTGGGCCCTCTGCATTGGGAGCAGGGAGTCTTAGCCATTGAACCACCAGGAAAGTCCTTATTGTCATGATCTGGGTGCGGGTTGGAAAAGAATTTCCGGACATGAGACAGAACGGGAGGGAAATAAAGTTTATTAGAGTGTGAGATGCTGTTAGAACATTGGACCAGCTCTAGGGAGAACTGACGTTGAACAGGGGTCCTCAGTTCCCTTTTATAGCCAGGGTGCAAGGAGTGGGATGGGGATCTTGCAGGTCATTTGCTGATTGGATGGGGCACGTATACTGGGTGGGGGAAGAGTATGGCAAATACCTTCTCCCTGTGGGGTAGGAGGGGAGACAGGTTATACTGTTCCATTAATAGTTACGACATGGGGGTTCTATTTCCAGTTTTTTAAGGAATCTCCACACTGTTCTCCATAGTGGCTGTACTAGTTTGCATTCCCACCAACAGTGTAGGATTCTCTTTTCTCCACACCCTCTCCAGCATTTATTGTTTGTAGACTTTTTGATAGCAGCTATTCTGACTGGCGTGAGATGGTACCTCATTGTGGTTTTGATTTGCAATTCTCTGATCATGAGTGATGTTGAGCATCTTTTCATGAATTTGTTAGCCATCTGTATGTCTTCTTTGGATAAATGTTTAGTTCTTTGGCCTATTTTTTGATTGGGTCATATGACCCAGCAACCCCACTGCTGGTCTTACACACTGAGAAAACCAGAATTGAAAGAGACACCTGTACCCCAATGTTCATTGCAGCACTGTTTACAATAGGTAGGACATGGGAAGCAACCTAGATGTCCATTGGCAGACGAATGGATAAGAAAACTGTGGTACATATACACAATGGAGTATTACTCAGCCATTACAAAGAATGCATTTGAATCAGTTCTAATGAGGTGGATTAAACTGGAGCCTATTATACAGAGTGAAATAAGCCAGAAATAAAAACATCAATACAGTGTACTAACGCATGTATATGGACTTTAGAAAGATAGTAACGATGACCCTATCTGCAAGACAGCAAAAGAGACACAAATGTATAGAACAGTCTTTTGGACTCTGGGAGAAGGTGGGAGTGAGGGATGATTTGAGAGAATAGCATTGAAACATGTATATTATCATATGTGAAACAGATCGCCAGTCCAGGTTCAATGTATGATACAGGGTGCTCTGGGCTGGTGCACTGGGATGACCCAGAGGGATGGGATGGGGAGGGAGGTGGGAGGGGGGTTCCGGATGGGGAATACATGTACACCCATGGCTGATTCATGTCAGTGTATGACAAAAACGACTATAATATTGTAAATTAATTAGCCTCCAATTAAAATAAATAAATAAATTTTTTTTAAAAAAGAAAAAAAATAGTTACAACACGGGGGAGGGAAGGACGATAAGGGTCTGGTTTTTCTGTTCCTGCATTCCAAGACCGTCCTTGGTTATTTGCTCTTTTGTCCTTGGGGCACCACACTTATTTCACCTGTTTTTTGTTGTTTTTGATGTAAGGGTGAATTCCTTCTCTGTTACTCAATCGTGTATACCCAATTTTAAATATTGAGAAATATAGGCAATAATTAAGATAGACATAAAATTAGTCATCATCTTATATTTTAGCAATACTTACTAGTAACAGATTGTAGAAGTTTTATCCATAAATCTTGTATGCTGTGTAGTAAAAATGCTTATGGGGGTCAGATATACTTAGGACTAATATTTTTTATGTTATTTTTTATACGTTACTAAAACTCTAACCTTAGCTTTCTTATCTGTAGAATAGAGGTAGTAATACTTATCTCATGGGTTGATGCAAGGACTAAATAAAACTATTTTTAAAAGCTGTAGTTTTTATACAGTGCTGAGTACATGATGAGAATGGATAGTTAATGTTGATAGTCAGGAATCAGGGGGATGAAAAGGCAGAAAGAAGCAGACTTGAGTGCTGCTGCTGCTGCTGAGTCACTTCAGTCGTGTCTGACTCTGTGCGACCCCAGAGACGGCAGCCCACCAGGCTCCCCTGTCCCTGGGATTCTCCAGGCAAGAACACTGGAGTGGGTTGCCATTTCCTTCTCCAGTGCATGAAAGTGAAAAGTGAAAGTGAAGTCGCTCAGTCGTGTCCGACTCAGCGACCCCATGGACTGCAGCCTACCGGGCTCCTCCGTCCATGGGATTTTCCAGGCAAGAGTACTGGAGTGGGGTGCCATTGCCTTCTCCGAGACTTGAGTGAGAAGATAGCAATTTGTAAGTCTTGGGCAAAAGCCACAAATGCTGTGGTGTATCCTAGCTATGGCAATTTTGGGCATTAGATCCTTAAAGCTTAGATTTGGTGGCTGTTCTGAAAGCATCATAGTTGGATTGTGTGGAAAGTGCAGATGAGGTGGAGGAACACAGGAACTCATACTGAAGATGTGGATGACTAGGTATTAGTGTGACATGATAGTAACCATCATAGAAAAGGGAAATGAGAGCATTAAGGCTGGGGGAAGTGTGTAGGGGTTCACCTGTGCAGCTCTAGGCAGATAAATAATAAACTCATTAGCACAGTCCAAGCTCCAGTGGACCAGTTATTTGGCTGTGGAATTGCTTGTTCTCTGGACAGGAGGGGAAAATGGAGTGGTTGATTTTTAGCATGAAAGGGCTTAGCTGAAGGCAAATCGAGGCTCTTTTTTAAACTCTGAGAGCTCTATGAATAATACGATCTAGTCATTTATTCTCCCTTGATGGATTTCTTTATATCATCAAATTACATCGTTTGCTGTTGCTCTGGTTAAAGCTTTTAACTCCGTATCTTGGTTGGGCCAGATGTGGTGTGGAAGGTGACTCAAGGTCAGTAATTTGGTTTCTGGCTCCTGGGTCTTCACTCTGTTGTCTTTCTTTAGTAGATAAAAGGGGCCCGTGAGCACTATAGTCTGCTGAGTGACTTTCATTTATAACTTTAAAAGGGGTTGTCTGAAGACAAAAAATTTCCCAAGGTGAGAGTTTTAATATTCAGAGATACAGCCTGCTTTTGGGAGCCGAATTCTTTTGTTGCTGACAAAAATCAGAAAAGCTCTGGAGTTTGGGGGAAAGATCCTTGTTTTTTAAATTGCTTCTGAAATCACTGTGTTATTGTTAAGAAAATGTTCACTTTGAGGATAATGGGGACAAAATTCCCATCCCCTGCCTGCCCTGTGCTGGGGGCTCAGTGCTTCCTGATGCGGTAGTCAGGGGCTCTGGGTATTGTCTCTTTGAACGGGGGTCAGACTTTCCAAAATCTCTCTTTCAATTCAACACAGTCATCCTGTGGTGTATTTTTATTTTATTAAAAAGTGTTTATGTATTTGGCTGCACCGTGTCTTAGTTGTGGCACTTGAGTTCTTCAGTCTCTTTTTAAAAAAAAAAATTTATTTATTTGGCTTCACTAGTCTTAGTTGCCGGATGCAGGATCTTTGTTGCAACATGCAAACTCTTAGCTGTGGCATGTGGGATCTAGTTCTCTGACCAGGGATCGAACCTGGACCCCCTGCCTTAGCAGGGACAGCATAAAGTCTTAGCCACTGGACCACCAGGGAAGTCCCCCCCTTTTTTTTTGACTTTGTAAAATTCTTTATTTCAGCATTCTTTGAGGTTTCACACTTTTCTGTGAGAATGAGTCATTTAATTCTGTACAAGTTTGCAAGAACATATTGTTGGTCTAAAGCAAGATACTGCTCCCCTTAGCTCATCACTTGGGAAGGAATTGCACCCAGATGAGCCCTCCTTCCTGGGATCTCTAGGGTTATTGCTCATCTTCTGCTGACTCTGCTCCCCTCCTGCTGGAGCTGCTCCTTCCTGGGTTTCTCTCCTTCCACCTTCCCCTGCTCAGTCCTGTTTGTCATCATGCCAGGGCATGGCTTCTGCCTCCTAGAGTGCTACCTCACCTCTACACTCTCCCTTGTGGATTCCTGGGAATTTCAATCTTTACTGTAGCATGCGAACTCTTAGTTGTGGCATGTGGAAACTAGTTCCCCGAACAGGGATCGAGCCCAGGCTCCCTGCATTGGGAGCTCAGAGTCTTAGCTGGACCACCAGGAAGTCCCTTGTGGTGTATTTTAAAAGTTGCCTCTGTAACACCCACCCCAACTGTCTCTTTTCCCAAAGGGCAGAAACCAGACACTTTCTGACCCCAGGCTTATGTGTGTAACATTGGGAAAGGCATGCCACCAGGACCAAGATTATGGACCATGAGGCAAAATCCTGTCTCGCCCTGAAACTTTTCTTCCATATCTCCTGTGGCATAATGCAGAGTTACCTAAGTTTGGCACTACTGACATCTGTGCTGGATAATTCTCTGCTATGGGAGACTGTCCTGCCCACTGTGGGATGTTTGGCTGCATCTGTGGCCTCCACCCACTGAATGCCTGTAGTCTCTCCTCTGCCCCAAGTTATGACAACCCAAAGTATCTTCAGACACTGCTAAATGTCCCCTGGGTCCAGGGTTGGGGCAGAATCACCCTCAACTGAGAACTCTTAGCATACTAGCTAAAGGCCTGGGCTTGGGAATAAGGCAGGCCTGATAACATGTGACTGTCATCTGTCAGCTGTGTGGCTTTGGGATAGTTAATGGATCTTTTAGGGCTCAGTAGCTCCATCTGTAAAATAGGGATATGATTACCTACTTTATATGTTCGTTCTAAGGGTTGAGAGAAATAGTACCATCATTGAATCTAAGTTCACGTGTCTGAGGCACAGTGAGGCCAAGCAAACTGAAAGAACAGAGTTTGGAGCCAGAAAATGTTTATTGTTGGAGAGGGGACTGATTGAGAAGATGGGAGGTGTAAGTTTGTCTCACATCCATCTTACTGGCAGAAGGCTTTTAAAGGCAACATTTGGGGTGAGGGTTATGGGGGGTGGACACATGACTTTCTTCTGATTGGTTGGTGGTGAGGTAACAGGTGATCTTTCAGGAATGTTCATCATCAGCCTTCTGGTTCCAGCGAGTCCGGGGTCTCCATTGTGTGATCAGCATAGAGTCACCATGGTCTACCTGGTGGGATCTTCATTCCTGCAGAACAGCTGAAAGTCAGATTGTTCTGTGTAGCTCGCGGAGGAGGAACTGGGACTCCGTTTTATTGCTCAACTATTGTTTCTTGACTGCTTTTCCTTTATTTCCGTATTCCCTCACTTCCCTATTAGCAACTGCTTGAGTCTACTCTTTGAAACTCAGGAAAGGTGTGGGAGACTAAGATATTCTTCTACAGATGATAAATGAGGGACAAGAAAAGGCTTTTGTGCCCAGGAGAGCCCAGAAGGGTCCTACTTGGTTTCAGTACCTCTAATAGCACAGTGCCTGCTAAGGCTCTGCCTTTTTTTTTTCTTTGCCATACTGCACGACATGTGGGATCTTAGTTCCTTGACCGGGGATTGGACCTGCTCCCCCTGGAGTGGAAGCATGAAGTCTGAATCACTGGACCACCAGGGAAGTCCCAAAGCTCTGGCTTTCTTGCTTGTCTTTCCTCCCTAGCTTTCTAGTGTCTTCTCCATCAACTTCTGCTGGCCCTGCTTTAAGATTGCATATATATATGTATTAATATATATGATATAAAGATGCCTGGAAGGATATACACTGAAACAGTAACTATAGTCACATCTGGAGAGATGGATTACTGGGGAGACAAAGAAACTCTTACTATATACATCTGTAATTTGAGAAATGATGTTATAAATGAATATGTGTGTATGTGCCTGCTAAGTCACTTTAGTCTTATCTGACTCTTTTCAATGCTATAGACTGTAACCTGGCCAGGCTTCTCTGTCCATAGGATTCTCCTGACAAGAACACTGGAGTGGGTTGCCATGCCCTCCTCTAGGGGATCTTCCCAACCCAGGGATCAAACCCACATCTCTTATGTCTCCTGCTTCCCAGGTGGCTCTAGTGGTAAAAAATCCACCTGCCTGTCAAATGAATATATGTATTGACTCAGAGACATTTTGAAGTGAAAAATGCAGTTTGCAAAATAATATGAAATCTTTTTAATAAAGAAATTCATGTATGCAGAGAAAATAATCTACACTGTAGAAGAAGGTAAATGCAAGAGTCAATAACAATTACTTTTAGGCAGTAAGATTGTGGATGTTTTCAAATGTTCTTTTAGCTTACCTGTATGCTTCAATTTCGCTGCAACAAACATAGATTGCTTTTGAATAAGGAAACAAAAACACACGCACATTAGGAAATAAAGTTAGAAGGTAGCTGCAGAGCAAATCATCCTTGTTTAGGAAGCAAACTCAGCTTTTTCCTTCAGTGTAGGAAAAAACCCCAGTTCTTCCCTACTAGGTCTTTTTTCCCTATGTGTCTCCTTTACCTTCACAGAGAACACTTCACTTCTGACACTTCTGGTTACCAAATGCATGGAGATTTTTCCCTACACCAAGCAATTCTCTGTGACACCAACTGGTTGTCCTGCAAGTCAACTCCATTCTGACACTGTCTACCTGGAGATAGCTTCACATCCCACTGGGTAAGGGTTCAGTCCTGCAGGACTGCTCCCTCCCTTTCCCCACCACTTCAGATGCCATTTGCAAAAGCCCGGGTTGTTATCTGTACTTCTGACCAAATGGCTATAAATTAGAGGTTCCTACGACTGCCCTCTTTGGGTTTAATTAGTTTGCTAGAGTGATGCATAGATCCTAGGAAACAGGTTTCCTCACTAGATTTGTTGTTGTTGTTCAGTTGCTAAGTCATGTCCAACTCTTTTGTGACCCCATGGACCATAGCACACCAGCCTCCTCTGTCCATGGGATTCTCCAGGCTAGAATATTAGAGTGGGTTGCCATTTCGTTTTCTGGGTGGTCTTGGACCAGGGGTCAAACCCGTGTCTCCCGCACTGGCAGGTAGATTCTTTACTGTTGCTGCTGCTGCTGCTAAATCACTTCAGTCGTGTCCGACTCTGTGCGACCCCATAGACGGCAGCCCACCAGGCTCTGCCGTCCTTGGGATTCTTCAGGCAAGAACACTGGAGTGGGTTGCCATTTCCTTCTCCAATGCATGAAAGTGAAGTCGCTCAGTCATGTTCGACTCTTAGCGACTCCATGGACTGCAGCCTACCAGGCTCCTCTGTCCATGGGATTTTCCAGGCAAGAGTACTGGAGTGGGTTGCCATTGCCTTCTCCATCTTTACTACTGAGCCACCAGGGAAGCCCTACTCACTAGATTACTGGTTTATTATAAAAAGATTTATGAGGAACCACTAGATGGAAGAGATGCAGAGGGCAAGGTATGGATAAGATACAACGCCTCCATGCTTTCTGTCATCGCACCCACTCTTTGCAAGTCTTCCTGTTTGCCAGCCTGGAAGCTCTCCAAAGCTTGTCCTTTGGGTTTTTATGGAAGCTTCATTACATAGGCACTGCTGATTAAATCATTGGCCATTGGCAGTTGAACTCAATCTCCATCCCCTCTCCTCTCCCTGAAGTTGAGCGGGGGTCGGGGGCGGGCACTGAAAGTTCCTACCCTTTAATTGCTTCTTTGGTCTTCTGGTGATCAGCTCCCCCCGCCCCCCCACCCCCATCATTAAATTACCTACTGAAAATTGAAAGTATTAGTCGCTCATTTACGTCAGAAACTTTGTGACCCCATGGACCCTAGCACGCCAGGCTCCTCTGTTCATGGGATTCTCCAGGCAAGAATACTGGAGTGGGGAGCCACGCCCTCCTCCAGGGAATCTCCCCAACCCAGGTCTCCTGCATTGCAGGTGGATTCTTTACTATTCCAAGCCACCAGGAAGTTACCTAAGGGCATTGTAAAAGTCACCTCATTAGTATAACAAAAGACACCTTTAGCGCTCCAATCAGAGGAAATGCCAAAAGTTTTAGGAGTGTAAGGTGATCTCTCATTGTAGTTTTGATTTGCGTTTCTCTAATAACTAACAATGTTAAACATCTTTTCACATGCCTGTTGGCCATCTGTAATCTTTGGAGAAATGTCTATTCAGGTCTTCTGCCTATTTTTTTGAGTGGGCTGTTTGTTTTGATGCTGTTAAGAGTCATAAGCTATTTATAAATTTTGGAGACTAATCCCTTATTAGTCACATCATTTGCAAATATTTTCTCCCAATCTTTGGGTAGTCTTTTCGGTTTGTTTATTGTTTCCTTTGCTGTGCAAAAGCTTTTGAATTTAATAGGTCTTGTTTGTTTTTGTTTCCATTTAGGTTTTTTATATTTGTTTTTGTATAGCTTTTGTATTGTATTTTGTATTGACCCACTTTTTTCCAGCACCAGTTGGTTGACAGGCTATGATTTCTTCACTGACTTGCGCTTACACCTTTGTCTTTTGAACTGTGGTGTTGGAGAAGATCTTGAGAGTCCCTTGGACAGCAAGGAGATCCAACCAGGCCATCCTAAAGGAGATCAGTCCTGAATATTCATTGGAAGGACTGATGCTGAAGCTGAAACTCCAATACTTTGGCTACCTGATGTGAAGAACTGGCTCATTGGAGAAGACCCTGATGCTGGGAAAGGTTGAAGGTGGGAGGAGAAGGGGACGGCAGATAATGAGATGGTTGGATGGCATCGCCGACTCGATGGACATGAGTTTGAGTAGGCTCTGGGGAGTTGGTGATGGACATGGAGACCTGGCATGCTGTAGTCCATGGGGTTGCAAAGAGTCAGACATGACTGAGCGACTGAACTGACTCACTACTCTTGCACCTTTGTCTAAAATCAGCGGACTTATGTAAGCAAATCTGTTTCTGGATTTTCTATTCCTTTCCATGGAGTTAAATATCTATTCTTTCTCTTCAATATCATTCGCCTTGACTATTTTATCTTTAAAATAGTAGATCTTGAATTCAGATATTTATCAGTCCTACTTTGTCCCTTTTCTTTTTCTAAAAGAAGATTCACTTTACTTTTCTGAACCGCTTTTCAGAGTCAGACCCTTCGGGGCCATCCTCCTAGGAGCTGAGTGAGTGAGCATCTCTGAGCCTGTTGTTGCTGTTGTTTAGCCGTTCAGTCATCTCTGACTGTGGTCCCATGGGCTATAGCCCACCAGTTCCCTCTCTCCATGGGATTTCCCAGGCACGAATACTGGAGTGCTACTTTGTTCTTATTTTTCAATATTATTTTGGCTATTCTAACGCCATTGTCAACCCACTCCAGTGTTTTTGCCTGGAGAATCCCAGGGACGGGGGAGCCTGGTGGGCTGCCATCTATGGGGTCGCACAGAGTCGGACACGACTGAAGCGACTTAGCAGCAGCAGCAGCAGCAGTGCCGTTGTAATTGCATGTGATTTTAAAAATCAGCTTATCTGCTTGTACAAAACTTTCTGATGAGATTTTTTTATTGGATTGTGCTGAATCTATATATCAGTTTGGGAAAGATTTGATACCTTAACAATATGGAATCTTCCAATCTATTTACCTGGTATATTAAATATATATATATATATATTTATTTATTTATTCAGGTACTTTAAAATTTCTTTTATCAGTATTATATATTTAACATTTTTCAGCATATGACATATCCTTAATAAGATTTATCTCTGAGTATTGCATGTTTTTTCTGCTATTGTGAGTGACTTTTTACAAAATTAAAATTTTAATAGTTCACTGTGAATATATAAAAATATAATAGATATTTATACATTGACTTTGTATCATGCATCCTTGCTAAACTCACTTATTAGTTCTATTAGGTTTTTTTTGGTGTGTGTGTGTGACAAATTCTTGGGGTTATTTATGTATACAACAACTTTGTCATCTGTGAAAAAAGAATTTTATTTCTTCCTTTCCAACCTGTATTCCTGTTATTTATTTATCTTATTATATCTCCTAGGGTCTTCTGTAAAATGTTAAATAGGATTGGTAAGAGTAGAATTCTTGCCTTGTTCCCTATCTAAAACACACTCTGCCTTTCTCCATGAAGAACATTAACTGTCAGGTTAAAGAAGTTCCCTTATATTTCCAGTATGCTGAGAGTTTGTATCATGAGAGGTTTTTGAATTTTATTAAAGGCTTTTTCTGCTTCTGTTGAATCAGTAGTATAGTTTTTCTTGAGCCTGTTGATGTGGTGAATTATATTGATTTTCACGTGTTTAATCAGCTTTGCATCAAGAGATAAATTCCAATTGGTCCTGATGTATTTTCCTTTTGATTTATTGTTGATTTTATTTACTAAGATCTTAGCGAATGAGGACTTACTTAGGAATGAGGATTTTTTGGGTCAGTGCTCAAGAGGGATATCCCTCTGTAGCTTTCTTTTCTCCCAATGTCTTTGTCAGGGTATCAGTGTAGTGTTGTATTTATAGAGCGATTTGAGACATGTTCCTTCCTCTTCATTTTCTGGAAAGGTTTATGTAGAGTGATATTATTTTTTTCTTTAAACATCTGCTAGAATTCACCTTGGAAGCTGTCTAATTTTATTTGTGGGAAAGTTTTAAGCTGCCGATTGATTTCTTTAACAGGTATAGCACTATCCAGGATATCTCCCAGGCTTGCTTAGTCTCTGACAGGAAGTTTGCTATAATTCTCATTTTCTCTATGTAATGTGTGATTTCCCTCTAGCTGCCTTTATTTATTTATTTTTAAACTTGGCTGCTATGATAAAATTAAAATATAATTGATTTATAATATTGTCTTAATTTCAGGTACATAGCATAGTGGTTCAGTTTTTCCTTTTTTGCTGATTATGTTCCCTTATAAGAGTTCCAGAAAAACATCTGCTTCTGCTTTATTGACTATGGCAAGGCCTTTGACTGTGTGGATCACAACAAACTGTGGAAAATTCTTAAAGAGATGGAAATACCAGACCACCTTACCTGCCTCCTGAGAAATCTATATGCCTCCTGAGAAATCTGTATGCAAGGAGATCAAACTGTTCAAGCCTAAAGGAAATCAATCCTGAATATTCATTGGAAGGACTGATGCTGAAGTTGAAACTCTAATACTATGGCTGCTTGATGCAAAGAACTGACTCATTGGAAACGACCCTGACGCTGGGAAAGATGGAAGGCAGGAGGAGAAGGGGACAACAGAGGATGAGATGTTTGGATGGCATCACTGACTCGATGGACATGAGTTTGAGCAAGCTCTGGGAGTTGGTGATGGACAGGGAAGCCTGGTGGGCTGCAGTCCATGGGGTCACAAAGAGTTGGACACGAACTGAGTGACTGAACTGAACTGAACTGAACTGATATTCCATTATAGGTTATTATAGGATATTGAGTATAATTTCCTTTGCTGTACAGTAAATACTTGTTGCTTATCTATTTTATGTATAGAAGTTTGAATCTGTTAATCCCATACACCTCATTTGTCTATCCCACTGCCCCCACCTGTGGTAACTATAAATTTATTTTCTCTGAGTCTGTTGCTGTTTGTATGTAGATTTATTCACTTTTCAGATTCTACATGTAAGTGGTATCATACAGTATTTTTTTCTCTGACATATTTCACCAAACATAATATTCTCTAGGTCTATCCACATTGCTGCAAATGGCAATATTCCAGTTTTTTAAATGAGTAATATTTCATTGAATATTAGCTGCCTTTTAATATTTTCTCTGTATCCTTCACTTCAGGGAGTTTGGGCGTGGTATACATAGGTGTGCTTTGTTTAGTCCTTATCCTGCTAAACCACAGGTGTTTGTCATTAGTTTTGGAATATTTGTCACTATTATTTCTTTGAACATTTTTCTTCCTCATTTCTCTCTCTCTTCTGGAAAAGAAATGGAATCTTTTTCTGGGATTCATGTGTATGAGACCATTTGATGTAGTCCCATATCTTGGATTCTCTGGTCTTATTTTTTTCTTTGTGTTTCAGTTTGAGTAATTTTTGTTGACCTATTGATACATTCAAATTCACTGACTTTTTCCTTCAGTCATGTCAAGTTTAGTGATTAGTCTGTTGAAGGCATTCTTTATTTCTGCTACAGTGATCTTCATTTCTAGCATTTCCTTTTTTTTTTTTTTTTTTGCTGAAATCGTTCATCTGGTCTTGCATGTTATTCACCTTTTCATGATGCGCCCCCCTCCCTTTCACTGGTGTGCTCTGCAGCTTGTGAGGTCTTAGTTCCCTGACCAGGGTCTGAACCTGGGCTCCCAGCAGTGGAAGTACAGAGTCCCAACTACTGGACTACCAGGGAATTTCCGCAATGATAGCCTTTAAGATTGCTGGGAGAAATATCAATAACCTCAGATATGCAGATGACACCACCCTTAGGGCAGAAAGTGAAGAGGAACTAAAAAGCCTCTTGATAAAGTGAAAGAGGAGAGTGAAAAAGTTGGCTTAAAGCTCAACATTCAGAAAACAAAGATCATGGCATCTGGTCCCATCACTTCATGGGAAATAGATGGGGAAACAGTGGAAACAGTGTCAGACTTTATTTTTTTGGGCTCCAAAATCACTGCAGATGGTGACTGCAGCCATGAAATTAAAAGACACTTACTCCTTGGAAGGAAAGTTATGACCAACCTAGATAGCATATTGAAAAGCAGAGACATTACTTTGCCAACAAAGGTCCGTCTAGTCAAGGCTATGGTTTTTCCTGTGGTCATGTATGGATGTGAGAGTTGGACTGTGAAGAAAGCTGAGCGCCAAAGAATTGATGCTTTTGAACTGTGGTGTTGGAGAAGACTCTTGAGAGTCCCTTGGACTGCAAGGAGATCCAACCAGTCCATTCTGAAGAAGATCAGCCCTGGGATTTCTTTGGAAGGAATGATGCTAAAGCTGAAACTCCAGTACTTTGGCCACCTCATGCGAAGAGTTGACTCATTGGAAAAGACTCTGATGCTGGGAGGGATTGGGGGCAGGAGGAGAAGGGGACGACAGAAGATGAGATGGCTGGATGGCATCACTGACTCGATGGACGTGAGTCTGAGTGAACTCCGGGAGTTTGTGATGGACAGGGAGGCCTGGCGTGCTGCGATTCATGGGGTCTCAAAGAGTCGGACATGAATGAGCGACTGAACTGAACTGAACATAATAATCATAATTATTTAGAAGTCCCTGTTAGTTTCCACACCTGTGTCTGATTCTGTTGCTTACTTTATCTTGACAGTTTACAAATTTGTTTTGGTTTGTCATTGTTTGTATGCCTGGTAGTTTTTGATTGAAAGCCAGACCTTTCTTTTTTAGGACTGTAGAAATTTAAGTCAATAATTTTTATCTTTGGAAATTGGCATGCCTTTCTTTTTGCTAGACCTTTAGTATAGTGGTTGATTCAGTCGAGTCAGGAGTTGTTAGGTTTGGGATTTATTTTTTTCTGTGGTTACCCTCTGTCTTAGTTTGTTAGAGCTGCCATAAAAAAAGTACCACACTGAATGGCTTGAAAAACAGACATTTCCATCTCATAGTTGTGGAGGTTAGAAGCCCTAAATCAAAGTGCCTTCAGAGTTGGTTTCTTCAGAGATGGCTGTCTTCTCTGTATTTCTCTTCACATCATCTTCTGTGTGTGTCTGGCTCTATATCCATCCTTCCCCTTTTATAAGGAAATCAACCCTATTGAATTAGGGTTGATTTAAAGCACCTCCTTTAACTTGACTGTGTGAAGAACTTACCTCCAAATAGGGTAATATTCTGAGGTACTAGGGCTCAGGTTCTAACATAGCTTTTTTGTCAGGAAGCAGTTCAACCTATAGCATCGTCTTTGTACCGCAGACTTCAGATTCTTCTAGCTTTTCTTGTGTTTAAGGTAAAAAGGTCTAACTTGCCAGAGTGTTTTTCTTCATATGTGCTCCACCAGAGGCATTAGGTCTTCACTGTTGCCCCTCTCTGGCAATAGACTGCTATTATTATTATTTTTAAATTGGAATATGAATGCTTTACAGGGCAGTGAATCAGCTATATGTATACATATATCCCCTCCCTCTTTTTAAAAAATTTATTTTTTAATTGAAGGATAATTGCTTTACAGAGTTTTGTTGTTTTCTGCCAAAGTAACATTGAATCAGCCGTAGGTATACATATCTCCTCCGTCTTAAGACTCCCTCCCACCCCTCTAGGTCATCAGAGTGTGGAGCTGAGCTCCCAGCCCTGGACAGCAGCCTCCCACTAGCTATCTGTTTCACACGTGGTATTGTACCTATCTTAATGCTTCTCTCCCAATTTGTCTCACCCTTCCTTTCCCCTCTCTGTGTCCACATGTCTCTTCTGTACGTCTGCATCTCTATTCCTGCTCTGGAAATAGACTCATCTGTATCATTTTTCTAGATTCCACATATATGTGTTAATACACAATATTTTGTTTTTCTCTTTCTGACATTCGTCTGTCAGAGCATAGGAGGGGCCATATTTTCTCTTTTGATTAAGTCTTAGAATCAGATAGGCACTGTGTCCTATCTGGGTCTTGAGGATGAAGTCTTCCGTGGATTCTGCTCGCTTCCTGCTCAGCTAGAGGAGGTGTCTAATGGCCCATGTCTGCTCTTTCCCCCAGGCATAGACATTTTTTTCTGTTCCTTTCCTCAGGTGTGATGGATCTGCACTTGTGCCCTAAACATGATAAGACCTAATTCTTCCTCTGTGAATTAGAAGTATGATAATAACAACAGCAAGTCTATAGGGATATTTTATGATAAAACATAAAACGTGTGATTTAAGTATGTTAGTCTCTTAGTTGTGTCTGACTCTTTTTGACCCCATAGACTGTAGCCTGCCAGGCTCCTCTGTTCATGGAATTCTCCAGGCAAGAATACTGGTGAGGGTAGCCATTCCCTTTTCCAAGGGATCATCCCAAACTAGGGATCAAGCCTGGGTCTCCTGCATTGCAGACAGGTTCTTTACCGTCTGAGTCACCAATAGTAGTTAACAGATAGTTGCTTATTGTGCTTCACCCAATGGTTTTTTTCTCCACATCTTCATGTTATTTACAAAGCTGAGTTCCTACCTTTTACATCTTCATCTAAGTCATCACAAGTGCTGATTGTTATGTCTTGAGCCCAAAGATACTCATTGACAATTTTCAGAGAAATAGTAATTATCTTATTGAACATCCTTTTTGGTTTAAATATTTTTCAGCATGACATAATCTGAGATGAACTTTCCAGAGAGCCCTTCATGTTGGCAATTGTAATACAATTGAGTGCCCCGAGAGAAATGTTTTATCTTGTGGGATATTTGCACAGGGCAATGAAAATAGGGAAAATCCAGATTCAGATTAAAGTTTAGAGGTCATAAATGGGAAGGTGAATTGCAAGACTGGAGGCTGTTAAAGTTATCTCAACCATAGGCACAACGGACAAGTTATGCTTAGTGTTATTTTTAAAAAAAAGTTGTGTTGGGACTTCCCTGACAGTCCAGTGGTTAAGTCTGTGCTTCCAATGCGAGGGTACGGGTTTGATCCCTGGTCAGGGAACTAAGATCCCGCATGCCATGGAGCAACTAAGCCCTCATGCCGTAACTACTGAGCCTGCGCTCCTCAATTAGAGAAACTGTGCTCCACAGTGAAAGATCCTGAGTGGTACAGTGAAGATCCCACGTGCCGCAACTGAGACCTGATGCAGCTGAATGAATAAATAAATAAATTAAAAAGAAATTGTGAACATTTTGAGGATTTATAGCAAGTTTAGGTGAAATGTGATGTTCAGGGAGGAATATGGGAGCATTTTGGGAGAAAGGAACATTCTAATGGTTAAGTGAAGGATGTGATTACCCACACATATGTGGTAGTTTAGGAAGTTTGTGTCTCACCATGTCTACCTCTGGAATTTGAGCAAAAACAAGATGAATGTGAATTTCATCTCTTCTCAATGTGCTATATGAGTGTATAGAATGGTAGCAGAAAGAAAGTTGGGCAAAAATATGGTGAGTGTACAAGGCAGGATACTCATTTCTGATATCTGTGATACAGAGATTTAAACGATGTACCTCTTGAATCCCTAATTCCATAGTGGAAGAGGAGATTAATCATTTTTTAGTAATTAATAGGAGCACTGAACCTTTTGTTCTCATGTATACAAATCATCAGCAGAGCAAAGAACCAGCTGGAGGCAGGTGATTTTCCAACTCCTCCAGAGCATTTGGAGAATTCATCTTTGGTGATGAAAGTTTTTCAAATTTTCAAGCTGTGTTTTTACTAGAAAGAAGTGTATGGGAACTGAGTTTCAATGCCCGTGTTTAGATACCTCTAATGTTATACTAGTGTCTTAGTATGAGTGTCCCAAGCCATCTATTCCATGGACTATATGAATCTGCTCATTTTTTAGGCTCATTTCAAATCCTTAGCAACCTATTTTAGCATTCAGTTTTCAATGGAAACAGTGACAGACTATTTTTTTGGGCTCCAAAGTTGCTGCAGATGGTGACTACAGTCATGAAATTAAAAGACGCTTACTCCTTGGAAGGAAAGTTATGACCAACCTAGACAGCATATTAAAAAGCAGAGACATTACTTTGCCAACAAAAGTCCGTCTAGTCGAAGCTATGGTTTTTCCAGTGGTCATGTATGGATGTGAGAGTTGGACTATAAAGAAAGCTGAGCGCCGAAGAATTGATGCTTTTGAGCTGTGGTGTTGGAGAAAACTCTTGAGAGTCCCTTGGCCTGCAAAGAGATCCAACCAGTCCATCCTAAAGGAAATCAGTCCTGAATATTCATTAGGAGGACTGATGCTAAAGCTGAAACTCTAATACTTTGGCCACCTGATGCGAAGAACTGATTCATTTGAAAAGACCCTGATGCTGGGAAAGATTGAAGTTGGGAGGAGAAGGAGATAACAGAGGATGAGATGGTTGTATGGCATCACCGACTCAATGGACATGAGTTTGAGTAAACTGTGGGAGCTGGTGATGGACAGGGCATGCTGCAGTCCATGGGGTCGCAAAGAGTCGGACACAGCTGAGCGACTGAACTGAACTGAACTTTCCCTCTCTTCTAAGTCTGTCTTATATTTTCCTCATATACCAACAGGCTGTGACCAGGATTTAGTAGCCAGCCCAGCTTCTTTTCAGCTTTTCTCATACCAGGTTCAGTTCCCCACGATTAGGTCACCCTTTGGGAACAGATGTCATTGACCCCAAATTTGGGCCTTCTGTGCTTTTTTTTTTGAAATGTTGCTGCTGATTTGGGTTAGGGACCAAGCAAGCTTCCCTATGGAATACTTGAGTGCTTTGGGAAAAAAAAAAGCACATTTATTGGGCTGATAAAGTTCCATGAACGAAAGCCAGTCTTTGTTTTTTTATTGTTGTTGTTTTTTTTTTTTGCCACACCGCGTGGCATGTAGGATCTGCAGAATCTAAGTTCCCTGACCAGGGGTTGAACCCACACTCTGTGAGTTGGAAGCTTGGAGTCCTAACCACTAGACCACCAGGGAGGTCCCTGAAAGCCTGTCTTTGTAAAGAACCTTTCTTTCTGTTCTCGCTTCCTTCCATTCTTCCTTTGTTTTCATTAGATTTGAGTGTCCAATATGAGCTAAATTCAATAATCATTTGGTTTCAAGGAGTAAATACTCTTACATTTTTTTAAATAAAAAAATGCTTTTTATTTTGTATTGGGGTATGGCCGACTAACAACGTTCTGATGGTTTCAGGTGTGCAGCAGAGTGGCCTGGTCATACCCACACGTGTATTCTTTCTCCCTCAAACTCCCCTCCCATCCAGGCTGCCGCATAACCTTGTGCAGAGCTCCCTGTGCTATACTGTAGGTTGTCGAGTCAGTACTCTTCAAGCTTGGTTAAACTAAAGCAGAGAAGGCTGGAAGAGCATCAGAAGGATACAAAATCAGATCCCATGAATGTCTGGGACCAATAAAATTAAAAGCCAGTGGGACCGATGACAGTTTTTCCTCCTTTTCCTTCCCTCCCTTCTCTTTTCAAAACGTGTTCATCTCTGGTCCAAGACTCAGTGTGGGAAATAAAATGATGTGTGTGGGAGGAAGCCACTGGCTGTATTCTGAAGGTATCCCTACTTACCGGAAGTTGAAACAATCATTTTTCTAGCTCATCCTTCCTTTTCCCCAAGGAACTCTATGCATAGGCTTGGATTCCTATCCAGTAGTCTGGGAGACTCCTTAGAGACTGTTGAGAACAGGCCAGAGATTTATTACTGTAACATTAATTAGTTCATTCAACAAGTCTTTCCTGAATGTCGTCTTTGGGCCACGTGCAGTTCTAGGTTCTAATGACACGTGGGTGAATAGGATAGAGCACCTACCCTTGAGGACGTGAGCATTAGTAGTAAAACCTTCAGGGAATTAACTGAGAGCTTTTTGCTCAGACTTATGGAGGAAAACAACTCTCTCCACCTGCCCCCCCGCCTTTTTTAAATTCAAACTCTTTTCTTTCAGGAGATATAAAGGTCCTGCTTGAATCTCCAAATAGCACAGCTGTTGGTAGGGCAGGTTGTTGGTCAGTTGTACTAAATAGCCTCTCTTGAATATTCCAAGTACTCCTCAGTTCAAGAAAACCGAACTCCTCACCTACCGAACTCACACCTTCCAATGCACACTGGCATGCAAATGTGCAGAAAAAGGCATCACAGTTCACTCACTTGTCCAAGGTAGAAACAGGAGATATTCTCAATTTATGTCTTATTTCCACATTCAGTTGATCTTATTCAGTTAGTCCTTTTAAGAATTTTACTAGTATATCATCTCTCACATTGGCTTCCTCTTTTTCAAAAAATTTTGGCTTGTGCAGGGCACACAGGGGTCTTAAGTTCCCTAACCAGGGATCGAACAGCTGCCCCTGCAGTGGGAGTATGAAGTCTTAACCACTGGATCCCAGTGAAACCCTCTCCTTCCTCTTCTTTACCCCTTCTGGTATCATCTTCAGACATTCAGTCTGTCACCTAAATCCCTGCCGTGGTCACCTAACTGACCCTCAGTTTCCAATCCATACTCCTTTCATCCATTTTCAAAGAGCAGTGTCTGACAAACAGTGAAAAAAAAGCGTTAGTTGCTTAATTGTGTCTGACTCTTTTCAACCCACCAGGCTCCTCTGTCCATGGAATTCTCCAGGCAAGAATACTGGAGTGGGTAGCCTTTCCCTTCTCCAAGGGATCTTCCTGACCCAGGGATGGAGCCTGGGTTTCCTGGATTGGAGGCAAATTCTTTACCATCTGACCATCTGAGCACCAGGGAAGTCCCCTGAAAAACAGTGGTTTTTGTTAAAAGTTGGAAAAAAAAAAAAAAGGAACTTCGATGTATTGGTTCGATTGCCTCACGTTACCCTGATCTTAGTGTCTGAGATGACTGTGTTTTCTATTTGGCCTCTTCTAGATCTTTTCATTGCTAGGATGGTGGTAGTATCTATATTCTCTACTGAGTAAGAAAAATTATTTAACACTGTTAAATGAATTGTTTTGGTAATTAAAATTTCATATAGAGCTTAAAATTATGTGCAAGATATTATTCATTCAATCTGTAGACTGCATTTCATGAATAGACATTCACATACTATGTATAATGTCTAGATAGCTGTCTCCATGAGCTTGTGGTCTAAATGATAGAAATCACTGTTCCCTTTATGACAAAGTTAAATATAGCCTTCCACTGGTAAATTCTGAAGTGTAAATAAATCTTCCTTCCACAGTGCCCTAGTAAATTGCATTCAATTTACTAGGTAAATTGCATCCCATCCATATGAGTTAATTATTTAATTGGTCTAAAGCTTTCTTTCTAGCATATTCTTCAGATCAATATTCTAAATTTTAGGGACTCGCCTGGTGGTCCAATGGTTTAGAATCCACCTTCCAACACAGGTGATGCAAATTTAAGATCCGTGGGCGGGGAACTAAGATCCCACGTACTGCGAGGCAACTACGACCCAAAGCAGGCGCATAAATATTAAAAGTGCTGTAAGTTCTCATCCTACTGCGCACTCTCACTTTAGGATGTGTGTGTCTCCCCTGACAAGGTGCTTTTGCTGGTGCTGTTTCTGCTGCTAGTCAGGTATTCTTTCTTTCACATTTGTGTCTATTGAAATCGTACCCACCTTTCAGTTCAACTTCATCCATAAAATTCTCCTAAGATCTTTTTGAAGAGGCATTTAATATTAACTTCCCTGTTAGACCATAGCAATTTCGAGATCATAAATCATATTTTAATTACCTTCGTGTCCTTTTTCAGTTCTTAACACATCAATTAGCTTATAGTAGGTGCTTAGAATATTTGATCAGTGGATGAAAATAGTGGCTAACACTTACAGTTGACTTACAAAGTGAAGGTTACTAGGGAGGTATGGAGTTGGAGTGGCCAATGATGAGTGAGATGTGGTCTCTAGTGTTATGTACACCTCTGTTTGTGATGTTGCATATTCCTGCAAATCAAGCAAAAATAGTTTTTGTTTTGAAATACATTAAAAATAATATGTCAACTCTGTATCGTTCCCTGAATGCATGAGTGGGGTGAAGGAGGGAGAGAGGTGGATTGCGAAATTTTGCAAGGTGACTAAGATGAACAATGCTTATTTATTTATTTAATTTAATATTGGCTTTTATTTTTTCGATGAAAACTTTTTTGATTGTTGTACAAGTCACTTAATATAAAACATACTCTTTTAGCTATATTGAACTGTACAATTGATCGGCACTAAGTACCTTCACAATATTGTTCGACTTGTACCGTTATCCATCTCCTGAGTTTTTTACCTTCCTAAACTGAAATTCTGTCCTCATTAAACACTAAGTCCCCACCCCCCCTACTGATTCTATAAATTAGATAGACTATTCTGGGTACCTTGTATAAGTGGAATCAATAACAGTGCTCATTTAGATGGAAGTTCTGGTCCGTTGCTTGCATTTCCAGGGTGACCTGGCAAGACTTTAAATCTTTGCATGGTGTGTTATGTGGTTGTGGGCAGTATTTGCATATACAGTGAATTTCTGGGACTTCAGATAAGAATGCTTGAATGTGGTCTCAGGACAAAGCAGAGTTTAGGTGAGTACTGTGTCTGAAGCACAGTTAAGGTTCAATAAATATTTATTAGGGAGGAAGAAGGAAGAACGAAAACAAGCCAAGCTAGCTATTACGTAACAACAAGACCAAAATGGAGTCCACAGGTGTGAAACCATGAGGCAAATGAGATAGTACTGTTATTATTTTATTAACAATACTGTAGCAACTTAATTTCTTTTTCTCCTTGCACCAGGCACCTCTCATATGTTAACACATTTGTTATTTAGAAGAGCCCTTAATTATAGTTACTGTTAATAATTACTTTGTGGATGAAGAAGTTAAGATTCAGAGAGAGCAGTTTGCCGAATCACACACAGCTAGCAGCTGGCAAGCGTGGTACGCTGTGCCCTACAGAACATTCAGGGTGTTCCCTAAACCATTCAGGGTGAGACCTCGATGCCTGGCATCCCCAGGCCACACCCCCTCCACTCATCTTTTTCAGCTCTGCTGAGGTGGGAAGTTCCTTTTCCCATCCCCATCCTTCCTCAGGCATGTATGCCCTCGTCTCTTTCTGGTTTTCTGTCCCAGGAGGTTTTCTAAAACCATGGAAGGACAGTCAGGTTCTTATCTGCACAGCCCTGAGATGCAAGGGAGCAGTCCTTCGCCAGTGGAAAATGAGAGTTGGTTGACAAATGCACCCTATTCCTGTCCTTCTTAAGGACAACCCTGAAGTGCCTTCCATGTGGGTTTTTGGAGTTGTAGTATCACTGAACTCTATTTGACCCACAAGCAAATAGCTCAGTAACCCATTCCTCCTTCTCTGTTTTATTTCCACTCTTCCACATTCCTGCTTCTGCCATCATCTGCACTCAGCTTGTTTCAGGCAAATCCAGTCTAGATATAAATTAATCAGGCCCGTATGTCACATCAAGGTCATACTCCTTAGGGTACTCTAAAGGACTAACGGGTATCTGAATCAGTAAAGCCACCAGTATCTTTGCTTGAGAATCATACCTTGTATGACAGACAGAGAAAGATGTGTTTTTATTAAATTTTTTTTTTTTTGGCCATGCAGGATCTTAGTTCCCTGACCAGGAATGAAACCCAGGCCCCCTGCAGTGGAAGCTCTGAATCTTAACCAGGGAAGATTTTGCCAAAACACCAGGGAAGTCCCAGAAAGATGTGTTTTTAAAGAGCCCACCTTTCGATGTTTGGGTAGTTAATGTCACATGGAGCTTTCTCATTTCCTACCTATGTCCCTGTGAAGGGGACGCATAATATTGATCTCAAGGAAGTGGTGCTTATTTCTAGGAAGTGGAGCGTACATTCTCAAGGGGAGACAGACAATGCGCAGCAGTTATAAGAAGGCGTGGCAAAGACTGTGATGAGAGAAATAAGTCAGGGGAGTGCCCACCCTCGAGGCCCAGAGCAGGTTTCCCAGAGTGAGCTTGGATGTTTCCAGGCAGAGGTCTGAAAACCGGGAAGGGTTTGAGGAGGATTTGGGGAGGCTGGGCCAGCTCATGGAGCTCCAGGGCAGGAGGGTATGCTGAGATGTGAGCAGGGGTGGGCGGTGTGTGGAGCTAACGATAAGCTGGTGTCCTGGCCGTAGGGACCTTGACTTGCTACAGGGCTTCATTCCGAGGGTAGTGGAGCATTCGTATTTGGGTTTGTTTCCTTTATAATGACCACTGCAGTGTGTGATATCACTTATACGTGGAATCTAAAAAGTACAGCGGACTAGTGAATGTAACGTAAAGGAAGCAGAGTCACAGATACAGAGGACAAACTAGTAGTTACCAGTGGGGAGAGGGAAGAGGGGGTGATAAAGGGGCAGGGGATGAAGAGGTGCAAACTATTAGGTATAAAATAAGTTGCAAGGGTATATTGTACAACATGGGGAATATAGCCAATAACTATAAATGGGGTGTATTGGAGTATATAAATGGAGTATATTTAAAAATTGTGAATTATTATATTGTGCACTTGTGACATATAGCATTGTATAGCAACTATAGTTCAACTAACTAACTAAATAAAAGCTTAAAAAAAGAAAACAAAAAATTTAAGAGGAAATAAAGGCGGCTTCGTGTGAGGCAGCCTGGTTTTAAGCGGATTTTGGATCGCTTCGCGGGTCATATCCACTAGTGAACACAAGGGGGCAGCCTCACACCGAGTTCTCAGGGAAGGCTGCCTGTGATCGCGGCGGCTGTTAGCTTCGCCCCCCTTTATGTGCACAGTAAGTAAAACTCCATAGTTTGGTGTGGAAGCGGATTGATTTTTTATTTTTCTTTTTCTTTACGAAAGACTTGAGTTAGGGACCAGGGTTCGCTCGGCGGCACATCACAGGACGTGCACCGTCTTCGCATCTCACTTCCGAGGGTCTTTTGATTGCCGGGAAGAGGCACCCACTCCAAACACAGTGCGACCAAGGACGCTGAGAGTCGCTGCCTTCCCTCTGTTGTTTTCAAGTGTCGTCACAGAACTGCTGTGCGCGAGAAAAAAGCCCAGAGCTCTCCTGGAAAGTAGTGGAGTGGATTGCTCCTTTGGGAAAATTCTCCCTTTGCTTGGGTGACCTCATCCAGGCCCAAGACTGTAAGTGGTATCTCTTCCCTAGTGGCTCAGTTGATAAAGAATCCGCCAGCAATGCAGGAGACCCAGGTTTGATCCCCGAGGTGAGGAAGATCCCCTGGAGAAGGAAATGGCAACCCGCTCCAGTATTCTTGCTTGCAAAATCCCAATGGACAGAGGAGCCTGGCAGTCATGGGGTCTCAAAGAGTCCGACTCGAGTTGGCCACGAAACCACCACCAAGGAAGATAACTGTCTGTTGGATGCCTCAATTCTCAACATCCTCCCAGAATCCCAGATTTGTATATTTCTATTTGGAATTATCTAGCTGGTATCACATAGTGGTGTGATAGGCATCTCAACTTTGACCAAAAACATCTATTGCTAACCTTCCCCATGGCCTTTTTTCCTCTTCTCAGTATCAGCCACCACCGCTTATCTGATTGCTCAAACCTCAAACCCAGCAATGATGCTTCCTTTCTATCTTTTCTCACCTCCTCCCACATCTAATCAGTTGATATATGAGTTCTGTTGACTCTCCATCTCCACCTTCACTCTCCTCTCTCACCTGGTTGCCTGTTAAAACTTTCTTACTAGGCTTTCTTGCTGGACTCTGGATTCTCTACATATATGCCAGGATGATCTTTTAAGGAGAATTCAGATCACTCTTCTGCTTGTATTTCCCAGGACTCCTAGGTGGCTCAGCAGCAAAGAATCCGCCTGCCAGTGCAGGAGATGCAGGAGGCGCAGGTTCGATCCCTGGGTCAGGAAGATCCTCTGGAGAAGGAAAAGGCAACCCACTCCAGTATTCATGCCTGGAGAATCCTATGGATAGAGGAACCTGGTGGGCTACACTCCAAGGGGTCACAAGGAATCAGACACTACTGAGCACATGCACAGAGTCTCTGCTTAAAACCCTCCAGTGGATTTTATTGCATTTGTAATAAAATCCATATACTCTGTCATGGATGTGCAGAGTCCTGTGTTATCTGCTCATGGCCTGCCACCCCTGCCTCCCTGTATACTCCCCTCCTTCCTCTCTTGGTTCTGGATGCCTTGGTCTTCTTGGTGTTGTTAAGCAGCCTTGGGCCTTGGCATGAGCTTTTCTCTCCTGCTTGTATGCGTTCCTCTCTGGTCTCTACATAGGTGGCTGTTTGTGTCCTTCAAGTCTCAGCTGAAATGTGACTTCTCAGGGAGAGCTTCTCTGGTCCTTCCAAATATAGTGGTCACCCAGCCATTCTCATGTCCCTCTGTTTTCATTCTCTATAAGCACTGATACTGGGTGCATTTCTTTCTTTCCTTCCTTCCTTCCTTCCTTTCCATGCAGCTTATGGGATCTTAGTTTCCCAACTAGGGATTGAAGCCAGGCCTTGGCAGTGGGTTGAACCCAGCCGAATCCTAACAACTGGACTTCCAGGGAATTCCCTAGATGCATTTTCTTGCTTATTTATTTGTCACTTTATTGTCTGTCTTCCTTCACTAGAATGCTAGCCCCACGAGGGGTTGGACATATCTGCTTTGGACATTCAACCTCATCCCGGTGACTAAACAGGGCCTGACACGTGAAAGATGCTCAACAGATGTTTGTTGAATAAAGAAATGATTCAATGAGTAAAACTTCCACACCTGACCCTGCTGAGGGTGGATTGCAGGGTTCTTTACTATTTATTCCTGTGTGTTTGGTCTGAGGTGAGACATTTCTTCTCTTTGAGCATCAGTTCCCTCTTCCAGATAAATACTGCTTTGAAAGTGAAAGTGTTAGTCACTCAGTTGTGACCACATGGACTGTAGCCCTCCAGACTCCTTTGTCCATGGGATTCTCCAGGCAAGAAAACTGGAGTGGATAGCCATTCCATTTTCAAGGGGATCTTCCCGACCCAGGATCGAACCCAGGTCTCTTGCATTGCAGGCAGATTCTTTACCAGCTGAGCCACCAGATCCTGTGATATGTTTATTCTAATCCACAAGGGTGCTTCTCACCTAGGAACTCCTGGATGGAAAACCCACTTGCTGTCTAAAAGTTTTGAACACCTTGAAACTTGTGAGAAGCACTGAGACTTCATGATTCCTATCTGTTCATTTTCATGTAAAGAATCAACACTTGAAGTTGCCAGGGTTTTTGAAGTCTCCTATGATGCCGGTTCTGTGTCGTAAGACAGACCAAGCTCACCTTCTCAAGACAGTGGTTCTCTGAGTAGATGAGCTGGAGGGTAGACTGCCTTTTCTCGAAGGCTTTTGGTTAGTGATACTTGGTTTGAAATTCCGGACCTGCTATTTTAGAAACAGTTTAGGCGCAGCATATCCGTTCTGTCTTAGTGTATCTTAGAGTTTATCTAAGTGAGGCAACAATTACAGACCCAGACTTTTTAGGATGCTAAAGTGCTATTCATAACTAGTCAGGAAAGGTCACCAGATAAATACTTTGACGTCTGCTAAGAAGGGAGATTAGTGAAAGCCTTGACTCTATGTTCGCCCAGATCGTGGGATGTGGGAGCATCTTTATTCCTTTTCAATTCCTTTGTTGCTCTGGGATTCTGATATGCTACTAAGCTTTAATTTCTTGAAAAGGCGTTTCATCAACCCTGTTGACTGTGTGCTGAGATTCCCTTCTCCCTCCCTCTCCTACATTTGGGTCAGTTGGTACCAAAGGAGAAGGTTATCTGAGCTGTTAAACCTTTGACTTGGTGTCTTTTGAAGAGCGCATTTTGCATTTTGTTATGTCAGGATTGTAATTAGATCCGTTAATTAAGGAAAGAATGAACTTTTCCCAAACTCTGCACCTCTTTGAATTTTTGATAAGTTTGCTTAGGTTGCCGCTGACCTTTGCTAAGGGGTATGCTACTGCTCATTAATTGGCAAATTTTAATGAGGAGAGTTGATGAATGTGCTGGCCTTGACAATAAATAAAGCTGGCTTCCACTCTAGGCCTTACCACCTCTGGCTGCTTCAAAGTGTGTGGTGTTTCTTGACTAGTGACCATTAAACTTGGGACACTTGGCCTGCATTCTGTCTTATGAGTAAGCAAGGGAGGGCCTCCTTACCCAGGCACTGATCTGAACGGCTCCTCATCCACCATCTTATTTCATTTTGGTTGCATTGTGGGCAGTGTGGTCAGTCTTGTTTGACTCTTTTGGACGCCATAGACTATAGCCCACCAGGCTTCTCTGAACATGGGATTTCCCAGGCAAGAATACTGGAGTGGGTTGCCATTTCCTACTCCAGGGGATCTTCCCAATCCAGAGATTGAACCAGGGTCTTCTGCATTGCAGGCAGATTCACTGCACCCCCTGGAATTCCCTTTATTCTGATAATAATCTTATTATACCTGTTTTAGACAAGGGGAAACTGAGGCATAGGGAAAGTAGTACAGCACATAGGGATGGGTAACCAGTTAATGATGATAACTAATATTTGAGTTCTAATTGTGTGCTAAGCACACTCCCAACCTCTTAATGTACGTTGTGTCACTTCATACTCATAACAGCCGTGTGAAATAGGTAGTATTTTTGCCCCTACTGTAAAATGGGACTTGATTTTCAAAAGGGTTGATCTCCTATAGGATTGACTGGTTTGATCTCCCTGTAGTCCAAAGGACTCTCAGGAGTCTACTCCAACACCATAGTCCGAAAGCATCAGTTCTTTGGTGCTCAGCCTTCCTTATGGTCCAACTCTCACATCTGTACGTGACTACTGGAAAAACTGTAGCTTTGACTATACAGACCTTTGTTGGCAAAATGATGTCTCTGCTTTTTAATATGTTGTCTAGGTTTGTCATAGCTTTCCTTCCCAAGGAGAAGCGTCTTTTAATTTCATGGCTACAGTCATCGTTTAGAGTACAAAGAAGAATAAAATTCAGATTTACACACACACATATGAAGATTTCTCTCCTTTTCAAATATGTTTCTGCTGCTTCTCAAAAAGCCTAGTGAGCTGTGACACTTCAGAACATAATGAGGGCTACAATATTTAACATATAGAACTGACTGATAAGGGGACTGCCCTGGTGGTCCAGTGGTTAAGACTCCACACTTCCACTGCAGGGGCCCGGGTTTGACCCTTGGTTGGGGAACTAAGATCACACATGCCATAAGGCATAGCCAAAAAAGAAAAAAGACCTGAGTGATGAGAAATTTACTTAGTTGTCCAAGTCCGAGACATGAATTCTGGCTTTATAGCTGTACTCACTATGACTGCTTGGATTACAGTGAGCAAGAGTGTATCTTCTGTTTGGAAGTATTGGTAGGAAAATAAAACAAGCCTGGCAGAAGTTATAAGTAAATCTTCAGAGCCTCTTTTAAAGATTCTGCAAAATATTAGTACTTCTAGTAATTAATGAAATGTGGCGCGGACATCTCTGTGCCTCTTACTGACACACTTAGAATCCTTCTACTAATCCACAACCATAATAACCCTAAAAAATGATTACTAAATACGCAACAGTTTAAAATACTCTCTAGCACTCACAGTTGCCACAAACATTCCCCATTTTTTTTTTTTTTTTGCTGAAAACATCCTCTCCAGCAAAATGTCACTACATTTAGAATTTCTGTTTCTGAACATTGCCCTAAGTGACTTCTGAGAAATTTTTTTCGGACCATTGATGATGATAGTTTGATGTCACTGAGTAGCTGGTTCATTTGGGGAAATGCTATTCACATTTCATCCTCATCATGTTCTTATTGTTCCTGTTTTCTAGAGGAAAAACACCGAGGCAGAGAGAATGTTGGTGTCTTGCGCTGGGTATTACTTAGCGAACACTTTGTTAAGGATGTTTAATGATGAATCTCACAGTACACTTGTGTACGTGAATATATGCCGGGTAATCTGCTAATGTGGTGAAAGCCTGTTTAACCCCTTGAACCTTGGGGACATGGACTAGAATATCTAGACAGGGGTTTTCATGTCTCTGGATAGAGGGGGAAAAATCATACCTTAAGTCAATATTGGAGGCTAATCTGGAACTCAGGGGTCTGAGGTTTTCCTTAAAAATATCTCCTGAACTCAAGGCAACAGGTATTATAAATTGGGATTGTAGGACCCAGTGAAAGCAAAACCTTCTTCTACCAGGCATGGCCTTGCTCTTTTTTTTTGGTGGGTTAAGAGCAAATGAGTTGGTTATGAAAGTGAGAAAAAGAGTGCTGAGATGGCCGAGGGGAGATTAAGAAGGTTTTACAGTGAGGGCAGTAGCTGCGGGAAGCCTTGGAAAATGTACCAGATTTCTGTTTCTAGATCCGTGTTTCCTACTCACATCAAAGCCCTTTCCCCCCTCTTGTTAGAATGTGAATGAAAAGAGGGTAACACATCCTCAGGAATCCAGGGTGTTAAGACTTTCATGGTGTTCTGTTTTCTTCTGAGCTCCTGCTGAAGAGTGAGGAAAGAAGGGCATTGCATTTTCTATGAATCCTGAAAGGAGCAAAGCCATACACGTGTTAGAAATGAAATAAAATACAAACAGAATCCAGAAAATCCACAAGTATCTCATCCTCATTCTGGATACTGAATAAATAACCAGAGTGGTGGTATGAAGCTCCACAATGTTTGCAAGGAGGTAGATTGTTTTCAGGTTTAATTGCAGGAGGGTCATACAGCCACACCCTTATTACAACTGGAGCATGGGAGCCCTGTCTTCCAAGACAGGAACCAGAACTTTTTATGAGTGCTCAATCAAGGGCCAACTTTTCAAGTAATGATGCCTATTAAAGTTTATTAAAAACAGAATAGAAAGTGCAGACCTCCCTGTTCATGCTTTCTCTTTCGAATTCCTCTCCAGAAACACCATGTAGACTTATGAACCCTATTTTTTTGTGTCCCAGTTGGCATTTGGACTGAACTGATACAGGTGACACATACAGCATTGTCTCTTGGAAATATGGGTTGTTTCTTGGAACTGAGCCTGGCACTTGCAGGGGCCATGTCTTAGTTCAAATTCTCCCAACAGAGGTTCAGATATGAACTTGGTGTGCAGTTTATTTGGGAAGTGACATCAGGAAGCAGGAACAAGGTGGTGGGAGGAAAGAGATAGGGAACAAGGAAAATCCAGTGCCAGTGTTTATCAAGATTACTGTTCTGGAAGATGGAGATTTGATTCTTCCAGGAACCCCTGAAAAAACTACAAAATGCCTCTCAGAATTTTTCATCTGAAAGGATAGTCATCCACAGGTTTCAACCCACTGGTTGAAAGTTGCTCCCATGATCTACCATGAGTCCTGCAGGAAGTAGTAACTCAATATTAAAAATTAATTAGTTGATGGATGTGTGTGCCCATGCATGCGTGCATGTGTGCTTGGTCATGTCTGACTCTTTGCCACCCCATGGACTGTAGCCTCCCAGTCTCTTCTGTCCACGGGATTTTACAGGTAAGAATCCTGGAGTGGGTTGCCATTTCCTACTCCACCAGAGGATCTTCTCAACCCAGGGATCGAACTTGTGTCTTCTGCATTGGCAGGTGGATTCTTTACCACTCGCGCCACCTGGGAAGCCCATAATTGATGGGTATTAGATTGTTTCTAAATTTGTGGCTATTAAACAGAGAGCTGCTATAAACATTCATGTGCAAATCTTTATGTGGTTATATGTTTTCATTTCTCTAGGGCAATTGCTTTAGGAGTGGAATGGTTGGGTCATGTGATCAGTGAATGTTTAACATTTAAAAATACCATCGAAGTGTTTTCCAAAGCAGTTGTGCCGTTTACAAGCCCACCAGCAGCGTATGAGAGTCTCAGTTGTTCCGTATTTCTCTGGCACTTGACTTGGTCCGTTGGTGCATAGTACGTCTCCCTGTGGTTTTATTGGTAGTTCCCTAAGACACTAATAATGCTGAACGTCTTTTCATGTGTGTATGTGTCACCTGTTTATTTTCTTTGGTGAAGCCTTTGATAAAATATCTTGACCATTGTTTTTTCTTGTTACCCTGGTGTGTTTGTTTTCTTCTTACGGAGTTCTTTGTATATCCTGGTTCAAAATTCTTTGTCTAATATATGTCTTGTGAATATTTTATCACAGTCTGTGTGGCTTGCCTTTTTGTTTTCTTAACACTGTGTTTGGAAGAGTGAAAGTTTTAATTTTGATGAAATTCAATTTACTCATCTTTTAATAGTTCCTGCTTTTGTTGTCTTATATTAGATATTTTATCCCAACTCAAGACCATTATTATTTTTTCTTGTTTTCTTTTAGAATATTTGGAGCTTGACATTTTCATCTATGGCCCATTTCACCTTAGGTTTTCTACATTATTACCATAAACTCAATAAAAGGGACAGAGTATTGATGTATGCAACAACATGGATGGATCTCAAAAGCATTTATGTTGAATTACATAAATCAGATCAAAAAAGAGGACATACTATATGACCTCATTCTAGAACATTCTAAAAATTGCAAACAAATATAAAATAACAGAAAGCAGATTTCCTTGTTTATCTCAGAGGAGGCCAGGCTACAACTTGCTTCAGATTTCTTGCATCCAAATTTGTTCAATACCAGCTGCCTCTGACATATTGCTTATTCCACCTAGCAATAGTGAAGTTGTGTTTATCTGAGGTGTCTTAGTGGGGAAATTGATGCCACGTCTGCCCTGGTCATGAAGATCTGTCCCCTGAGTCTGTCTCTGAAAAAGCTTGGTGGTGCCATCACCAAGGCAACCAGTGACGTGAAGGGCCTGGTATAGTGGACCTGCACATTTAGTACAGCCTGATTAAGGTGGTACCTTCTACCTCTGCCTTGGCCATCAAAGCCTCAAAGAACCACCTCGAGACAGAAACAAGCAGAACAACATGAAACACATAGGAAATACCACTGCTGAAGAGGTTGTCAACTTTGCATGACAAGCGTGGCACAGATTTTTAGCCAGTGAGCTCTCTGGAACCATTCAAGACATCCTGTGGACTGCCCCGTGTATGGCTGCAGTGTTGATGGTCACCGCCATCGTGACACGACAGGGATGACATCAACCAGTGCAACTGAAAGCCCAGCTAGTTAGGAACTATTAATACTAAGGAAGCTGTGTCAATAAAGGATCGCTTGTAAACCAGTAAAAAATACTCCCCAAACCACAAAAAAACACCCCCCCTGCAAAAAAAGGACAAACAAACAAGAAACAGATTGGTGGTTGGCGAGTAGGTTGCAGACAGGCCTAGGAAACTATTGGGCGTCATGGAATTGTTTGTAATGTTGACTGTGATGCTGGTTACATGAGTGTGTGTAAATTTCAACACTGGTCAAGTTGTCCTCTTTGAACATGTGCATTTTATTGTATCATTCATACCTTAGTAATACCATAAAAATAAAAAGTTTCTTCCTCTGAGGAACCTTGTAATTTAGCTGCCACAAAAAACTCCTAAATCAGAACCAGATATTAATTTTTTCTTAAGTCACATTTAAATTAGAAGTAACATTAAATTTTATCAATCTGCTTTTTCTAGTGTGGTCAGTTGTCCTTAGGTAGGGAAGGAGCCCAGGGAGCATATTTTATGGTCTCATTGCAGTGTGCTGTTCCTTTTGAAACTGGTGTCTTATCTTTACATCTGCAATTAGCCAAAGCTGGCACCTTCAAGAATAAATCCTGTACTCAAACATGTTGGCACTTAACCCTGCACCGTCCTAGGGCAGCAGCTAAAATCCACATCTTTCCCTTAGAGCAGGCACTTCATTTGGAATTGTCAGAAACATGGACACTCTGGGGTCAGATGCAGTCTACACCTGTTCAAAAAGAGGGCCAGTCTCTGAAAACTAGGATTTGCCCATCTTAAGAGAAACGAGTCCTGTTTTCTGCTTCTCAGAATGAGCCTAATATCCAGATAAAAGGAATGCCGGATTAAAATTTAGCTGGATGACTTCAACCATGCCATCTGCTCTCTTGGGCCTCTGTTATTTCTAATCTAAAATATTGGTTTATTGGGTTGGTTTTTAATAGTGTTTCCTATAATGCACTTCTTCTAGAATTGGTTCTTAGAAGCCATTTTATGGCTCACCCTTAACCTACTGAATGCAGCTGTATTTTTGCTCCAAATGTTAAATATATAATCAACTCTAGGTGAAACCCAAATGTAATTCATTAAGCAACTTGGTGTTGAGTCAAATGCAGCGGACATGAAAAATGCCTTTTCATTAGTGTCCATTGGCTTCTTTGGTTCAAGAATTCCGGCTGATGGAATGAATAGCAAAACTGTCCTCCGTTTGAACAAACTGAATGTATGTGAGTAAAAATAAAATAAAAGCCAGGAGGCTTTCCAGTTGCCTTCTACTAATTGTGATGTATTGATTTTCTATGCTGCATTAATGTCTACAGGGCTCTCCTTTGGCTAATCCAAAAGATGAATGAAGTTAATGAAAATTTTTATTTCGAAGTGTGCATAAATGTAAAGACTAGAGAAAGGCATGTGTATTTGTGTGTGTGCATGCGTGTGTGTAGAACATGGAGAAAAAGACACACACGATGCAACTTTTATATAGGGGAAGTAGTGGAGACCATCACCAAAGTATCTTTTGTATATGATCTATATTGTCCTTTGTCTACAGGTCTTGAACAATTTAACCTCTCAAAATATAACAATATTGAATTTAGTAATAAGGGCTTCCCTGGTGGCTCAGCAGTAAAGAATCTGCCTGCAATGCAGGAAGCGCAGGTTCAATTCCTGGGTTGGGAAGATCCCTTGGAGAAGGAAATGGCAACCCACTCCAGTATTCTTGTCTGGGAAATTCCATGGACAGAGGAGCCTGGTGGGCTAAAGTCCATGGGGTCACAAAAGAGTCAGACACGACTTAGCTATAAAACAACAGCAACAAACTTAATGATAGCTGTTTGTTTTAAGTAATAAAGATTTGGCTTTCCTATATTTTTATGAGTCAGAATTAGAAAAACAAACAACAGTTTAAATATGAAGTAAATGTATATTCACACCAAATTTATGAAGCTGAAATCAGCAAAAGGAAGGAAGGAGGGAGGGAGTCAAGTATTGCCAAAGCATGTTTTGGGTACCAGGCACATCTCTGGTGATTTGTATCTATAATCAGTGTCTAGTCATTTAGAGGACAGTGTTGCCCTTATACAGACATCCTAAAATTAGCGGCCATGGGCTTAGTAAAGTGGGTGGGAGTTCAACATAGAATGTGACTGTCTTGGACGGTGACTGTGGCATTAGTTTCCGCCTCAAGTTCTCAGACAAGGGCACATTTCTTTCTCTTTTCCTTCTGGGAGGACAGCTCCTCCTCTTTAATTTCCTAGAGCAGGGGGTAAATTCCAACCCTTGGTTCAAATCTGGTGTGCTGCCTGTTTTTGTATGGATTGTGAGCTAAGAATGACTTCTACATCTTTATTTATTAAAAAAAATTTTTTTTGGTGTGGACTGTTTTTAAAGTCTTAATTTGTTACAATATTGCTTCTGTTGTATGTTTTGGTCTTTCGATCCAAGGCCTGTGGAATTTTAGCTCCCCTGACCAGGAACTGAACCTGTACCCTTTGCATTGGAAGGTGGGAATCTTAACCCCTGGACTGCCAGGGAAGTCTCTACATTTTAATTTTTTTAAAATTTATTTATTTAATTCATTTGGCTGTGCTGAGTCTTAGTTGTGGCACATGGGACCTTCAGTCTTCGTTGCAGCATGCAAACTCTTAGCTGTGGGATGTAGGATCCTAGGATCCAGTTCCCTGACCAGGGATCGAACCTGGGCCCCTGCACTGGAAGCCCAGAGTCTTAGTATTGGACCACCAGAGAAGTCCCCAGGACCTTCTTGATAAGTACATATTTGATTCCTACTGGACTTTTGGAAAATTTGCTGAGTTCATAGATTTCCATATCATGGCAGAGTAATTGGGGACCTAGGAGGGTGCCTACAAGCTCACTCTCTGGAATCATAGACAACTGTGTTTGAATTGCCATTTTGCTGCTTCTGCTAAGTCGCTTCAGTCGTGTCCGACTCTGTGCGACCCCATAGACAGCAGCCCACCAGGCCCCCCCGTCCCTGGGATTCTCCAGGCAAGAACACTGGAGTGGGTTGCCATTTCCTTCTCCAATGCATGAAAGTGAAAAGGGAAAGTGAAGTTGCTCAGTCGTGTCTTAGCGACCCCATGGACTGTGGCCTACCAGGCTCCTCCGTCCGTGGGATTTTCCAGGCAGGAGTACTGGAGTGGGGTGCCATCGCCTTCTCTGGAATTGCCATTTTACCACTCACCAAATAAGGAATGTTTCTTAAGCATGCTTCTTGAATCTCTGAAGGCCTCATCTATAAAATGAGAATAATAATGGTGCTTAAAGGAACTTTGTATTAGTAAATGAGATAATAAATGTAAAACAGGTAACTTAAAAAGTATGCTGTTAACTTTTCTCTTAATTGGATAAAAGTGGAATTCCCACAGAGCAATAGCTCACTTTTTCCACTGAAACACCCATGTCTCAAATATTTCATTTAATTTTTTAAAAGCTCAGGTATGCACTCTTGAACTCCCCTTGCATTTTTCTGCCTGTTTCCCAAAGCCTTCAAATGCATTCCATGGTTGTGCTGAAGAAGGGACAGTCAGGGGATGTCATCATGATAGCCATTGGTGCTTTTTGACAAGGTGTTGAGAGTTGATGATCAGGGAAAAGGTGACTTCAAAACGCTCTTCCTAATTCATTAGGCACAGATCATTAGCATGGCTCAGAAGTACAATGGAACATTTGTAGGAGTCTGTACTATCAGCAGTCCACAATGAGCCCATTCTTGATGCCAAAGACCTATAACATCTCAGATTAAAGAAGCTGCAGAGATGGTTGACACTTTTCATTTCAAAGAAAACACTCTGAACCTACTTCTTTCCATTAAGACATTAACAAATATACGTTCAGAGTCTTAAAATGTTTCCATGTGGGACAGTTATGTTAAAAAAGCAGTGTGGGACTTCCCTCGTGGTCCAGTGGTTAAGATTCTCTACTTCCGATACAGCAGGCTTGGGTTCAATCCCTGACTGGGGAACTAAGATCCTACATGATGCACAGAATGGCCTAAAAAAAAAAAAGACAATTAAAAAAGAAAAAGAAAAAGCACCATGTGCATTTACTGTGTGAGATTATTAAGAAGTGAGATATGTTTTGTTCATTTCATAATTGGTGTATTTTTGCAAAGCTCTGCCCTAATTTCTACATGCATTGATATGTCCACATATATAAGTATCTAATTTATCAATAAGGTCTATTCATGCCACACTACACTGGACCAAGAACACATGCAGAAGTCATGTAGATGTATCCTTGTATTATTTTCAACCATTTCTCTCTAATGCTCATTTTCATATAATTCTGTCCCTGTTGAAATTTTCCATGATAAACTCTAAGTGGGATTATCATCCCATCTCAGGAAGGGAAAAATATAAGGGAATTGAACTCACTTTCTTTCTCAAACTTTTCTTTGTAGAGTAAAATGAGGTCACAAGTGTTGAACAATACATATACAAGTTCATACAGTTAACTTGATAAGAAGTGCTGCAGATGATGTTGAAAACTCACTTACTTTCTATAACTAATGGTTTTGGTCACTCAGCCAGATTGTTGGTTGAGGTTTTTAAAACAGAGTCAGCTCCAAAAGCGAACTATTTGTATCTTGTCTGTCAAACTGTCAAGAAGAAAGTCAATGAATAGTATATGAAGACTTCCTTTATCTGAATCTTTTTCTCTATTTAGTGGAGACAAATCTCCTCCATGATAGAGTCTGTTTGCATTTTATGAGCAATACTACTATATCTTCTTTCAAATCTCAGTGTTTAATTAGTTCCAGTCCTACAAGTTATCCCTTGACCCAAACTCTTTAGGTTCTGTCCTGGGTAAGCAACATGTCCTTTTCATTTGCATTTGGACCATGAAGTAAGACATTTCTGAACATAGAACATTTTAGTTCCACAAGCCATGCTAATAACACCAGTCTTTTTATTTCCAGATCCAGATTATTGTGATGCAAAGGCTGAGGCCAGGTGTGAGGGTAAATGTGCATTTCAGATTTAACAGGGCCAACTTTACATTGCCTCTTTCTCTCCCTGACCCCATCTGATCTGACTTGCTCCCCCCAAATTGTCATTTTTGGGAAATAGCATATCCATCCTTCTTCCCCATCCCAATTTCATGCAGTAAACAAGTCATCTGACATCTCATATTTGTTCACTCCTTACTTACACCCAATGACAAATCCTGTCTTTTCTTGTTCCAAACTATTCCTCTGTCTTCATGATCAACTCACCAAAGACGCCCTTATGCCTCCTCTCCTTCAGTGGCCTGTGGTACCAGTTCTCCCTTTTGTATCAAATTCCCACCTCACAGCTGGATAGAGTGTTGCTGTTGTTTTTGTATATTTATATTAATATTTGGCTACACCGGATCTTAGTTGTGTTGTGCGGGATCTTCAATCTTCCTTGTGACATGTGAACTCTTACTTACTGGATGTGGGATCTAGTTTCCTGATCAGGGATGGAATCCGGGCCCCTGCATTGGGAGTGCAGACTCTCAGCCACTGGAGCACCAAGGAAGTCCCTAGAGAGCGTGTTTTAATAGGCAGTTTCAATCATGTCACCATACTGCTGAAAAGCCTCTGAAGGCTTCTTCATGTCATGAAAAAAAGATCCCATATCCTTAACATGACTCAGAGGATCCCACATGATGATCCCCATCTATTTCTAGAGACTCATTTTCTGCCCTTGTGGATGGATTCATTTTCTGTTGCCTTGCTCGCCACATTCCATCCATGCTGGCCTTCTCCAGGCCGTTTAGCTTGGCAAATTCACCTACTCGTCCCTCAACGCTGTTCCTTGCCCACTCCGACTCTAGGTCTCAGTATTGGAGAGGCCTTCTCCACGCCTGACTTCACTCCTAGGTGAAGTCAGTTCCCCTTGTTTGCTCTCATGACGCCTGTTAGTTTTCTTCACTGCACCTCTCCTCTGTGGCTGTCCATTCGTGCAACTATCACTGAACGTCTTTTTCTTGCTAGTTCAGGCTCCCGGAGGAAGACACCACTCTGCTTTGTTCACTGCCATATATCCAGTAGCTGGTAAGAGACTAGAAAAATGTAAGACCTCAGTTAGTCACGAATGCATTAATTTTCTGACAGTTAAGCACAAAATAGATTAATGTTTCATTATGACTAATTCGAGCAAATCATATCCATTTATACAATCAGAAAAGCTCTCTAATTTTGGCCTTAATTAACCCTTTATAAAAATCAGACGCGATCTCTATCATCATCGTCACCATGCGCTCAGTGTACTTCCTGGATCCTATTGGATAGTCAAGTCAGCAAAGAGGTAGGGTGGTCAGCTAAAAGACAGGATGTTCAGTAAAATTTGAATTTTGGATAAACCACAAATAATTATTTTAGTGCAATATTTAGGACATACTTGTACTAAAAAATTATTTGTTACTTATCTGAAATTAAATTTTAAGCCAGTATCTTGTACTTTCATTTGCTAAATCTGACAGCCCTACCACAAGGAAAAGGTCATTTGAATTTTTTAGAAAGTTAGTTTCATTGAAGTTTATAGACATATCACAAGGAGAGACACAGAAAATAAACCTTGGAAGTCTTTGTGATGAAAGTGTTTTTTCTTCCAGTTTTAGAGATATAATTGACAGACAACACTGTATAAGTTTAAAGTGTACAGCATAATGATTTGACTTACATATATCAGGAAATGATTACATCAATAATCTCCTACAGATACAAAATAAAAAGAATTTTTTTCCCTGTGATGAGAACTCTTAGGATTTACTCTCTTCAGTTCAGTTCAGTCACTCAGTCGTGTCTGACTCTTTGCGGTCCCATGGACTGCAGCCCACCAGGCTTCCCTGTCCATCACCAACTCCCGAAGCTTGCTCAAACTCACGTCCATTGAGCCAGTGATGCCATCCAACCATCTCATCCTCTGTTGTCCCCTTCTCCTCCTGCCTTCAGTCTTTCCCAGCATCAGGGTCTTTTCTAGTGAGTCAGTTCTTTTCATCAGGTGGCCAAAGTATTAGAGTATCAGCATCAGTCCTTCCAATGAATATTCAGGACTGATTTTCTTTAGGATGGACTGGTTTGATCTCCTTGCAGTCCAAGGGACTCTGAAAGTCTTCTCCAACCCCACAGTTCAAAAGCATCAATTCTTTGGCACTCAGCTTTCTTTATGGTCCAACTCTCACATCCATACATGACTACTGGAAAAACCATAGCTCTGACTAGATGGACCTTTGTTGGCAAAATAATGTCTCTGCTTTTTGATATGCTGTCTAGGTTGGTCATAGCTTTTCTTCCAAGGAGCAAGCATCTTTTAATTTCATAGCTGCAGTGATTTTGGAGCCCAGGAAAATAAATAAATAAAGTCTTGTCAGTGTTTCCATTGTTTCCCCATCTATTAGTCTTATATGATCAGTTGTGTCCAACACTCTGCAGCTCCATGGTATAGCCCGCCAGGCTTCTCTTTCCATGGAATTTTTCAGGCAAGAATACTGGAGTGGGTTGCCATTTCCTACTCTAGGGGATCTTCCCGATCTAAGCATTGAACCCACATCTCCTACATTGGGAAGCCAAATAAGTTAAAGCAGGGTTAATTAATCATGTTATACATTATATCCCTGGTACTTATTTATCTTATAACTAGAAGTTGTACCTCTTAACCACCTTCACCCATTCCTCTGCCCTTAATCCCTTCCCCTGTGCCTCTGGTTACCACAAATCTGATCTCTCTATGAATTTGTTTGTTTTTTGAAGTATTATTGGCCTACAACACTATGATAGTTACTGCTGCACAGCATAGCGATTTGATATTTCTGTGTGTTACAAAATGATCACCACCATGATGGGACTATTGAGCAAGTTTTAAATTCATTGCTACTGTGTGAGATGTTAGGACAATTGCTTAGATAAAATGTCAATGCTTTGTTGATTGTTACAGGGCAGATGAAGGGACTTGGAAATTTGGTTAGTCAAGAGATGTTGATCATCATCTTCATTATTATACAGTTCTCATAATTGAAGTCCAGTCTAAGTGACAGAGTCAGCCATGGTAATGCTTATCTTATCATTGGGCTTACTTGAACCAAGATTCATTTCAAATAACTAAAAATACATGACTCTACATATGATTGGGCTTTCCTGGTGACTCAGATGGTAAAGAATCTGCCTGCAGTGCAGGAGACCTAGGTTCAATTCCTGGGTCAGGAAGATCCCTTGGAGAAGGGAAAGGCTACCCACTCCAGTATTCCTGTCTGGAGAATTCCATGGACAGAGGATCCTGGTGGCTACAGTCCATGTAGCTGCAAAGAATCAGACATGATTGAACGACTAAACTTTTACATATGATTGTGCCATTTAAAAAACCTAAATATTCATGTTCTTTTTTTTTTAACCTGTGAACTTGTCATTGAAGGATAAATTAATACTTTTCCATAAAAACTAATTAAATGATAAAAATAACATTTAGCACTGATTTTTAAAGATTATAGTTTAAGAGTTTTGCCAAAAAATATATTTGTGTATCTGCTAAGATTCTAGAGTGTTTATTTAGAGCCTTGGTTTAGTGTTTATTTAGTGTCATGGGAGTGGAGTTAGGGGGGGATGGACTGGGAGTTTGTGGTTAGTAGATGCAAACTATTACATATAGAACAGATGGACAACAAGGTCCTACTGTATAGCACAGGGAACTCTATTCAATGTCCTGGGATAAACCATAGTGGAGAAGAATATAAAAAAATGTGCTCATGTACATATGAGTACATGACTCATACATATATGAGTCAGTACATATATACTGCTGCTGCTAAGTCACTTCAGTCGTGTCCGACTCTGCACGACCCCACAGACGGCAGCCCAACAGGCTCCCCCGTCCCTGGGATTCTCCAGGCAAGAACACTGGAGTGGGTTGCCATTTCCTTCTCCAATGCATGAAAGTGAAAAGTGAAAGTGAAGTCACTCAGTCGTGGCCGACTCTTAGCGACCCCATGGACTGCAGCCTACCAGGCTGCTCCGTCCATGGGATTTTCCAGGCAAGAGTACTGGAGTGGGGTGCCATTGCCTTCTCCAAGTACATATATAACTGAGTCACTTTGCTATACAGCAGAAATTAGCACAACATTATAAATCAACTATACTTCAATAAAAATATATCTTGATATAATTCTCTACTTATGGCAGTACACAAGATACAATCACTCAAAAGTTAATTAGAATATTTAACATTTATTTTAAAGATTAAGTATAATCAGGAAGATACTATAATGTCACC
Source organism: Bos mutus (assembly GCF_027580195.1). Classification (NCBI taxonomy): domain Eukaryota; kingdom Metazoa; phylum Chordata; class Mammalia; order Artiodactyla; family Bovidae; genus Bos; species Bos mutus. The sequence goes on along the minus strand of NC_091634.1, from coordinate 36,077,307 downwards.
TTTTAAAAATTAATTGATTAATTGATTTTTGGTTGTGCTAGGACTTTGTTGTGGTGCGTGGGCTTCTCATTGTGGTGATTGATTGCAGAGCAATGGCTCTAGGTCCTCGGGCTTCAGTAATTGTGGCACTCAGGCTTAGTTGCTCTGAGGCATCTGGAATCTTCCCAGACCAGCAGTCAAACCCGTGCCCCCTGCATTGTCAGACCAGCGATTCTTTTTTTTTTTCATTTTCATTTATTGGAGGATTGTTGCTTTACAATATTGTGTTGGCGTCTACATTACATCAACATGAATCAACCACAGGTATACATGTATCCTCTCCCTCCTGAACCCCCCTCTCGTTTCCTCATCCCATCCTAGGCTGTCACAAAGCAGGGGGTGGTCTGGCTATAAATATAAACACTTCCAAGCCTTGCTTAGGGTAAGCAAGGGGCAGTTATGTCTAAAGGGAGTGATTCATATGTTCCCAGAATTTTAGAGCTGAAAAGAATTAGATTGGTAAGCTCAAGGGCTTCATTTTACAGATTGGGGATATCTGCACAGAAAAGTTAGGTGATATCTGTGGCACGCAGCAAGTGAGTGTTTCACTCAGGAGCAGATGCAGCTTCTTGGCCCTATGTTTTTCCTACCACAATTTACTTGTTGCATTTCTGGTTGTGGAGTATTTTGAGTCAGTCCAAATCTAAGACCAGTTGTTGTAGGTGTGCCCTGGAGCCCTTTTCATGCCATCTATTCAGTGCGTGTGTTCGTATTAAATATAAACTCACGTGATAATTGGTTTCAGAATATCGTTTTGGAAGATCTGTGATGATTACTTTTGTAAGGAAGAAACAGCCAAATAACACTTCCTCTGAAGTGCTGGATTAACCCCATGATGAAACTGTCATCCTTGTCTTAGAGATGAAGAAGCTAGGGATCAGAAAGGTTAATTTAATTATTTAAGGCACATAGCCTGGAGTGGCAGGTTTTGGATGGAAAACCAGGTTATCCAAATGATTACATCTATACCTTTTTCTCCTCAATTTTTCAGCACCTGTCCTTTCTCCTTTCTTAGATTGTGACCTTTTTTTTTTTTTTTAATTTCACTGAAGCAAATGGAAGCAATCAGAAGAAAATTGTTACAGCCTCCCCATGACAAATCTGCCTAATGCCAGCACCTTCTGCTCATCTCCCTTTCACAGAGGAGGAAGTTTCGAGCTCTTATTTAATTTCCCCTCCCTACACACCTTGTAAATGAGATCTTGTACCTGTAAACTGCATTCAGTCCTTTCTCTTCCAAATCATCAGTTACCCTCTTTTTGTTAGATTTTCTCATCAGCGTAAACATGTGGCTTAATCTATCTCATCTTCAAAGAGTCCTGGTCCAGATACTATAAACTTTGAGCATTTTTCTTTATAGCAAACTCCTTGAAAGTGGTCTCTGTGTTCCGTTTACCCTCTCCTCATTCCATTTTTGCCCTCCCTCGTCACTGAAACCATGCTTGTTATGGTTACCCGTGACTTTAGCTTGCTGATTTCCATCAGTCACTTGTCAAACTCATCTCATTTGGTCTTTGGGAATCTTTGGAACAGTTGATTATTCCTACCATGTTGACCCCCACACCCCATCCAACATACACTTAATTTGAAGACATTCCACGCTCCTCTTTTCCCTCTTACATCATAGATTGCTTCTTCTAAGGTTCCCTTCAGCCTCCTCTTTCTCACCTCCATATTGGATCAGATCTCATAACATCTTTTCTTCTCTTCTTTAGTCTGTGTGTGTGCTAAGTCGCTTCAGTGGTGTCTCTTTGTGACCCTGTGGACGGTAGCCCACAAGGCTCCTCTGTCCGTGGAATTCTCCAGGCAAGAATACTGGAGTAGGTTGCCATTTCCTTCTCCAGGGGATCTTCCCAATCCAGGGATTGAAACTGTGTCTCCTGCAGCTCCTGCATTACAGGCAGATTCTTTACTGCTGAGCCACCGGGGAAGCCCCTTCTTTAGCCTAGATGATATTAATTCAGTTCCAAGGCTTTTTAATCCCCGTCTGTATTCGGAGGCCTCCTAGTTGTACATAACCTTGGACTTTTTGAGTTCCAGGATGTGTGTATGAATGAATGAAAGGTATCATGACTCCCTTTGCACAGAAAAGAAACAGCAAGCCCAAATAAGAGTGCCCAAAGGATGCTCACTCTTATTCCAATCATCTTTTAACACTGTCATCACTTTTCTTTTTTCTGGTTAGAAGACGTCCTGTTTTAGCACTCAAGGTCCGCTGACTGTTTGGTTGGTGTGCAGAATATATTTTACATATAAATGTCCCTCTCCAGAGAGCCCCTTATAGGTTACATTGGAATACCACTACTTGTGCCAAGACTTCAAACAATTTTATGAAGATTTGAATTAAAAGTAGAAAATGAAAGCTGCTCACTGCAAATTGGCTTCTCTGCCTTCCCAGGAGTCAATTTCTACTTTCAAACAGTTAGGAAAATCATGAGTATTACTTTTTTGGTTATTAACTGTATGAGTGACACTGGAACTTCAGATTGTGTTTTACTGAAGTTTGTGATTTAAAGCCTCAGATACTTACTATGAAATGCATGGTTGTTTAAAACGGATAAACTATCTGAAGAATGATTTATCTCCTGGGAAAAGTAGAGCAAATCAATTAGTATATATCAAAACACAATATGGCCAGGTTTTTGTGGATCATCTGCAAGATTGATAGAGGTATCTCATGTCCTTTTATTATGTGGTAAATTTTTACAGGTTGTTTAGATTTGTCCTTTTTAAACTTCAGTGGCAATGTCTCCAGTGGTTTAATATATTAGTGGTTTACAGGAGTGCTAAAGCTCAAGTGTTAAACAGGGCTCATTGTCCTGGAGTGTCTGTTTTAACTGACAGTTGTGAAGGGATATGTTTTGATATTAAAAAAGGCATGATCATTTTATTAAGCATATCTTTACTGATGCACAACACTTCAAGGACATTTTACACTTAAGGTGAACTACTTAAGACTTTCCTGAGAGCCCCCAGCCCTAGGGTCATGACTTTATTCTTGCCTGAAGTTAGAATTGCATTGGTGAGGAATTTGAACAGTGCATACACTTCTGGTAGCAGTGGACAGTCACATATATAATATCATCTCTCTTTCCAGGGCTTCCCTGATGGCTCAATGGTAAAGAACCCGCCTGCCAATGCAGGAGGCATCAGAGATGCGGGCTTGATCCCTGAATTAGGAAGGTCCCTGGAGAAGGAAATAGCAACCTACTCCAGTAGTCTTGCCTGGAGAATCCCATGGACAGAGGAGCCTGGCGGGCTACAGTGCAGGGAGTCATAGTCGAATATGACTGAAGTGACTTAGCACTCTTTCAGTAGGCTCTAAGCTCCCCCTAGTTAGGGACTCTATGTTATGTTTTTTTTTTTTTTTTGGCCCCGCCATGCAGTTTCTGGGATATTAGTGCCCTGAGCAGGGATCAAAACCATGCCCCACCTGCAGTGGAGGCACGGAGTCCTAACCACTAGATCAGCAGGGCATTCCCTGTGGTACTTTATTTTGTAATTCTGGAAGGGTCACTGTGCTTGGCACATAGATGAGACTCTAATAAAAGTCGTTGAGTGGAACTTAGGCAGATGGAACATAGTGTTTAAAAAATAATTTCTAAGGCAATAGCAGAGTATCCACAAATACAGAAAGGTTGCATTGTTCTCAAGGAAGAAAATGAGTTTCTTGATTTTTCACATAGAGCAGTGGCTGATTAAGCCTTAGAGATGAAATTTGGAAATTCCTGACTTGGACGGAGAGTGACAAGGCAGCTGTGTGGTTATTGCCAGAGGATCATTAGAGCATGGCTAGAAATGTAAGGTACAATGGTTTGAGGTGTGCATTCATAGACCCACATACGAGGAGTGCATTGCACATAAGTGGGAAGCTGCATCAACAGTAAAGTGGACCAAGAAGTCATGCTACATACATTTGCTTTACACAGTGATGAAAGGGAACCAAGTACATCTACATAAAACAGTATAGATGAACCTGAAGAACCACATTTCCCTCCATATGATTACATGTATATAAAGTCCTACCCCCTCCAAAAGAGGCAAAATTAATGTATGATGTTAAAAGTCAGCATACTGGGTATAGTAGTTAATCCTTGGCAGGATAACTTGAATGTAACAAAAGCGAGTGTTATGTAGAAATGTTCACTTAGTGAAAACGCATCAATTTATACCATCATGATTTGTGCATATATGTATGCATATCAATTTGTGCGTATATATATATATATGCAATCAGTATATGTATTACATCACTAAAAACTTGAAACAGCAGCCTAATGTGAATTGTGATCTTGAGTTAGAAAACACCCAGGGCTGCTAGAATCCATCCAGGAGTACAAACACAGCATCAGAGAGTACACTGGTTTGAAGAAGCACAGGGATCTGGGGATAAATGGATGGGGTTACTTCAGCTCACTTACACTCAAGACTACTGAGTTTTATCCTTTTTCATCAAGCTCTAAGTGTTCTGGATATCAGGCCAATAATCAGGGTTAGGCTGTTAGATAGGTACATTAATGAGGAGGCTTTAAAAGTAATTTGGAATTTCTAACCTGAGAAAGCAGCAGTGCAGACTTATACTTTTTACTGATTTTTGCAGTGGATTCAGCGGGAAGGGCGGAGAAGGCAATGGCACCCCACTCCAATACTCTTGCCTGGAAAATCCCATGGACGGAGGAGCCTGGTGGGCTGCTGTCCATGGGGTCGCTAAGAGTCGGATACGACTGAGCAACTTCACTTTCACTTTTCACTTTCATGCATTGGAGAAGGAAATGGCAACCCACTCCAGTGTTCTTGCCTGGAGAATCCCAAGGACGGGGGAGCCTGATGGGCTGCCGTCTATGGGGTCGCACAGAGTCAGACATGGCTGAAGCGACTTAGCAGCAGCAGCAGCAGCAGCCGGAAGGGAACCACGGTGGAGCTGGCTTTGGGAACTGCTTTCGTTGCTGGTCTTACGTTTTCAGGTATAGGCAGGAATTGTTGGTAGCTCTTTGTTGAGAAATCGTTTTAATAATCATACAAAAGTCTGATAATAATTGGAGTTTTTATTCTTTTTTTTTTTTTTTTAGGATGGGCCCTTTACCCTGTCTTTTAGAAAAAACTATGTATTTTTTTTTTTGGTTGTGCTGGGTCTTCGTTGCTGGACCCTGGCTTTCTCTAGTTGTGGCGAGCGGGGACTACTGTTCATTGGGGTGCATGGGCTTCTCACTGTGGTGGCTTGTCTTATAGAGCACAGGCTCTAGGGGCACAGGCTTCAGCAGGGGTGGCACATGGGCTTAGTTTCTTTGAGGCATGTGGAATCTTCCTGGACCAGGGATCGAACCTGGTTTCTTGCATTGGCTGGTGGATTCTTATCCATGGTACCACCAGAGAAGCCCTGATCCTTTTACTCTTTTTGTTTCTAGTCAAATAAGTTAGCAGCAGTTCCTCTTCTTACATGTTAGGTGGCATTCAGAGGGATAAAAAAAATGTACTTTTCATCATTCCTCAACATGGAATCAAAATAATATGGACTTTGTGAAGCCACTTAGTAAAATCGTAGATTATTAGACAACAATCACTTTTTATACACCAGCTCACTGTGTGTGTGTGTGTGTGTGTGTGTGTGTGTGTGTGTGTGTATGTGGCCTATGGAGATGCAGGAAGAAGTTGCATTTAAGGGGCAGTGAATTTCATCTCATAAAAGCTTTTTAAAATTAAAAAAAATTTAAAAATTGTGGTAAAAATACCCATAATATTACCAAAATATAACCATTCTTAAGTATACAGCTCAGTGGTATTAAGTATATTCACCCTGTTACACAGCCAATCTCCAGAACTTTTTCAGTAGAGTCGCCCCTCAGTACCTGTCAAACAGCTCTCCTCCCCAGCCTCTGGCAACCATCATTCCATTTTCTATTCTTATGAATTTTTCTATTTTAAGTATTGGAATCATACATTAAACCTCTATTTTAGTTTTTCATTCTTAGCCTGGTTTAGACAAGTCTATGAGCTAAAATAATTTTACCGATTGCCTAATGTTGGTTTACAGGATCACCCTGTAAATTATTATTTTCAGATGGTCCATAATAACATCTTAGATGGACTATTTACATGTTCTAGAATACTTTGCTGACTACATTTTCAAAAGGAAAAAGAGAAACAAGACAGTCAGAGGTCCCAGCCCAATTAGAGGGCTTGATGGCATCACCAACATCCATGCTCCTGCCCCAAATTGAAGAAGCTGGTAGAGGCAGTGGTCTTAGAGTGTGCAGAGTTAGGCATTTATTGAGTTCCTATGATACAATAACTGTTTTTGCATGTAAGTCATCTGACTTTGTGTGTGTGTTTAGTTGCTCACTTGTGTCCAACTTTTCATGACCCTTGGGACTATAGCCTGCCAGGCTCCCCTGGCAGGGGAGAGCTCCCCTGTCCCTGTCTCTCTCCCCAGGGAGAGCAGGGACAGGCTCCCCTGTCCATAGGGTTTTTCAGGCAAGAATACTGGAGTGAGTTGTCATTTCTTCCTCCAGGGAATCTTCCTGACCCAAGGATTGAACCCGCGTCTTCTGTGTCTCCTGCATTACAGGCAGATTCTTTACCTGCTGAGTCATTGGGGAAGCTTCCCTGGTGGCTCAGATGGTAAAGAATCTGCCTGCAATGCAGGAGACCTGGATTCAATTTCTGAGTTGGGAAAATCCCCTGGAGAAGGGAATGGCTTCTCATTCCAGTATTCTTGCCTGAAAAATCCCATTGACAGTGGAGCCTGGCGGGCTAAAGTCCATGGGGTCCCAAAGAGTTGGACACGACCATACAACTAACACTTTGACTTCATCCGACTTTAATCCTCATCTTAATATTATGAAATTGGTTTTTTGTACCTGCTTTGCAAGTGAGGAAACTGGAGTTAAGAGCGTCGAGTGGTTTCTCCAGGTTTCCAAGGCTAATGGCAGAGATGGTATTTGACCTGGTTTATTCTTACCCATCTTTATCTTCTGTCATGCAGGAGGAGCTATAGTAATATGCATGATATACATTATTCTTGGGTTAGGGATGATCAAACTGAGTTAAGTTGGGCTAAGTAATTTTCCTCAAATTACACATCTAGCAAGTAGTAGAAATAGGAGTTGAAATCAGGAGATGTTAGAAATAAACTGTAAGCCCTTCCGGGTTTGGAGCTATCTTTATACAAAAGTTTACAAAATTCTTGCAGTTAAAAGCATTGGTAGGTGGAAAGTCTGTCTGTGCAGAAATAGTGCAAGTGTTGTGACATCTGGCAATGCCTTCTTCACAAGAGATGAAGGTTGGTCTGGTCATGTGGGAGACCTTGAATGACCCACCTACTGGTTTGATCTTAATTTGGTACACAATCAGGGGCTTTTGAAGAACCTTGATTGAAGGTGATCAGAGCTGTGCTTTTAGAAAAATCAATGCATACATTAGAAGGTGAAGCTACTGAATGTAAGCACTCTCAACAGTACTAAAATGGGAATGACTTTATTGCCTCTCTGCATTCCCTTGACCTTTTCCCAGTATCAGTTAGGAAACCTCCTATTATTTTACATTTAATACAAGGTATTATTTCTTTTCCACAAAGGCATTTGAGTGGTGAGGCTAACATCTCGAACTTTTGCATATATACAGATAAAGACATTTTAATACTAAGTCACTAAGTTCAAACAGTCATTATTTTCATGATAAACTGATATGTGGAGTTCTACATGTTTCTTGGGTGACTTTTTGAACCAGTGGAAATGATTGTGCATATGTCCCTTCAGTCGTGTCTGACTCTTTATGACCCTTGGGCTGTAGCCCACCAGGCTCCCCTGTCCATGGGATTCTCCAGGCAAGAATACTGGAGTGGGTTGCCATGCCCTCCTCCAGGGGATCTTCCCCACCCAGGGATCGAACCTGCATCTTTTATGTCTTCTGCATCGGCAGGCATGTTCTTTGCACTATGTTGCAGTAAGTATACACACATCTATGTGTATGTGTAGTTATATATATGTGTGTGTATAGTTGTGCATATATATGTAGTTACATATATATTTAGGATTCTGCACTGCATGCTAGTTTCTGTTTCTCATGCTTTGCTCATATTCCTCTTAACAACACTAGAGGTCACTCAGACCCTGTCTGTAATTTAGTTTTGCCACTGTTCATCTTCATTTAAGTTACATCTGCATTCCTGTTGTGGACTTGCTGTTTTTCTTTATGAATTATACAGCTTGCCTCTCTTAACCTGCTAATGTTAGTTTGCAGCAGTCCCTATTACAGCGATAGTTTAATTGACAAATTAACTTGTATTAGTTTGCCAGATACTGGCACAAATGAGATTTTTCTTCATCTCCTCAATGGTTGATGTCAGCTATAGAGAGGCAGGTTGATTAGATGCAGAATGGTTCTAATTTCAGAAAAATCAATGATATAACCATAGTGTTCAAACTACATTTTTTCAAGTATTATATTTTTGGTCACAGAAAATAGGCTCTAATTTTTGTTTTCGGCCAACTTAAAACTTTTTAAAATTAATCTGCAGGCATAAAAACATGACATTAGTTTTCTGTTCTGTAGGCATAAAAACATTAGTTTACTGTTCTGAATTAATCAGATTAGTCATTCAGTTAACAATCTTTTATTAAACACATACTATAATGCAAGAAACTAAATCAGGCACAGAGAGCATGGAGACTAATTAAATTGAAAATGGATCAATAGACTTTATTCATGTTCCCCTAAACTCTAAAATTTTATGATGCTGGGAATAGGCTTTCTTAAATTCTTTAAGGATAAATTCAGTAAACTCTAAGGAAGGGTGATTCATTTCCTTCCATTCCTTAATAATTTTATTTTCCCTCCTAACTTCTTCCAGAAGTTATACTGGTGGGCACCTGCTCCTGGGTCTCCATGTAACTGGTACATAAATGCCATCTGGGACTAATGGCTTCCTGAATCTGTTATGTCCTCTAAAATATTGACCATCAAAGGACTTGCCAAAGCAGAACATTTTCATCCAGTTTTTGCAAAGTACTTGATTGATAAAGGTTTGTTATGAGCATAAGGCCATTTTGTGATTAAAAAAAGAAGCAATCTTTTGTGTTTTATTTAGTTTCTTTCATGAACCACTCTTTGGGAATGGGAAGACAACAGCATAGTCAAGAGTAGTGATTCTAGGACCTTTCCTGGTGGTCCGGGGGTTAAGAATCTGCCTCCCAATGCAGACTTCCTTGGTGGCTCAGTCGATAAAGAATCCATCTGCAATTCAAGAGACCTGGGTTTGATCCCTGGGTTGGGAAGGTCCCCTGGAGAAGGAAATGGCAACCCACTCCAGTATTCTTACCTGGAGAATTCCATGGACAGAGGAGCCTGGTGGGCTACAGACCATGGGTTTGCAAAAGTCAGACACAACTTCGTGACTAAACAACAACAATACATCCTTCATATACCAGTTTAACAGTCATAACTGTGAAGCTTGTGAGTATCATTTGCACCCATCTCTAACTCCCTTCAATAAAGCTGGTTATCGCTTTAAGGTCTTCTCATGTTAACGCTGAACATAATACATGTCATATTAAGACAGGGTTCCTGTTGGTTCACTGGACAGCTGCTTCTCTCAGAGGAGATAGAATCTTATTCATCTTTGTGTCTCTATTACCTAACACAGTTCTAGTACAAAGCTTGCATTTCATAAATGTTTAGTGCATGATTAAATCTATGTATATATCTGTTTTTCCTTCTATATTATGAGATTCTCTAGGTGGATATGTTGATCAGTTTTGCTTTTTTGATACATTCCTCTCTTTACACGTTATAGTTTAGTTTTAATGAAGGTTAACTGCATAAAAAATGAAAAGAATGAGAGAACTTATATTACTTTTTGTTAAAGTGTCTCCAGATTCTAAGTGCAAAACTGACTTGGTATTTTTTCATTATGCATTTGTTATAATTGGATCTGATTTTAATAGTTGTATTTAACATTTAGACATGGTTTTGTGATAGGGACTTCACAAAACAGATTCCAGGGATTTTTTGTATTCACAACAGTCTACAATGTTTTATTGCTATCTGTATTTTACAGAACAAAAAACATTTGATGAGCTTGAATTGTCAAACATGCGTCAACATTTAATATAAAAATCAGAAAAGTCAATGAAAGTAGGATATAGTGACTGTCCTTGTACCAGAAACAAGGTGGAAATAAGTTTGTCCAGGGTTGCACTAAGATGGAATGACTTTTGAAGCTTTGATAATGTGTCACAGCTTGTGGCAGGAAAAGCAAGTATACAGATTATATGTCGTTGGTCCTGTGGCAGAGCTCATGCTAAGCAGAAAAACTGGCATAATTCCTGTTCTTTTGTCAGGCTGTCAAAAACTCAGACTGTAAGGAGGAGTTACTGTTGATTGAGGCAAGTCTTCCTTGCTTGTCTTGTTCCTAGAACCCTGGTTGTTTAAGGCCAAGAGTTAGAAAAAGTTTTGTGCATGAGCTGGTAAAGGAACTTGCTTATTATGTCTCGATGCCTAGCATAATTCTGTGTGCCAATAGCACATCTAGACAGAAGGGAATCTTGTTCTAGTCCCATTTTATGTGGAGGTTGCTTACACAGTTTAATTTTGGCACCACATTTTAATAAAGAAAATGTCAATGGTAACTGTCATTAGTGACATTATTATCATTAGTGACTTGAAGACTCTTTTTAACCTATAAATTACAATTTTATCTTACTGTGGGTCCAGCCACACCTCCTCCTGCCACTAAAAGCTGACCCTAAGACAAGGAGTTGATATGGGGAGTTTATACTGGAGGTAGTCACAGAAGTGTGGAAAGTAGAGAGAGAGAGAGAAGAAAGGAAGAAAAACAATGAAATATGTGTTAATGAGCTGTGTACTGCCTAGAACTGTCTCACTGAAAGACAAAGAAGTTGGGACATTTATCCATAGGCTTTTATGTTCCATAGCATGAGGATTGCATTGGGGGTAGACCCTTGCACATTTCTGGGTTGCATCTGCATGTGGCTAAGCCATCTTTCCCCAGAGAAGGCAATGGCACCCCACTCCAGGACTGAGGAGCCTGGTAGGCTGCAGTCCATGGGGTTGCTAAGAGTCGGACAACACTGAGCGACTTCACTTTCACTTTTCACTTTCCTGCATTGGAGAAGGAAATGGCAACCCACTCCAGTGTTCTTGCCTGGAGAATCCCAGGGATGGGAGAGCCTGGTGGGCTGCCGTCTATGGGGTCACACAGAGTCAGACACGACTGAAGCAACTTAGCAGCAGCAGCAGCAAGCCATCTTCCCCAGCTTTAGAGAAAGCAGTTCAGAAAACTGTGGTGGAATATTGGGAAAGATGTATGGAACTGTCCACCATACAAGTGCTGAAATTAGGTGGACTGAGGGTGGGAAATGGTTCATTACGGGTATCTTCTACAGATGACAAAAAGTGTTACTTAAGAATAATGGCCAAACTGATGAAATAAGTTGTTTATGCTCTACTAATTATTTATATATGTTTATATATGCTTTTTTGTATGTTTTGAGAGATTACAATCATGTCAAGTGATATTCAGTTTAAGGTTGGTATTTGTGCCAACCTCTTTTCATTTAATAATTGGCAAAATGCCAATTTCTAGAACATTTTGAAAGAGCCAAAAAAGCTATAAATCTTATTAATGAATTACTTTTACTAGAAGGTCAGATCATGGGATGGGAATAGACAAGACTCAAGTGACACACGTTTATAATATAATGGCATCCAGAATTTTGAATTTAAAAATCATCTTATTGATCATTTTAGAACATTACAAAAAAACCTAAATAAAAAAATATAAAGAAGGGAACCATATCAACCATAACTTCCCATCTAGAAATGATCATTATTACTGCATTGATGTAATCCTTTCCAGTCAAAAATTTTTATTATAGATGTGAGTAATGATTTTTTTTTTCTTTTCGATAATAAATGCCAGTTCCCTACTGTGTGGCAGGTAAGGAGACTGATATTTGTTAAATGCCTGTTATTTGCTGGATATCGAGTTGAACATTCCGCACACCTTCCCTAATCCATTAGCCCTTGTGCTGTTTGTTTTTAGGAAGCCACTATCCCAGTCTCAGAGGTTAGTCTACGTGTGTTGGGTACTGCTCAGAGCCTGTCTCAAATCATTGAGAGAATGCTTTGTCTTCCACAGGCCCCAAGTGAGCAAGTGAGAAAGGTTAAGGGCAGCCTGGGAAATGCTGAGAAGTGTTTTTTCCAATGGAAACAAAAATGGAATAGAGAGAGGCAGAGGAACCAGGGAAATGTATTAGAGTAGAGCAATAGAAAATAAATTTCCTTAAATTTATTTTCCTCCCAGTACTATGTTACGTCTGTTTTTAGGTCTGCTTGCTCAAATGACTAGGCAGATTTTCCCAATTAAACCATCATTTACAGCCCTACTCATCCCAAATGTGTAAATAAGCTTCCTTTGGGTTTGTGTGACAGGCATTTGCTTTGCATCATCATTCGTGTTTTGACAACATTCCTGGCAATGAAAACAAGTCTGCCAAACCCCCAACTCATTCGAAATGTCTTTTTCCTCCTTTTATCTTTGATTCAGGGATGTAAGTAAATAAAACCTGCCCTACCGAGTCTTGCTTCTCCTCCCCCTCTTCCTTCTACTATTCAGGATTTTAATTTGAAAATGGTTATTTTTAGCCTTGTTCTCAACTGTGCCTATGCTCTGTCCTCACCATGCTGCTGATTGCTGATAATGCTGCCGGCTTCAGGGGTGGCTGGTGCAATCTGCAAACATTACAGATAAGATTGATTGAAAAGTGGGCTGCGGCTTATAGAGACCCCTCTGAGGCTTTGGAAGCAGGAGCTTCCTAAAGGGCTTGCTTTTTAGGGGGAAATTTTTTAATCACACTTCCAGGCAGGCCTGTGGTGGGGAGAGGTATTTATTAAAAACTGTCCCTTTTGGAGTAGTCCTGGGACTCAGGAGTAGGTGGAGCAGTCATGATTTTAGAAAATTAGGGATTGTGTGGGCAGAGAAGAAGAGTCAGGAGGTATGCTACGTCCAGAGGCATCCCAAAAGGTTTTCAGTAAAGATAAAAGCAGGGGTCCCAGTCTGATGACATGTAGACCATGAGTGTTTGTAGACGTGTTTTGCTTGGCTCCCAGTGTTTTTCTTTAAAAAATGTATTATTATTGTTATTCAATTACATATTTAGTATTTAGTTGTATATTCAATATCCAATTATACATTTAACATGAACTTGAATATTACATATTAATCACACGTTCACATATATATGAAAACACTATGTGCCAAGAACTGCTCCAAGCTTTTAACAAATACCATGAAATTTACTTTTTATAGTAGCCCCATTAATTAGGGTCCAGTATTGTCCTTATTTCACAGATGAGGAAACTGAGGCATGGAGACGTTAGATAACTTGTACAAGGTGATATATCTTACTGTTGATATTGAAATAGAGATTTTTACATATAAGGCTAAAAAATCAGTATTTCTGAATATTTGAAACTTCTAAGCAATATTGCAGAGAAGGCAATGGCACCCCACTCCAGTACTCTTGCCTGGAAAATCCCATGGACAGAGGGGCCTGGTGGGCTGCAGTCCATGGGGTCGCTAAGAGTCGGACACGACTGATATGACTTAGCGGCAGCAGCAGGCAATATTGGGCTCTCAATCCTTATGGCAACAAGTGTCACTATTAGATAGGATATGCAGGCCGCTGCTTATTGAAGTCTTCACATGTCCCTGTTCCCTGTAATTGGCTGACTTTAAAAATTTCTGTTCTTTTTCTTACTCCTGTAAGTAGTTAAGTAGATTCATAGTTTTCAAATCAGGGAGATAAGGTGTAGCAAAAGGAGGCAGTAGGAAATGGGAGTAGGATACGGAGGAAATCATGAGAAAATGTGTAGAGTCCACTGGCCCCAAACCACCTGCCACCCACCTGGGTAGTCATTACAGTCATGCATCTATTCAGCCATTTGCAGTAGATGACTGAAACTGAGCTGAAGACTAAGAACACAGCTCTGGGTGAAAACCAAACAGAACTTTTGAGTCTAGAAGGACAGTGCTGGTGATCAATGAGTGTACAATCATGCATGATATATAGGAGGAAGCCTTGAAGTGGGGATGTCTGGGGAGTCAGGTCTGAGGAGGTGCCTTTTGTTCTTAGGAGGACGAGTAGTTAGCCAGCAAGGAATAGGTCGTCACTTATGGTTGTGACAATTATGCCCTGAAAACATACCTTCCCTGAGAGAGCATTAGAAATCAAGAGCAACCTAGTTGCAAAGGCTAGAGAAAGCAGGGCAGGCAGAAGAAATGAATGAAGGACACGTGTTGGGTGTGGAGGGCCGAGGGCATGTTGGGGAGGACACTCACTAGCTTTGTCTGTTAGTTGAAATGTTGGCTTCTTTCTTCTTAAAATATTTATTTATTTATTTGGCTTTGCTGAGTCTTACTGTGGCATGCTGGACATTTGATCTTTGTTGTAGCATGCTAACTCTTAGTTACACCATGTGGGATTTAGTTCCTTGACGAGGGATCAAACCCAGGCCCCCTGCATTTGGAGTGAGGAGTCTTAGCCACTGGATCACCAGGGAAATCCTGAAACGTTGGTTTCCGAGTGTCACTTTTCTTCATTTTAAAAGTGTGGATGGAAAAAGTGCTGACCTCATAGCTTTGCTTCAAGACTTAATTGTGATAATATAGGTAAAGTGCTTAGAGAGAACAGCACACAGTGCATTGCTCATCAATATGGCTATTATGTCATCACATTTTTCTTCTATCATTTTTGGTGCTAATAATAATGGTGAGGTTAATATACTTATATTATTGTTATTAGAAGGTCCAGTTGTTACTGTGGGAAGAGAAAACATTGTTACCATAAGTGCATCTCATGAAGATCTAAATAACAGATCCATGAATGAGACAGTGTGCAGTGAAGTGACCCTGAGATGGTGGGGCATTGGGAAGGGACTAATAAAAAGCTGAAGAATTGATGCTTTTGAATTGTAGTGTTGGAGAAGACTCTTGAGAGTCCCTTGGACTGCAAGGAGATCCAACCAGTCAATCCTAAAGGAAATCAGTCTGGAATATTCATTGGAAGGGCTGATGCTGAAGCGCCAGTACTTTGGCCACGTGATGCAAAGAACTGACTCATTGGAAAAGACCCCGATGCTGGGAAAGATTGAAGGCAGGAGGAGAAGGGGATGACAGAGGATGAGATGAGATGGTTGGATGGCATCACTGACTCTATGGACATGAGTTTGAGCAAGCATCGGGAGTTGGTGACAGACAGGGAAGGCTGGTGTGCTGCAGTCCATGGGGTCGCAAAGAATTGGATGCGACTGTTCTACTGAACTGAACTGAATAAAAAGCAAAATAAACAGAACAACTAAAAAAAAATCACTCTAAAATGCTTTGACAAAAAAAAATGCTTTGACAGTTTCTTCCTGCTATTAAAATGTGGTGAAGATATTTCTCTTACCCTTGACCTTTGTAATTGATGAATTAGGAATTAGAGGTAGAATTTAGGTTCAAATGGGTGGTTGATAGTTTCTTTCTCATATCCAAAATAGAGCTAGACTCTGAACTTCAAATCCTAATTATAATCTGTTTTAAAAAAGTATTTATAACTCCCAGATACATAGTAGTGGGTTGGCCAAAATGTTCATTTGGGGTTTTCCACAGCATTGTACAGAAAACCTGAACTAACTTTTTGGCCAACCTAATCAGGAAGCAACAGTTAGAAATGGACATGGAACTAAAGACTGGTTCCAAATAGGAAAAGGAGTACATCAAGGCTGTATATTGTCACCCTGCTTATTTAACTTATATGCGAAGTACATCATGAGAAATGCTGGACTGGAAGAAGCACAAGCTGGACTCAAGATTGCCGGGAGAAATATCAATAACCTCAGATATGCAGATGACACCACCCTTATGGCAGAAAGTGAAGAGGAACTAAAAAGCCTCTTGATGAAAGTGAAAGAGGAGAGTGAAAAAGTTGGCTTAAAGCTCAACATTCAGAAAACGAAGATCATGGCATCTGGTCCCATCACTTCATGGGAAATAGATGGGGAAACAGTGGAAACAGTGTCAGACTTTATTTTGGGGGGCTCCAAAATCACTGCAGATGGTGATTGTAGTCATGAAATTAAAAGACGCTTACTCCTTGGAATGAAAGGTATAACCAACCTAGATAGCATATTCAAAAGCAGAGACATTACTTTGCCAACAAAGGTCTGTCTAGTCAAAGCTATGGTTTTTCCATTGGTGATGTATGGATGTGAGAGTTGGACTGTGAAGAAAGCTGAGCACTGAAGAATTGATGCTTTTGAACTGTGCTCTTGGAGAAGATTCTCGAGAGTCTCTTGGACTGCAAGGAGATCCAACCAGTCCATCCTAAAGGAGATCAGTCCTGGGTGTTCATTGGAAGGACTGATGGTGGAGCTGAAACTCCAGTACTTTGGCCACCTGATGCGAAGAGTTGACTCATTGGAAAAGACCCTGATGCTGGGAAGGATCGGAGAAGGCAATGGCACCCCACTCCAGTACTCTTGCCTGGAAAATCCCATGGATGGGGGAGCCTGGTGGGCTCCAGTCCATGGGGTTTCTAAGAGTTAGACACGACTGAGTGACTTCACTTTCACTTTTCACTTTCATGCATTGGAGAAGGAAATGGCAACCCACTCCAGTGTTCTTGCCTGGAGAATCCCAGGGATGGGGGAGCCTGGTGGGCTGCTGTGTATGGGGTCGCACAGAGTCAGACATGACTGAGGCGACTTAGCAGCTGCAGCAGCAGCTGGGAAGGATTGGGAGCAGGAGGAGAAGGGGACGACAGAGGATGAGATGGCTGGATGGCATCACCTACTCGATGGACATGAGTTTGGGTGAGCTCTGGGAGTTGGTGATGGACAGGGAGGCCTAGCATGCTGTGGTTCATGGGGTTGCAGAGAGTCAGACACGACTGAGTGACTGAACTGAACTGAACGTAGTGTATATACTTGTGTGTGTGTGTGTGTGTGTGTGTGCAAATAGTCCAGCTTGGCATCAATGTGATACCCTAAAGGAAAACAAACTGAGGGCCTCCCAGTAGAACAGCTCCACCATCCTGTCGATAATCCTAGTCTAGATCTGTCACACTTTGCCTTTATTAACGTTTGATTACATTGCCCTCACAAAAGGTGGGCTTCCCTTGCGGCTCAACTGGTAAAGAATTCGCCTGCAATGCGGGAGACCAGGGTTCAACTCCTGGGTTGGCAAGATTCCCCTGGAGAAGGGAAAGGCTGCCCACTCCAGTATTCTGGCCTGGAGAATTCCACGGGGTCTCAAAGAGTCGGGCACGACTGAGCGACTTCCACTTCACTTCACTAAAGGGCGAGAATGAATGTCCTTTTATCTGTTCTCTCACCCTCTCTTTCTATCAGTGCTTCCCTCCAGGAGACATATGAGGGCAATCAGCTAAAAGGAAACAGGCCAAGCCTTAGAACTTAAAATTTGGTTCAGAGGCATTCCTTTTTAGCTCCATGTCTGAAACTGTCTGAAAAGCTAGGGGCTCATTGTTCAAATGTGGGAACTAAGTGGATATTTCTGCCTTTTTCTTTCTCCCTTTTCAGTGTTCATTAGTTGTCTTTACTAATAACAGTTTCTGCAGACTCCTTTTGGAAATCCGTCTTCTGTCTCAGATCTTTAGCTGATCCACCCTCAGCTGCAGGGGTGGGCAAGAGACCAGTCCACCCAATTATTTCATCCTGGAGCCTCAGAGCTTCCTTCAGGGTTGGGGACACACCACAGTCGAACAGTCAAAAGAAAACTGAGCACTGAAGAATTGATGCTTTTGAACTGTGGTGTTGGAGAAGATTCTTGAGAGTTCCTTGGACAGCAAGGAGATCAAACCAGTCAACCCGAAAGGAAATCAGTTCTGAATATTCTTTGGAAGGATTGATGTGAAGCTGAAACTCCAATACTTTGGCCGCCTGATGTGAATAACTGACTCATTGAAAAAGACCCTGATGCTGGGAAAGATTGAAGGTGGGAGGAGAAGGGGATGACAGAGGATGAGATGGTTGGATGGCATCACCGACTTGATGGACATGAGTTTGAGCAGGCTCCGGGTGTTGGTGATGGATAGGGAAGTCTGGTGTGCTGCAGTCAATGGGGTCACAAAGAGTCAGACACGACTGAGTGACTGAACTGAACTGAAAAAGCAGGAGGGCATCCCAGGTGAGTCAGTGGTAAAGAATCTTCCTGCCAATGCAGGAGATGCAAGAGACACAGGTTCAATCCCTGGAGAAGAGAATGGCAACCCACTTGAATATTCCTGCCTGGGAAATCCTATGGACAGAGGAGCCTTACAGTCCATGGGATGGCAAAGAGTGGGACACAGCTGAGTAACTAAACAACAGCAACAACAGTAACCAGCCATTTTAGTGATACGATTTAGTAGTGTCCCCTGTTTTACTTTCGCCAGTTTGAATCGACCCTTCATTAATTTGCAACTCTAAGAGTGATGGCTAATAAATATATGTTCACAGCCATCTGGGTCCCAGGCAAAGCAAAACCTTTGAAATTGGTTTGTTAGTTCAGAGAGAGGAAGACAAAGAAAAGGAAGTGGCCTCGAAATATAGAGAGACACACGAACACCAGAGTAGATGGACTGTGATAACTTGGAATGGGTTCTGAGGCATCGGGTGTGACAAATGGCATGTGTGAATTTAAAAGGGATGAAGTAAAATGTTGCAAATCTTGACAAGGACACTGTGTGGCTGCAAAGCCCTGATATGACAACTGAAGTCACACTTCCTGAGGGTGTGTGAAAGATGATCAACTTCAGATTCTGATTCCATCAAGTTGTGTATCCTCCTCTTCTTTTCCTGCGTTCTCATATGTTATCCATAAAGGTCGTGGTCATTTGCAGGGGTACATTTTAAACATTTTCTTTTTTTGTAGCTGGGAAATACAAGCACATGGATTCATCTTTGGCTTGGAGGAGAAGGAGCAAGGATGAGTGGTAGAAGAACCTAAGTATTTTATCCCTATTGCCTCCCTGGAATGCTGTGATCTTAGGTGGTTTAATGCAGCAGCCTATGAAACTTACATTTACAATGGTGTTGCAGGTAGCCAGACAGGTGTTAGATAGTGCAGAATTTTGCAGACAATTGTAAAGAGCTTGGAGGAAGCCATTCTACATCCTATCATATATTTTCAGACAAGACTCTGACACCTCTACTTCTTTCCCTTCCCAAGCTAAATATTACAAATTATTCCAAGTAATCATCATATGAAGTTATTCCCCCACAATCCTCGAATGCAGGAAACTTGTCTTTTTTCCACAGGTGCCTTCCCAGATCTTAGCATAGTTCCTAGTCCATATTAGATGCCTAGTACATTTTGGGAGTTGGAATCAATTTCCGTATCATATCATCTTTGTTTTTATTTATTTTTGCTCACTCTGATTTTCCTTCAGCAAGATGTTGTTTTTTTAAATTTCAAACTCAGTTCTCCGTCTCTCTCCACTTCTCATACGAACGAAGGGAGAGAGAGAAGAGAGAGAGTTAGTTAGTTAGCTCTGGCTTCTTATGAAAAGAGGAACTCCGTCATGGTGGCCACAGCCAATTGATTCCTAATTAAATGAAGCATAGAATTGGGCCGGGATGCATTTGTTCTGATTCAAGTCATCTTTCCTTCCTGCCTGATGATTGTGTCTCTTTCAGTGTCAGCACAATGTGGGCAGGGAGGAACTCTCTCTGCTCTGTTCCACTCCACACAGGGATAAAGGGAGATGGAAGTGCAGAATGCTTTGTGATGAAGCAGGAGCCACTTGTTAGAGCAAGGGGGAGAAGCGACAATAATAGGAGACTGCCCAAATGGAAAGGATGGGATCACAGGCAGTTGTTCTTTCAGCAGCAGAAACTTTTCACTCCCCAAGAAGCAGGAAAGGAGCCAGCAGAGGTGATTAAGCCAGTGATCAGGATGAAGAGCCGCCCGAAATACAGTCAATGTGCAGAAACAACTCAGCAGGCTCGCCGAGCTGGGGCTGAACCTGTGGCTCTGTGAACCAGCCCGAACACTTCATTGCCTGGAATCTGCCAAGAACCAGGCTGTAATTTATCTGTGGCAGTAGATGCTGATTGTCAGATATCCCATTCATTCATTAATGCATTCTGCAACTGTGGAGGGTGCTCCCTCTATGTGCCAAACCGCTTGCTAGACAGTGGGGATTCATAGGTGATTAAGACAGTCTCTTTTTCTAGAGGAGCTCCTAATTTAATGGGGAAAAGCAATAAATAAAGCCAGAGGAAACCCTCCATAGCTGGTAGCTGTGTTTTCATATTGTGGGGGACCCAAGCAAACATTCATTAGTTTCATATAACAACTCTGGGAAATTCTATTTTCCCCTCTGTTTTTAGGTAGAAAGCTCTATGATCAACATTACCTCCAAGTCAGTGAAAAAGCTGAGTTTGAACCCATCTGGTTAAGAGGCAAGTACAAAGTACAGTTAGAACACAGGAGTGATTGACTCACCTTTTCCGAGAGCATTCATAAAAATGTTTTCAAATAAGTACTTCTTGATTTGGGTCTTGAAGTACAACTAAGAGGTCACATCACAGGCAAAGGTTGACAGGAGGTCATTTCTTTCTTTTGTAACATATAAGTGGGAATGGCCATAGGAAATATTTCTGGATTCCTTTGTGAAGCCCAGTTAAGTAACAGTTAAGTAACAATGAGCAGGCTATTTTGATAATCTGATTTAGACTTAGTTTTATGGCTTTAAGCAATATAGTTTTGGCTTCAGTCTGTTGGTCACATTTTACTGACTTCTAAACCTTGAGGTATAATTGACATATAACTTTAGTTTTAGGTATACAATATAATGATTCAATATTATATTACAAAATGATCATTATAATAAGTCAACATCCCTCACCATGCATAGTTACAAATGTTTTTTCTTGTGATAAGAACTTTTAAGATCTACTCTCTTAGCAGTTTTCAAATATGAGCACAGTACTATTGGTTTGATTTATTTATGATGTATTTTTGGCTGTGCTGGGTCTTCATTGCTGTATGTGGGCTTTCTCTAGTTGCAGTAAGCAGGGGCTAGTCTCTAGTTGTAATGCGTGGACTTCTCACTGCGGTGGCTTCTCTTTTTTGCAGAGCAAGGGCTCTCGGGTGCACAGGCTTCAGTGGTTGTGGCGTGCATGCTCAGCAGTTGCCAGGCTGGACTCAGCGCAAGGAGGGATAGACTTTTCCTGTTAGCATACAAAGGACTGAGATATGATGAAGTTTGAGTGCTTTCAGAAAATAGATAGAAATAGGTAGATGGCCATTGAAAGAGAGACAGAGAGAGAGAGGGAGAGGGGAAGAGAAAGAAAAATGAGAACTAAGAATAGACTTTAGATGTCCGTGCATGTGAGGACAGGCGCCTACCTGTATTGGCTCTCTGTCCAGCTTCTGAAGTCCCCATTCCCTGGACTGTGAGAAGGATATGCCACATGCTAGATTGTGCTTTTTAAAAAAAATTTAATTTGTTTTTGTCTGGGTCAGGTCTTAGTTGTGGCATGCAGGATCTTCATTGCTGTGAGCTGGCTTCTCTCTCGTTCTCGCAGGCAGGCTTAGCTGCTCCTCGGCATGTGAGGGTCTTCATTCCCCAACCAGAGATTGAACCTGCATGCCCTGCATTGGCAGGCGGACTCATCCTGATTGTGCTTTTTTTTTTTTTTGTGAATGAGCCAGTGTGCCTTTCTGTCAAATATGATTTACACACACACACACACACACACACACACACATCTGTCTAGCTGACCTTTAAAAGACTATTCTTTTTTAGAAGCTAAGCAAGCCTTTACTTTCTCCTGTTATACCAGCCTGCCTTTCCAAATAATCCTCGCTTCCACACGTCTTTGTATTTTACTCCTCATGCCCTCGATAGATGACAGCTAAATATCAATAAATATACTGGTCCCTCCAAATATGAATAAATATATGAGCCCTTCCAAATATGAGTAAGTATACTGGTCCTTCCAAATATGATAAATATACCAGCCCTTCCAAGCGTAAACTGACATAAACTACGTGTGTTTGTGTGCGTGCTAAGTCGCTTCATTCGTGCCCAACTCTTTGTGACCTTATGGACTGTAGCGTTCCAGGCTACTCTGTCCATGAAATTCTGTAGGCAGGACTACTGGAGTGGGTTGCCATGCCCTCCTCCAGGGAATCTTCCTGACCCAGGAACTGAACCTGAGGCTCCTGCATTGGCAGGTGGGTTCTTTACCACTAGAGCCACCTGGGAAGCACTGTATGTGTATATATAAAGCAGATTGAAAACACCTAATGAATTGAATCTGTTTCTTCCCACCAGTGTCTAGGAATGGCTGAATTTACTGTCCAGGTGCCGCGGGGACCTGGTTGTTCTTTGGTCTCCACTCCATTGCTGTGATCACACTGTCTGCCTTTGTCTCTTGCTGTTATCAGACACACCACCGCAGACCAAGCTGGATATGGGAAGCAGGCAGCACTGTCTGGTTAGACTCAAACATCCCTGGGAGTTGTACTCGCCCATTCTTTGCTGTAAATTGAAGCTTCTTTTCTTGGCATGAGGAGCCCTAGACCTGGAATATGAGAGCAGCACATTGAGAGATACGGAAAAGCGGGCCAAATGTGTGTCTTTGTCCAGAGAAGAACCATTTGTCTATGCATTCTGCAGTTATCACAGGTCTCAGCTCTGTGGTTTCGATCTGTTTAGGGACAGAGCACACTTGGTTATAGTCTACATCTAACTTTAAATCCTGCTTTTCAAAAGCGATGAGGATTTGGCAGCCAGAGTAGTAATTGAGTCGGATTTAATGTTTTGGTGTTTGATAAACATATTCTCTGGCTTAATGATGTCCCTGGTTGAGTGGATATTATTGCTTGACATTAATTTAATCAAATAATTATTTAGCTTGAAAAGATCCTACAGATGGCCTACTCCAGTCTCTTCTTGATCTTCCCATGAATATACCTCAGTTTACTCATTTGTGCACTAACCCCTGCCCCCAGGAGTTGCCAAATTTCACACGGCAGAGAGAGAATCTATGGAGGAATTTGGTATTCAGTGGGAGGTGTCCACATTATCCTGCATATAGGAATGATTATTTTTCATGACCTTCAAAATAGATTTTAAGTAGATGTCCTTTTGTGTGTTAGGGACAGAGACAAGGAGTGGAAGTGGATTGGGAAGTGAACCCAGAGCCCTGATCTTGAGTAGTTCTCTGCTTGGTTTGACTGTGGGGTCATGGCTTGAATGACCTAGAGATGCTGAAATTCTTTATTCTGGGACTCAGACCACAAATAGAGTTTTTATTGTAACTCTTCTCTTCTGGTAATAATGAAAATGAAATATTAAGAGCTCTTCATTACAGGCCTTAGGGAAATACGCAAATATGTTACAACTTTCTAAAATATGTCCTGATTAAATATCTCATTTCTCCACTTCCATAATCGGGAGATAATAGACCAACTGATTGTGCTAAATAGATTCTAGCAAGCCTCACTGTCTTGTTCCATCAGGAGGGAATACTGATTTCTTCTCTGCGTCATCTTTGTCTACAAAGGAGAACTCATTCCTACTATTCAATGTAAATTTCTTTAAAAACTAAACAGAAAAAAAAACCTAGTAATCAAAGCTCTATTTCTGTTTTATATATGAATATCTTAGATATAGATATATATAGATATGGGCTTCTGCACTTGCCCAGAGGAGAAGTGGGCAACAGAGGATGAGATGGTTGGATGGCATAACCGACTCAATGGACAGGAATCTGAGCAAACTCTGGGAGATGTGAAGGACAGGAAGCCTGGTGTGCTGCAGTCCATGGGGTCGCAAAGAATTGGATACAACTTGGTGAGTGAACAACAAATGGGCTTCCCAGCTAGTGCTAGTGGTAAAGAACCTGCCTGCCAGTGTAAGGGACATAAGAGATGTGGGTTCAATCCCTGGGTTGGGAAGATCCCCTGGAGGAGGGCATGGCAACCCACTCCAGTGTTCTTGCCTGGAAATTCCATAGAGAGAGGAACCTGGTGGGCTACAGTCCATAGAGTTACACAGACTTGGACATGATTGAAGTGACTTAGCACGTACGCATATATAGATACAGTTACAGATATGCATTGACCCATAATGTTGTAAGTGTTTTTCTGGTTAGGGAGATTAAGGAATTTTTTTTGCATCCTTCATAATACTTCTGTTTCTTTTGTTTATGATTTTTAATTTTTTAAATTTAGTTTTTATTTTATATTATAGTTGATTTATGATGTTGTGTTAGTTTCAGGTTGTACAGCAAAGGGATTCAGTTATACATATACATATATCCATTCTTTTTCAGATTCTTTTCCCATATAGGTTATTACAGAGTATTGCATAAGTTCTCTGCGCTATACAGTAGGTCCTCGTTGATTATCTATTTTATATATAGTAGTTTGTATATGTTAATCCCAACCTCCTAATTTATGTTTTGGTTTCTTTTAAACTCCCAGGTGCCTCCTATAACCAAATACTTGGGTAAAGGGTTCAGTTAAATTAGACAAGGATGGAGCACTTACTATATGCCAAACACTGTGCTGAGACCTGGGTATTTAAGAATGAACGAGTTATAGATGCTTAGTGTCAAGTGGTAAGACTATTATCTTTGCATCTAAGTCTTGTTTCGTGCAATAGCAGTAAAAATATAGATGAGGTTTTGGAGATGGAGAAATCACCTTTATTTGGGACATGCAAAATAATCTGGATGGGGTTTTACGGGCTCATCATTCACGGCTTTAAAGTTTATCATCCAGCAATAGTGAAGGTGGTCATCCCATAGTGGGAACAGCATGTGCAAAGGAAGGAAAGCCTTTTAAAAGGTTGCATCATGTGTTGTAAGGGCAAGAGAAGTCCATTAGGATTGCTGGAGTATAAGAGTGGGACAGCATGGGGGCAAAAAGACCAGTGTAGCTCAGATCATGTAAATTCATGAAGACTGGTCAGGGAATCTAACCTTTATCTTTTCAGAAATGCGGAACGAATGAAGGGGAGCTAGAAAAAAAGGTTACTCCTGAGACCTTCGTTTTCCTCCTGTCCAGAGCTTTGCTACTTAGTCACAGGAATATGGGTGATCGTACCTCAGAAGGTATCTGCCAGTGTTCATTAAGACCAATGCTTAATCTCAACTGACAACATCAATGTCAAAATCAGAGCTTGGAGCTGGCAGTATTTCAGCAGAGGAGTCTTTGGAACTTCCACGAACTGGTTCAATAAACAATCTTGCTGTGAAACACAAAGCTTGGAATTTAGAAGGGTTTTAGCTGGCACATCCACAAAGTCGCAGCGTCCTGTCCACTGACTAATTCCACTGTGAAATGTTGAAATATAGCTCTTAGCTCCAAGAAAGCATGTAGGCCCCCATTTGCATGCAAATCGCTGCCATTCATGTGTGAACTACAGCAGGTAACAGCTCTGCCAGATGGAACAATTTGGGGTAGGGCCATCCTCCTTGCTAAAGGCCACAGGTATCCACACATGTGGCAGTGTACCTCATTCCTATTTTCCACATCACCCCCCTGGGGAATAATCATCTTAATAATGGGCATCAAGGCAAGGAACCTCCATCCCACCCTGTCATCATCTAGTAAACAAATGGTGCTAATTAGTGTAATACTGAGCTAATGCAATATTTGATGCAATTAGAGAATTGAGTCATAGCTACTGAGAAGGATAACAGGGGACGTGGTAAATTGATAAAGAAAATGCCCTTGGATTTTGAAAGGGTACAAAGAGCAGTTTTCAAAGGAAGACCACTGTGCTCTCAATCTCTGAAATTGTTAGGGATGTGTGTCTCTGGGATCAGAATGCTTTTTAAAAAATATTTATTTATTTGGCTACTTTGGGTCATCGGTGTGACATGCTGGATTTTCACTGCATTAGGCAGGATCTAGTTCCTTGACTAGGGATTGATCCCAGGCTCCTTGCATTAGAAGTGCAGAGTCTTAACCACTGGATTACCAGGGAAGTCCCAAGTGCTTGAGTTGTTTTTTTAAATTTTTTAAAAATTTATTTATTCTTGGTTGTACCAGGTCTTCGTTGTTTTGCTTGGGCTTTCTCTAGTTTCAGCGAACGGGTGCTACCCTTCGTTGCTGTGCATGGGCCTCTCATTGCGGTGGCTTCTCTTGTTACGAAGCACAGGCCCTAGGCATGTGCTTATGGCCATGGGCTCTACTTGCTCCACAGCAAGTGGAATCTTCCTGGACCAGAGACTGAACCCATGTCCCCTGCATTCATAGGTGGAGTCTTATCCACTGCACCCCCAGGGAAGTCCCCAAGTGCTTGAATTTTAATCATAGCTCTACCTTTTACTAGCCAGGAGACTCTGAGTGAGTAACTTAAACTTTCTTGTTTAGCTGCTGCTGCTATATCGCTTCAGTTGTCTCCGACCCTGTGTGACCCCATGGACAGCAGCCCACCAGGCTCCTCTGTCCACCGGGTTCTCCAGGCAAGAATACTGGAGTGGGTTGCCATTTCCTTCTCCAAATTCTTGTTTAGATAGGAGGTAAAGAAAATAATACATGGTTAGTTTTAATCCTTTCATAATCCTGGGAGGTAGGTCTGATTTAAATAGTTTAGCAAATTCCTTATATGTAATAAAGCTTAATAGTAATAATAATTATGATTACTATTAATAAGATAACCATAGAAACTGGTTGAATTCAATGTATTTAGCCATGTATTTATCCCTCATAGCTCAATCAGTAAAGAATCTGTCTGCAATGCGGGAGACCCAGGTTTGATTCCTGGGTCGGAAAGACCCCTTGGAGAAGGAAAGGACAACCCACTTCAGTATTCTTGCCAGGAGAATCCCAAGGACAGAAGAGCCTGGCAGGCTACAGTCCATGAGGTTGCAAGAGTTGGACACAACTTAGCAACTAAACCACCATTTATCCATGTAGTAGCTAATGTTGCTCTGGGAACACTGATTCATGGATCTGATTTCTCCAATAGGAAGCTCCTAAGGACAGAAACCATGTCTTCTCTCCCTATCGTTAGTAGTTTGCTCAGCAGTCTAAAACTTAGCAGGTGTTCAACAAACAGCTGTTAAATGCATATTAAAAAAAAAATCTTTGGTGGTATTTGTTGTGTTGTAGTCTTTCTTTCTCCACCTTCTTCTCTTCTCTTCTATCATCATCATCGTTGTCATCATCGTCCTCTTTTATCCTCTCTATTTCCAACAACAAAGAAATAAAATGTGTCCCAGCGGGATTCATGCAGATGACATGAAAGCAATGTTGCTGTTTAGTGGCAAAGTTTTGTCCTACTCTTTTGCGACTTCATGGACTGTAGCCCACCAGGCTCCATGAAATTTCCCAGGCAAGAATACTAGAATGGTTGCCATTTCCTTCTCTGGGGGATCTTCCTGACCCAGGGCTTAAACCCACATCCCCTGGATTGGCAGGCAGATTCTTTACCACTGAGCCACCTGGGAAACCTGAAAGCAGTATTGCAGACATTCAAATGTCCTCTAGGGATACCTATCAGCTTGTGGATCTTTGATGTTTTTCATTTGAATCTCCAGACTTCTTTACGCTTTCCCGACTCTATTCTGTGGAGTAATTCTTTGGACTTCATGAATCAGTTTGCTTGTTTTCTAGCTTCCTGTTGCATTCAGCTGATGAGGACCTAGGAGGGTAGGAGGAAAGTGAGGGTAGATTTCCCTCTACTAGGTTTAGCTGTTGCCTTTTTTGTTCTCTGTGTGGTGAGTTCTTGTCTGCATGCCCATATTTTAGGGTATGACGTATTTTAGGAAGAATGGGCAGTACAGTATGGCTGAGCTATAGTGGATATTAGTGGGGTAATACCTGAACAGAGGTTGGACTAGATTAGCTTTTCAGAAGCTTGAAGGTATATTAAGAAATTAGGACTAGACTAGGTCAGTATTTTTCAGTCTCTTTTTTTTTCTCTTTTGTTGAAACTCTTTATTGAAAAATTTGTATTCAGAAGACAAATAAGTAACAAAGAAAGGAGGTTCACTGTCAGTGGAAGCCAGGAAGATGGCCAGGAGCCCTGCCGACTTTTTCCATCTACCAGTTGCTTCTTATTCAAAGGCAACTACACATCTACAAACTCCCTAGGATTTCAAAAAGCACAGTCCGAAAACCTGCTCTAGGTTAATGGGAAATCACTGGATCCATGTTTCAGAAAGAGCACCACCAACTCTATGGAGAGAGGAAGACCGAACAGTCTATTGCTATCATGGAAGGGGGAGGTGATGAGGCCTCATAGTAAAGTTGTGATGGTGAAAGTGAAGGAGAGGGACAGATGCACAGCCAGGTCAGGGGTAGAGTCAGTGTGACGTTGTGATGTCTTAAATATAGAGTGTAAAAAAAGTGGGAGTACCGAGATTGTCTGGGGTGTTCTATTCAGCTTAGATTGACTAGGAAATTCTGGGCAATACTAGGAAACAAGCATGAGGGAACTATATTTCCCTTGTTCCAGAGCAGGGGGCTGTCATGCTGACAATATAGAGGGCAGTCCTCGAGAAAGAAAACGCTCTCAGAAAGAGAAAGAAATGATGAATGAGTGTCTAGAATAGAACACAATCCCATTATTCCATTATTCAAACATGAACTCCTTCAAATAAGACAGAAGCTGGAGAGCTCTAAAATCTTAATGGTTTGGAAAGGGTATAGGGGACCCTCCAAAATATGATAGAGTTGGGTTGGGCGTGAGATGATTGTGGGGAATGACAGGCAAAGTTTGAAACATGAAAGAGGTCAATTAAGAATGGCGGATTCATGTTGATATATGGCAAAACCAATACAATATTGTAAAGGCATTAGCCTCTAATTAAAATGAATAAATTTAAATTAAAAAAAAGAATGTATGAACAAGATATGAGTCCCCCAAACTGAAATACAGATTCTGAAATTTACCAAAGCCCATATACTGATTCATCATTTAAAAATGGTTCAGGAATTAATGGATACTTAAAGGGACTTAGTAAATGGATAAAACATCTCATGTCGGTATCTTTCACTCTTCTAAACACATCAAACGTACACATGTTGCTTGTCCTTGACAACATAGGCAGAGCTGACTTATAAACCATTCCTTCCGATTGTCTCAGCAGCCCATTCCCTCAACCAATGGGCCTTCCTCTCATCTAATATGTCAGTAAAATCTATTGGCTCTGCCTTCCAAATGTCTTCTGAGTCTATAGGCTTGTTTATATCCCTTCTGTTACCATTATCTTCTTTTCTTGATTCAGTAACATGGCTTTCCTATTTCCACTCTTGTGTTTTTTCCTCCATCCTGCTCCCAACAAAACCATTTTTCAAAGAGCTTTTGAAATGAGCTTTTGTTGCTATTGTTGTTCAGTTGCTAAGTTATATCTGACTCTTTGTGACTGCATGGACTGTAGCATGCCAGGTTCCTCATCCTTCACTATCTTCTGGAGCTTGCTCAGATTCATGTCCATTGAGTTGGTGATGCTATCTAACCATCTCATCCTCTGTCACCTCCTTCTCCTTCTGCCCTCAATCTTTCCTGGCATCAAGGTCTTTTCCAATGAGTCAGCTCTTCGCATCAGGTGGCCAAGGTATTGGAGCTTCAGCTTCAGCATCAGTCCTTCCAATTAATATTCAGGACTGATTTCTTCTAGGATTAACTGGTTTGATCTTGCATTCCAAGGGACTTTCAAGAGTCTTCTCCAGGACACCAATTTGACAGCATCAATTCTTCAATGTTCAGCCTTCTTTATGGTCCAGCTCTCGCATCCATACATGACAACTGGAAAAACCATAGCTTTGACTATATGGATCTTTGTGGGGAAAGTGGTGTCTCTGCTTTTAAATACACTGACTAGGTTGTCTTAGCTTTCCTTCCAAGGAGCAATTGTCTTTTAAATTTTTTAATTTATTTTTGGCTATACTGGGTCTTTGTTTCTGTGACCGCTTTTTTCTAGTTGTGGCAAGTGGCAGCTACTCTCTAGTTGTGGTGCGTGGACTTCTCATTGAGGTGGCTTCTCTTGTGGAGCACGGGCCGTAGGGCACGTGGACTTCAGTAGTGTGGCATGTGGGCCCACAAGTTATGATTCCTGGGCTCTGGAGTACAGGCTCAATAGTTGTGACACCTGGGCTCAGTTGCTCCGAGGCAT